>NC_088300.1:58589028-58922125 GCF_032854445.1 Liolophura sinensis
ATAATCTTAATAATCTCAATTATCTTATTAATGCCGTGTACATTATGATAACGAAGTTTGATGATGAACTTTTCTAAGACTGACCTGTACAGGATTCACTCTTTGGTACCAGTGTTCGTCTCATGATTAGCCTCCTGGTTTGGCACAGCTCTATACAAGTTTCCTCAATCAACGAACAGGAAATCCTGAATAACAGAAAGGACAGTGTTTGTAGCCTTTGGCTACTCGTGGGCAGATTTTAGGTTATGACACCAAGATTAACCCGTTGTTTCATATGCTGGACTATTTGCGGAACTGGCCTTCGGAGAAGTTGAGAGGTGCTTGGTTTCCGATAAGGGTGCGTCCGACCCATATGGCTTTAACACTTATCTCTTGTTTTTGTTTTTAACCAGTCTCCTTTGATCCCGATGCCAACAGAAATATCTCCTCCCTCAAATGAAGTCACGCAAGGTGATACACAGTCAATGAACACATGCAGGGATATAAATATATGTTTTTGTTTTACATGAGCTACCCACAGAATAGACATAAACCCCACCTCTGCCGACAGACATCAACAACACCAAAAGTTTCGGTCATGGCGAGGGATCCTAGAAGTTAAGGAGGGCGGGATGAACGTATATTGAAAAAAAGCCAATGTGAGCAATGTAATCGTAATCTGAAGGTGATTAGCTAATGTACAGACTGGAAATCAAAGTCTGTCGAGAACAGCCTTAGTGACATTTGCACGAAGCTGGAAGGTGACGAGAGGCATTCCACTGATTGACAATAAGGATAAAACCCGGAAAGAAGTGATGAAATTTTATGTAATATTTATTACATTTCTCGGACAATTTTATTACACTGTAAATGGCTGTAGTCAGGAAATAATCAAGCGTTCAATTTTGCCCTAGCCACCATCCACCTCGACGGATCACTGGAAGCGATTACCTTCATGCATGCAAGCCAAACATGTTGATTCACATCACTGACTTTCCATTTCAGCGCTATGTGTGCAGCTAATGTTGTAAAGCATTCCGGATTCACTGTCGTAAATGGCCACCACTAAAACTATTGAGTAAGCAGTCTCCTAATCTTGGACGAACCACGAAATCCTTTAATCCAGTATTACAATTATATGTTGAGGATGACAACACGTCGAACAGAGGACATATGCACATGGTTTGAAAGTAAAGAAGAAATGATAGGATATAGAACACCAATCTACACCATCGTTTGCGCATTTAATTGCTTATTATATATTCATACATTTTTTCACGACTTATTGAAGTTTTAGGGGCTAAGGGTGAGGACAGTCTCATGTGCATACGATCTCATCATCTTGGATGTTTGGGAAGAGGTTTTTCTTGACAAATAGCACGCTACTAATTCTCATTATCCGACTACGCTCTATATTTTATATGGAATTAGTTTCAGATAAATGCCACTGCTCAGGGAAACTTGTCAATATTCATTGAAACATTTTTTTCTCCTTTATGCGAACAGCGTGTTTGGAATAACAATTTTATATCCACAGATAGCTTTTGAACTCACACTTGGCTTGCAAATTGATTTATTTGCCGGTTTTCTTAGTTTTGGTTCTGTCAGACTGTTGCGAATCCTGCAAAAACGCAATGAGTTACGCCAACTAGTAATTTTATTCATATGCAAATCATTTTGATTTTTCATGTGCTCCTCAGCCGTGAAAGATGCACCATGCCTTGGTTTATTCTGTATTGTGTGAAGTCTTCATTGTGTTAACCTAATGCATGTGATAAAATGTAATATGTTAATCTAAGGACTTCCGTTGGCAATACAACAGAAACGAAAAGTTACTAAGTAAATGGAATCTATTGAAATTCAGCAATTATATAGAAGCTTGAGTGTGTAATCGCATTAATCAGCAATTGAATGAACCTAATAGATTTTATATATTTCAAACTGAACAAAACATATTTATCAATAATTTACATTCTCAACTTCATATGACATGTAAATTTTCATTTCGTAAATTTCCATGGCAAACCAAAAAGACCTATACTTTCAAACAAAAGACAAAAAAAAACGGAAGGCAATTAAAGGAACCATAGATATTGTCCATTGTCCGTTCAAATATACATGTCGATAAAGCCAGTTCAACAAGATCGTGGTTTTTACCACACTCTATAAGTACACCATCTCATTTCTCTGACAAACTCCATGGGAAAAGTAATAAACCTAAGCGTGAAATCTGACGTTTTTATTCCAATCCTCGACGTAAAAAGACGTTTAAAATCGATAGCCACAATTAATGTTCAATCCAGACACGACCATTAGCAATAATTAACGTGCAAAAAAAACATAGGAACAAAATACGCCAGATTACATGCAAAGGAGAGATAGTCCAGTATTCTGTCACGGAATCTTAGCTTTGGAATACTACTAGAGTCTATTTCTCGCTTTAATTGTTAAAAAGTTTTAAAAGAATCATGTATATCTGTAAATCATTGATGCAGATATCGCTCCTATCCCAAAAAATGATATCGAGGGAGAGAACATTGAATTGGGATCTGGAGTTAACACTCCACTTTAAGTTAACACGTTTCACATGTTGCCGAAAGCAACGACTACAACAGTTTAATAATTTCTCCAATATTTATAACACTCGAATGGCTCTTTCTGTGAACATTAAATAACAGTTATGGTATATCCTAAAGAACACATGGCAATTTATTAATAATCCTAAAGTTTATTAATGATGCTGATGCTAACAACGATGGAAGCTTTTATTGACTAGTTGTGAATTTGTTAACATTGCAAAGGATGAAATTTGCCCTATATACATAATTGTTCCACTTTTCCAGGATCACCGCTGGTATACCACTTTTATCCATGTTTTTTATCCAGCTGCCATTATATGTGAGCCCTAATATCCGCGAAAATGTCCGGAATTTGGGTTTTGTGCATTACCAGGGACGTCCAAATATATTGTCCCCCTTCGGGTTTTTACGCAGCACGGAAAAATGCGTATTCACTAATCACTCATAGAAGTTGCAAAGCAGAAGTAGTTCTGTATCTTGGGATTTATGTAAACATTGGATACGATAATCGGCAATGTGCGTGTAGGGCCATCAGTCCGTCTACATCGCTACACCACACCGTGTTCTTTGTCCCCCTTTCGACCACCTTCTTTCTGACCACTCCCACCCATATAGACCCACCTGCTTCTCTTACGCCTCTGCCTGCGCAAAAGGCTCCATATACCCAGTGAGCTCCGTTTTAATACTTCCACAGTCCCCTACTGCACAACTAGACAATCTTCATTTTCAAATATCCATTCCCAGCGGGATGAAATTTGTTATCGAGACAAGCACATTTCCCCTTTGCCGATGAGAGGATTGGGTCTTCTATTGCCAGGGAAGAGAGGCGTCTGTCTTTTTCAGCAGGTTAGCCCAGTTCGGAGGTGTGAACATGCGGCATCCATGAAGTGTGCGCGAGATTCAGAGAGAAAAGTTCCAGTGGCGTGGTGAGCATGAAACCCACCTGTAAGATAATCTGTCGTTGGTAACACTATGAGGCCGTGTACAGGGATAACAGTGTTAGAGTCTGGTGCCCGCCGGAGATAAGGCACTTCAGGTCAACCAGTCTCCACTGGCTACATCACTGCTGCAGCACGCCTGGCTGAAGATTTTGGCAAGCGTCTATGAGAAGAAGATAGAGGGTCTATGTTTTTTCAGTATGCTGTAATCGTATTTGCTAATGAGCAGAGATGCCACACATAAACCCAAGCAGACTCTGCCAGTAAACTTCACGCTTACTAGATTCCTTAACCTGCTTTTGCATGAAAGTAATGTTCACTGCAGACTTAGTCCCGAAATACCTCCCATGTATGCTTTCCGCATCTGTTCGCCCTCTTCCTAGCCAATAACCGAGAAAATATGACGCATTTTCAGAGGCTCTTCCAGAGTGAGCTAAAGATGGCTTCACCCCTGCAACTTAACACTGCCTATATCCATCACAAAAATATTTCATCTGACGTTTCTGCTTAGTTTTGCTTTTCTTTACCCTCTCTTCGTCCAATTGCTCTCACAAAATGCCTGCCATCTGTGGTAAGAGCAATGCTCAATGATGCTTGGATGTCTCGTAAACAATATCTACTCACAATAAATTTACGAGATAAAATCATGCTACGTATTCCCAAGGTATGAGCCTCTAGCTGGCCAAATGGTTATTTACATGCCGAACATCTTCTGAGATCTAAAAGCAGCATAGCTTTGAGAATCAAGAAAGTGTTTGGTTTCCATAACAAAGAAAAACTGTAACTAACTACCTCCTACTTCTGGAATGTACTTCAATCTAGATTTCAGCCATAATATATAATGTAAACATTTGTAGTGTAGCAGTTCGGTGTCCTGGTATATTTGTGTTCTGGGGCAGAAAGCCGTGTTAACACCAGCATTAATTTAGCGGGGGGGGGGGGGGGTTCAAGAATGCTTCTTCCTTGCGTTAAAAGTGTTTGGAATTTCACGCATAAAAAGGAGAAATTTCGTTTGAAATAATTTAAAAGTTCGGCAAGGGAAACATACCTTTAGTTTTTTTCTTTTGCTACATACTTCTTCCCTATCCTATCTTGTCGTTTATAAAAAGTCATGTAATGACATAAAACAATTACTATAAAGCTTAGCTGAAACATAAAGCTCAAAAAGATATGTCTGAAATAAGCCCATAATAGCAAAAATACAGCAACCAAAGAAAAACAACAGCCTTTTAAACTTTCACTATTGATTGATGTGAAAAAGGTCAACGTCGATCTAATACAGCATGTTTTCTCTCAGCTGTCGTGTCAAGCTTACCTTTCTGGGTTTTATGGAACTTTTTTCTGTTGCACGATCTCTGGCAAAACAGTCAGCGATGTATCAGTTAATTGCTGCCTGTTTGCGCCCATCCCTCTCATTAATGGTAAAGTCAGTTATCTGGGCGTTATCAATCTCGTGAGCATGCGCCTGCCATTTTAACCCCGTGGTCGTCTGCTCCTTCAATTGCTAGTCGTGCGAGGCGCTTTGAAATTTTCACACATTAACAAGAAGTGGCAACCCCTAACTTGCATCAAATCAACCATATTGGGCAGAATGAACGATGGCCTGTTGTTACTTTTTTGTAAAATCTATTAACATATTGTCATCACGTCTCTTTTTAAACCTAACCCTGCGATAGTTAGAGAGTCCATTCATCACTAGTATTAATAATATCCTTCTCACTTCAAACCGCTTTCGGCCTCCTCTTTCACCATTAGTGTTGCAAGGATTTGGGTGATGTTCCTCGACACTCAAACTAACAGCCTCTGTTAAAGTTATTTTTGGAAACATATTTGCCTTCAGACTCATTAATCATATCAACTGAACATCTTTCCACGTGCTGGATGGGAGATAAGGCAAGCTAAGGGAGGTAATCCTCACTGTACAAACCGCAGTGGGGTCAAGGTTGATGATGGTTATATATATTACTTCACACATACTGAAAATAGGCGTTGGAGATAAACAGAATATGAGTCAACAGTGGAACTTTGCGATTTCTAACACCAGATCTTTTTGTGAGTGAAAATTTAGTTCGAGTTTTTACAGCAAAGAAGTCCACGAATGTTTCGCACTAGGCCTGCACCCATGGCTTTTTTTCAATGGCAACTCGCCCAGTGTCGTTGTTTTTATTTTTGTTAGGAAAAGCCTCCTTTTTTCAAACATACGTTTGTTGGAAGGAACATATTTTGGCATGTTTTCTTTCGAAGCTGTTTGCCATCCTCGTTATTTCCCTTAGTGCTCTCCACGATTCTCTTTCTGTATGTAGGTCAACCGTGCGGTAAGTTATGGCGGCAGGGCTATTCGAACGTCCAACTACAGCCAGTGTTATTCCAAATGGTGACTGGTGCTGACTCGGAATGCATAAGCTTGAACTAAATGCAAATGTATTCATCGCTCTGCCAAAGTTTATCTCTTAAACTGTCAGGCTGTTATCAGTCGAAGTCTGGGTCTTAAGCGAATGGCGAATGGAGGTATCGTTAGGAACATTGACCATCTAACCTTTGATCAATAACCGACAAACCTGACGTCAGTTTAAAACCGACTGAACGAAGTTACTGACAAAAGGTGAATCCGGATAGGTCTTCGGAGCTCGACATGTATGTGACCGACTTAGCCTTTCCATTGAGCTCGGAAACCTTCGGCTCAAAGAAAGGGAAGGTCCGTCTTGCAATGATTTGTGTTTCGTATTGAGTGGTCTATGTTCCGCCATTATCCAGACAAGATTTACACTATACTAAAACGTTCGTAGTGGTAGAGGCCACTACGTACCCCTCTCTACCCCCCCCCCCCCCACCACCAAAAAACACCACCACTCACCCCCTACACACCTACTTCACCCTCACTCCACTCACGTTGACCATTGTCAGCAGTTTCTTCAATATTAATGGATCAACATTAAACATTCTCAGAACTCTTATAGAACTATTAGAACTCTTTTCGGCTCTACCATTAAGATGCATTTCTAAACCACAATTAAAGCACTCTTTTCGGTTCTACTATTAAGATACATGACCGACTTTGATAAAGGTAAAAAAGATAAAAGAGGTAGACACAGCTGACGGTTAAATATTAATTATTTATATCAAACACAAATTGTGAGTGATTATGCTCTTTTGTATGGCAGATTGCGATCATAAGACATTCTAATAGTAAGTTATTGCATCCAGACAGGGTGCGTGAGCGTTGTGATATTGTTTGAGACGGGCCAATAGAGTTTAATGCATTCCATCACAGACCTGCTGACATATACAGTAGCCTTCGCAAAAGTCGCTTTGATAATGGTTACTTTATGGCATCTCTCTCACGAAACCTAATACTTGTCAAGGGTATCCTTGTGTTAAAGCATCTACAGAACATTGACAAATTCTCGTTCCAACGAGTTCCAGTCCCTGACTGCGACATGTTAATTCCCTACCAATCAGATCGAAACTAAGAGTTATAGTGTTAGGCTTAGTGATCACAACGGTCTCAAACCTATGGGTGATAGCAAGCTAACACACCCTCGGACTGTCACGCGAGGCTTTGATTGAAATTGGCACCAAAAATTGACAAAATAATTGGTAAATTTAATATTTGCTGACAACGGGCCGGATACCGTGTCCTGGTCGTTCTTTATAAATACCTTAATAGACGACAAACGTCTGTTTTTACGTGGTATACGAAACTCCACCGGCATTGCCGCTTGACAGAGCTTAGTATGCGGGGCACAATCCTTTATCAAAGTCAAACGAACCTTAATAAAGATAGAAAGCCGAATAATCAATTTGCCGAGAATGATGTCCTCCCATTGCAATCACCGCTTTCTCCTCCATCACTATCCCAAAGACACTGCCAATGTTGGCCCCCGCTACTTTTCAATAAAAGGCACATTTCTTTGCTAAGCGAACGAGAATTCTTGATGGATTCTATGAAGGCGTCCCCACCTTTTCTAGGTTTCTCGTCGAGTAACGGTATCTTAGCAGGGCAGGACCACGTTGATTTCAAATGGCCGCAATCTATTTGCCTTTAGGTGGACAGCGTACGGCATTTCAATTCAGCCGCCAATACATAAACTGCCTGCAAACTAGATGGCGCTTGACTTAATTTCTGATCACTCTGTGCTGAAGAATAAATCCAGTTTTCAGCATTCAGTCGGTGTGGCGTTGTGGTCATGCCGAGTAACACGAGACCTAAAGGTAGCGACTCGGGACAGTCTACGTGTGTTGTGAGCACACTGCCGGTATACACTATTTTCCACCGCTCTTTTATCTAGTGCTGATTCACTGAGACGCCTTACCGAAGGCCAGTAAGCCGTCCCGCCCTACTCATTATACTGATACGGGTCAACCGGTAGTTGCACTGCCCCCTTCATGCTGAACGCCAAGCGAGGAAGATGCATGAAACTAAGACAAGTAAAATAAAAAACATTCACCTTTAGACACATAATTAACGCTTTGATTTATTAGGTTACGAAAAGAGAAAACGTAATCATGCTATATGTACGTAAAATAATTGTAATTTTTTGTGCACACACCACACACATTTCTTTAGTATTCAAAAATCTCAAGGTTTGTTAGCGATTCGTGGGCAGAAGAGAGAACAGGGCTAGGCTGGAAGTATTCATAATTTCTTACATACATGATAAACGGCCATGCGGGTTTCCAGTTAACATGTCTTATCTATTGTTGGCTCTCAGGTGACTCGGATAGTGTATTCTTAAGTCTTCTTATTGATGTGAAAAAAGCAACCTATTTCTAGTTGTTTCTTTTGAAAATAACACTTAAACAAGGCTAAATATAACCTCCTAGCCATGGCAACCAGTACAACCAACTGTGGGTGCCATACCTGGGCACAAGCTTACAGCGTAGAACCAGAGCCAACTATTGCTAACAACAATTGCGTGATTCCATAAGTTGAAGAGTCACGTACTAACCAGGATCAGCAAAGTGTACACAGATTTAGCTAGCCAATAAAATAGCAACTTGCCAGCAATTTATTTTACTTAAATACGGAGAATACCATATGACTGCTTTCAACTGCATTCAGAAGTTGAGTTGAATAAAACAACAAATACATGGATCACAATTTCTATGTATTCACTGAGCGACGTTTCGGTATAGGCTGTGATCCATGCCAGTATATCTGTTATTCTAATAAGATATGGGAGTTAATAAAGTACTTATGCTTGACTGGCATCATTTCGTACATTATTTCCAACAGTGTCTCCTTGTGACATTTACATAATGCTACCTCACTGGTATCAGGTCATGAAGGCGTTATGCTTGACACCAGGCCCAGCTAGCATAGGCCTCATCCCAGTAGGCTGAGCGATAAGCGGGGAAGTGTTAAGACTGACTGGATGAGAGTCTAAAGTCTCACTAGAACAGGATTTGAATCATGGTCACCGGGGTACGTGGCGGGCGCTCAGACCAACGAACTGATCGGAGGAGGTGCATGCATGAATGGCGTATCTTCAAATGAAGGATTGGTTCAAAGAATCCTTAGTTGGGATCATATCATATCGGAATGAGATATAATAGGCCGGGAGTGGTCACAGTTAAAACGTGCTTTTTTCCGTAGCCGGGGTTATTTGGTTGCTTCCACTGGCCACGGGCTTTACTCGATCTGACGATATATGAGACGGTTCTGCTATTTCTGCAGACGCCTGTTTTATCCGAACTGATAAATACTTCCAGAAAGGCTTGGAGTTTCTATGAGAGATAGGGTTTATGGTAATCCCAGCTGACCGCTATCGGCTTTCCGTCCATGCCATCGGCCAACAGGAACTAGCCTGCGCGACCTCAGAAATGTTATCCTGTACGGCGGGCGATTTTGTCACGTGAAGACAGTAAACATTGAGGAGGGATTACCATGCCGCTGTCAAGCAGATATATTCGACCCTCTCCATGGCAATAAATCAAACATCCCAAAGGAATCAATTATTATGGAATTATATTTTCGGTTTCCCTGAAGAATGAGGCCAAAGAAGGTCTTCTATTAAATTAGACGAAGCCATAAAACTCCGAAAAGATCTCCTGCGTTGGTGAACTGTGCCTGATGTATACGTACACACAGAAAGTGGTGGAAATATGGCCTCACCTGTTACGTAGAATATCTTTGCGGCAGATGACTGATTGATAGAAACTAACTATATAACAGTTATGAAATATGAGCAATTTCCATCGGTGCCTCCAGAGGGATCTCTTGACCATTAGATGAACAGCTTATTTGGAAATGATATTTGTGCGAAAGAGTTTGACGTATTTCCCAGCGTGACGTTCACCATGCAGATGCTTAGCTGTTCAAACCAGTTTATACCGTTTAGAATAAAATCCAACACAGCAATAAAACCTTGTACAATTTGTAGTTTGCCATAAAAAACAGTTATGTATTGAACAAAGCAGAAGTTCGGAAACATATGGCCAGTTATAATTTGAACTTTCAGCTTAGGCTGAGATTGGAAATTTTGGGAGATGATGAGATTGGAGATGCATGATGTTAGACACATAACAAATATCAGCTTTGTTTTTACATTACATTCGTGAAGGTTATTATATTGGATACGTCCACTGAGTACAATTATAAAGACATTGTGGATACTATGCTGTGCACATGACGCCCACGACTGAAAATACCGATTGGGAAATTTCACAGAATGCTGTGGGATAATTTCAGTGCAAGTTATCAGCTGGAAAACCAATTTTCAGCAATACAATATTTATATCTGAATGGCCTAATCCGTATATTCATACGACACTGTAAAACTGTAAGCCAACAAGTTGACGAATACACAGTGGCTGCTCAGGCTCACGCCAGGCCCCGAATCCACGCAAGGAGATGTGTTGTCCGTGAAATAGTTGGTCAAATCTAACTGCAAACATAGACATTGAGCTTTCTTGTGACACTTAAGTAGAGCTCGTCTGAGTTAACGGTTTTGCTGAACTTGCCGCATTCACATTCCCACACCTTATCCACATTTCCACACCGCATCCACATTCCCACACCGGATTTGTGGTCACCACAGAATAAGCTTCAACCGATGACAACACTGTTTGCTTCACTTAACGCAAGAGGCGTTGTGTTAAGTATTGCTCGCCTTAAATGGATAGCGCCAATAAATAAACCCGAAATAGTATGCATGGTGGAAGGCTCACATGAACTGGGAGGACAAGATAGCAGGGCAACTATAAATACACAGATTAAATCGGGATTATACCCGGCATTATCGACATGCCGGCAATGGACACACGAAAAATAAACCGCCTTCTCAAAAAACATTAAGCTATGTCACAATTGGATCGGTCTGAAAGAAGAAACCCTTCATGTAGGAAGCGTTCGGCATTTTGCCATGTCCACCAAGCCTGCCAGCTTGATTTCCAGGACTACAGTTGTTGGGGTTCTGAAGTTGTAAGCGTCTGGCAACAAAAGCTTCTACCACACCGTCACCACAAGCTTGACATGATTCACAACAACAACAACCTGCTCTTCCTGGCGCCATGCCAAGCTTGCAATCTTTATGAGACCAAAAGCACCTCTGTTTAGAGGATATTAGCCTCGAAAGCGATATGAGACAGTCTATCCTGACCAGTTCCCTCAGAATGGCATTCTTTGATTTACACTTTAATGGATCAGCCAGCCTGTTTGCCCGTTGCGGCAATTAGAAAGCAGGGAACAACCAAAGTAGATATACGATGTCCATTTACATAATGCTCGTTTGAACCGTGAATGGCCCGGGCTGTAAAGATGCCCGAGGAAGATTGGATGGCCAGCAGAGGTATTGAGACTATCCATGCGTACCGCTCTCCAACGTCGGAAGGTACATAATGTATTGGTTGCTTTCTGTCGGACTGGAGTTGTTGCCTCGTTGTTTAGGTCTACCCACGAGTCCAGCAAGAAGGGTCAGTCAAGTAAGCAAAATAAATGACCTCATTGAGTGACACAAACTTGATTGCTTACAATGCGGAGTTCAGCCTAGTTAGCGATCTCAGGGAGCGTCTTCACTTTCCTTATCAACCATTAGAGTTTTTCAGAGAAGGCTCACTTAAAGCCTCAATGAACCGGACGTCTCACTAATTTCACCGAGTCCGAGCAAGATAAATCCTGCTCACATTTCATTAAATCCGAATTCTGAAAAATGTCCTCAATAGTTTGGCGAATTAACGCGGAACAGAAAAAAGTCCAAACCATTGACTCCGTGCAAGAAGAGATTTTTCCATTAGAGCTTATTGAAGACAAGTCATATTGTATAGTAATTAATCTATAAGGTGATTAGGTATTCGATAATCGGTGCATGGCCATATTGTCTGACTTGGGGATGTCACGTGACCAGTTTTGCTGTAGCTTTTCTCCCGGCATTCATCGAAAGAAGTGTCCATGCCAGTCGTCAAAAGCGACAAGTGTGTTTATAACAAGTGAACTGTATAGCGGATTTGTGCAGCGCCGGGACTTACCATGATTACTGTCTCCTCCAAACTCCCAGCAACAACGTTTGTCAATATCTGTCGTGGAATATCTGTTTTTACATGAATGCAATGATGTTATTTCTTGGCGGATTGTTGACGCGGTGTGTTTTCACTAATTCTACTCTGGCAACAGCGGATGGGTTTTCAAGTATTGATGAAACCAGCTAATACACCTTATCATTCAGACATCGTGCACTCGGTCACAGACGCAGACTACGCATAACTTGGTATGCGCGCAACAACCATCATACGCGTTTAAGTTGCGGGATAACGCCGTATTTCTATGGATATTAGGGCTGGAAACAGAGAAGAGCAAACTTGGTCGAGTGGGTTAAATATTTGCTGGGTACATTCAGGCATTGATCGATTAGAAATGACACGTCGGCCGATTTAGGTCAATAGACAGAGATAGCACATCTCAGATAGTAAAGGCTCTCTATCAGCTCCGCTTATCACTTTGCATATATGAGGAATCAACCCAAGATGCTGTACCGAATGTGATACTTCAATTTTTTCCGCGCCATGACCATGTGTAGACGAGGTCAGAATGAAATCGATAGAGACTGGGGAGTCTTGAACGGTCGGGCCGGAGGTCTTGCTGAACGCTCCTCTGCAGCCAGACACATCTCTCTCCAGGTAGCAAGATGTCACGAACAGCCTGCCGCGGGTCACCGGGCAGAGTCCATGTCGGACCAGAGACGTCCTATTGCCATCTTTAAACAACCGCCAGTTCCAGCGCATTTGTTTTCCAGCAATGTAATAACCGTTGACTTAAGAGAACGAAACCATTGCACAAGGACTATAATGACGTAGCATACACATTCAACTGAAGGTAAAAGTATGTAGTATAACACTGCAGTATATACAATGACCCCACCCCTTTTATGAAAATGTTGAAGGGGATTTGACCAGGAGAAAAATAAATGCTTTCAAGGTTTTTTTTTTGTGTGAAACTTAAGTTCCTTTATTCGAATCCTTCTGATAAAAGCGTGAGTTGGCTTACATAAAAGGGAAGGTTCGAGAATTGGATAAGCCGGGAGAAGGAATGCCGAACGTCGGTGTACTGAAAAGACAAGAACGTGAGTCCTTTTGGCTTAATTGTGCGGATACTGTTCGCCGTCACTGAGATGGGTGGGAAGATGAAAATGGAAACCAGCCCCAAGGCAATTCCAGTATACATAACAGTACCAAAGGTCACAAGGACTCAGCAGATTTATGTAGCGGCATGTCTGGGATGTCTTTCTTCTTTTCTTTTTTTTTTTTTCTTTCTTTTTTTTTTTTTTGTTTTTTTTTTTAATTCTACATCAACAACTAAGGCTACAGTAGCAAAAAAAGCCTGTGTGGAATCAGAGCACCGAGCTCCGATAAATCAAAACGTTGAGAGTTTTAATGTCTTAACCACTTTTCCTTTCAATCATAGGATAAGGGGCGTTCAGAAGAGATTGCTTAATCAATAAATGAACTAGTTCTTTGTTTAAGAGATTTGGTTGTGAGATTTGCAGGTCTCTCGTTGAACAGACATATCAGGTTTTGTAATCTGTGCCTCTTCCAGACTGTGTTATAAATGAAAATGTCGGTTGTTTACATAGAGTGAAGCATTACATGACAGCTACCCAGAGTACCTGTGTCATTTTTCCCGGAAATATCTGATTTATGGACTAATATAAAGAATATGGCATAAATAAAACAACAAAAAATGTCCGGAAGTGACATCCATCATGTAATTTTATCAGAACAGCTGTAGAGCATACCTTTACATTTGGGTCATAAAGTTTGTTTCTTGCGGTACAGTTGGTGTTAAGACTTCGTGAAATGAATAAGTAAATAAAGCTAAAGTTCATGGTCTGACATTATATCTAAAATGGTGTTTTCAGACGAGTGTGTGTTGTTTTTTCTTGAGACAGATAATTCTATATACCCTTTTTGTTTTTTGTTCTTTCGCAATATTCACTGAGACACTGTACAAGGTAAAGATTTAAAGACACCTACCTGCACACATACAATGTTTTACCCAAACATCCAGGGGTGATATACCCACAAATATGGCCCACATTCCACAAACTTACACCTAACTCTCTTGAAACCGAGTTAAATGACCCTCTTTAATGTGCGTTAGGATTTTCTCTTAATGCTCAGTGTGATTTGCAAGTCGTTGTTGTTGAAAATAATTCATGATCGACTTGAGTTTTGAATTTCTGGAAGTTTTTTCCCTTTTAAAGAACGTTCATACAAAGTATTAGATATAGTATACAAGCCAAAAGGTCGCATTCTGAGTAACCATTACGTCTGCTCAACCTTGTCATGTGATTGGTTTATCCAAAGCTTTAACTACCAGTCACTAGTACAACTATGCTGTCGGCTAATTAGTTGGTAACACTAATTAAGACCTGAAAATCTATCTATCCATTAACGCCTTATGTTTAAACATTCATGGTTGGTGGTTGTATGACCTTGGCAGCGGGCGTTTGTGTACAATGTGGACAGAACGAAAGCTATCTTTGAAAGTGATGAAATATCAAATTTCCGTTACTTAAATTTCATACATAAAAATACATTGTCATGGCAACCGACGGTGACTCAGCACTATGGAATGTACTTTCCTTGAGTAAAGAGTAGAGTAAAAAAAATTTAAGCCTTCCACGATTCAGTCAGTTAAGACACCATTTGCGATACGAAACCTAGAATGGGTAAGGAAATAACCATTTGAAAATAGTGCAGAATTGCCCAATTATTGAGTAAAATCAGTCGCAAAAAAATGAATAAGAACATGATGTCATGACTTCTCCCCGTCCCCATCCGTGAAATATGAGGACAGAAAAAGTTGTTTCCAATGTTTACTATCGGAAAATTACATTTTCGTGTAACTTATGATCAAGCACTTGGCTACAAGTTGGCAGATTGGAAATTTGCCACATATCTGACGATTATGTTGATCCTATTATCGCGCGATTATTGCTCTAGAACACAGCTTGAGGATAATGCCATAAACAGGTTTTCAATTATTTAGAAAGGTGTGTCTATTCGTTGCTTCTGGAGAGAATGTGTCATGAGGAATGCTCTACTTTGTGCAATAACCACCTTAACCCCCTCCTTTTCTCCAGTTCGCTAAAGAGACCACAAAATAAAGAGTTTTTTAAGAGGCATATAGGGGTTGACAGAGTAGCATTACAAAGTAACTATATGGATAACAACTTTTAATTTATTTTTCTACCTTTCGATGTCCATTCTAACATCCCACTAGGGGCCTCCGTGGCTCAGTCGGTTAGCGCGCTAGCGCAGCGTAATGACCCAGAAGCCTCTCACCAATGCGGTCGCTGTGAGTTCAAGACCAGCTCATGCTGCCTTCCTCTCCGGCCGTACGTGGGAAGGTCTGTCAGCAACCTGCGGATGGTCGTGGGTTTCCCCCGGGCTCTGCCCGGTTTCCACCCACCATAATGCTGGCCGCCGTCGTATAAGTGAAATATTCTTGAGTACGGCGTAAAACACCAATCAAAAAAAAAAAAAAAAAAAAAAAAAAAAAACATCCCACTTCTTACATGCTTGATAACTATGTTAGAATGTACATCGAAACGTTGCTAGAAATACATCAGAAGTTGTTATTCATATAGGTTACTCTGTGATGATATATGAAAAGGATTAGTATCATATCAGTATATATACATAATAATATTGGTTGGGCAATCCTAATAATCCTGTATATATTGTCGATTAATGTTCTGTTCTAAGGATACCGAAGAAGGCTGTGCAAACAGATCTTTTCCTATCCACATTCCAGGGCCTCCACGGACGATGTATCAATTCTGACCCACTGGCTGCATTGAAACCAAACAGACACTCATTGATAACAGATCATCCTATTGATTTATCAATGGAAGAAGCTAAAGAATTTCCAAACACTGGCACACATTCCTTTGACGGTGCAATGGCTGCCACACGATTAAACGATCCACAACATGGTCGTTTTGTCGGTAGATTGAGCCTCGATATATAAATGTATATATATGGGTAGGTCTTGGGTACCATGCGTATATTTATCTGGTGTGTCTGGCATGACTAGTGTCTTTTTATGACTCTAAATGTGACGGCTGAGCAATGAACGTATAGCCTATGAGTCGTATACATGTCACATAAGCTAAAATCTACTAGTGATTCACTGAGATCTGCTCCTTGAGGCGGTGTGACCTATGGGTTTCCCTCTTATGGGCAGCTCCACTTCGAGATTATACAAACAGTGTGGTAGCTACCGTGTTTCATCAATTACATGATGTACAGACATTGACAAAATGGTGCTAACTGGCACCCAAAAAAAATGACGGTAATATATGTGCAAACGTCAATGATACTGTAATCAGCTGGAGGCCTTCAACACGATGGTCTGCCAGGCGTATATGAACAGCTGCATTCAAACCCATGAAAATCTTTTTCTTTTTTATTCCGCCCTGGCATTATGGCTTCCAAGTACGTTGTGGAAACTGAATAAATCTTTTACTTATGTCAATCAACACCATTGGCTATGCACCTCTAACAATTACAAAATTAACTTTAAATAATCCGATTTTTATATTTACTTTACTTATTCTTTCTTCTGTTTGTATTAAAGACTGTTTCAAAAAAATTTGCCGTGTCAATTATAATCTTAAACGTGCATTTTACGATTCATGGTTTCATGATCAGTGTACGACAAATCGTGTTGATTTATATCGCGAGCAAAATTAACAACATCCACATGCCCAGACTAGTATTCCCGGCAAACGTAGACTCCTTCATTAGCTGAACAAAGGAACACCAACGAGTCGTAAATCAAGTCGTCTGTGGGGACTCCACAGATAAATTGAAAAGCACTGGGTGAACCTACCGCAATGTTGGAATCGCAGTGTTACTGATTTCTGAGCTCTCCACAACAAGTTGTGATTGTTCAAGAATATGGTAAAGAATAATTTGTAGGCGTGTGATAACTGGGGGGAAAGGAAAACGTGATGGTTTGGTACAGGGCGGAGCTTCTTGTCCTGGATCTTTATCTATGCGGGGAACACCATCTGAATTATTCAGTGAGCCTTTACAGGAATTAACAATGTCGGATGTTATATTTACGCTGTGAATGCTTGTTGTGCAATTATACGGGGGGGGGGGGAATTAGCGGGTTGTAGCTATTCAGAATATTCAGATCAACGGAGTTTCTCCATGGTGTACTTCATCACCGTACAGATGTCAGTCTCTCCCCCCAACACCTTTCCTCTTTCTTAGGCAATTGTCGCCCACCAGAAGTGCAGGAACATTAGTGAACAAGGTCAACTGAGGGTCCCAGGATGTCTACAACCTGTAAATATTCAGCCTGCCCTATCTCAATGCCCCTAGCTGTGAACAAAGGGCTTGGATCATCTTCTCTTGGAAGACATCAGTTCATTTATTAACGTACTCTTTTAAACAGACCTACATTAAGGATTGTCGATTAAGGCACGATATTCAGACATGAATAAATTATTGATCACTTATAGTCGTACCGTGTGCTTAACCTGTAAAACAGCAAAACAAAATGTTACAGGTTTCAAGCTAGATGAGCATTACAATGTGACTGATGTAGTCAAAGTCTTGTTTGTATATTTAATGGCTGCGTTCGTTCAGGATTTACATTGGTTCCTTCATGTACCGCCTTTAAGCAGTACCCTCTAGACCTGGGTGTAAACATCGGTATGTAAAAATAATGAGAGAATAAACAACAGGCAGTTGTTTAAACTAAGTACCCAATACAGGACGGGTTCCTTTGCATAAAAGAGCAGTAAATAACAATGTCTGCTAAAATAGACCAGCTATGTGTAGGTATCACGCTGGGCATATTCAGTACAACCTCGTATAACGATGGCGCTTATGGTCTACGTAAAATGATTGATTAACTGGAAGTAAATGGCATTTACAGCAATTTTCCAGCTATACCGTAGCCTTCACTTCTGTACGCGTTGGAAATAACCAGGAGACCTATTACCGTACATGGAACCGAAAACGCCGACGCGAATCTTTTGAGTGAAGGTGTCTATGTGGACGGGTGACATATAAATAACGATACTTATTTTCTTGAAAGAAGTAAAACGTATGGTGAGCGCCATATAACAAATGTATCCCCATCCAACCAGGGTCGAGTGTACCTGAAATGAAAATCTACATAAAAAGCATTCATAGACGTACTCTTGGCATCAGAAACATAAGTGCCAGACTGATTCCCGCACTTTTAGATCGTAAAATAAAGAACATATCCCAGTGAAATTTACGTCATAAAGATGATCCCTCATGTATGCTTGTGTCAAGAAAATCCAGTCTCGAAATTTATCACTGAAGAAAAAAGCGTAGGCCCGAAGATAAGTCAAAACGGAAATATACCTTTGTTTATACTGAAATCAAAACAATATATATTTTTTCGTTAAACAAAAAAAATTTTCAGAAAAGGTAGCAAGAAATTCTTTGTACAAATTTAGTCTCACCACTCAATTGTTCAGTTTTCTTAAACGTTGAATGATATATCGCATCGGGGCAGTAGAGATATAAATCTGTCCTTTAAATAACCCAAAAACTCACAGCAAAGAACAGAACATTGGATACAATATATTAAAGACGTTAGAATAACCTAAATATAGAATAAACAAAGTTATCATATGCCATGTTGTATAGTAGCCAACGGGAGATAGACGCGAACTAACATTGGTAAGGACTTGGTATGCTGATCCAAATGTTTCTGCAGGGTAGCGTGATACGTTCTCTAGAGCCTTACAAAGTCGTGAAAGTGTGATTTTATCCTTGAGGCATCGGCTGGTTTTTTGTTACATATGTGTGTTAACCTTATTACACCCCTTGTAAATACCACGGACCAAACCTCAGTGCATGATCAATGAATTATTCAATACATGAAAAACAATATGCGCTTTTTTTTAATGATTGACAAATACAATTACAAATCTGTCAGAGAGAATATTAGACGATGTAACTATTAATATGTAGCCCCCCCCCCCCCCCCCCCGCCCAATGCAACTCTCATCGCCACCCACTAGGTTTGATCATGACTGAGTCTTTCCCACATGACTAATCAAGTCAAACAGAAACAACGATTCATCGATGTAGGACAAAAAGGCAACATGGGGCCTAGTATATAACTTTAAAGATTCACATACAAGTACATTTTCAGCCGCCTACGTGCTCTGATGACGTCATCAGGCCTTGTTGTGACGTGTGTAGTTTCAGGAGGGGAGCCATTCAGATTGTTCGCTGCATAGAGAAGCACATAATCGTACTTGATAATACTTATAACCCCACTTGGCCACGCAGCCAAATACGGCCAGAGAATATTATTACTTCCGGAGTAAATTGAACAGACCTGTAACTGTCGGATGACGTTGAGGATTATCAAACGCTCCTTCAACGCAGTCGACGAACAAGTCATACTGTCTTGACTATGTAGCGAAATTGGATTGCTCCAGTCCATTGAACGTACTCAATCGGTGCTCAAATAGAGTAACAAATGACAACAAGACTCGGACCATCAAAGAAAGATTACTAATTATTTTAAGCGCATTTATCCCAAAAGAAACCGCGTTTAAAATCGGCTAATTCTAAGTGTTTCTACCTCGATGTGATAGGATTATTTACGCTTGACGAAAACAGACAAAATGACTGTAGGGGGAATCCGTCTAGATGCTATTAAGTCACATGAAATCCATGGCTGCTTTGATGTCGCTTGACAATACATCAGCTGTGTAGCCATAATTCAACTCGTTGGAGACTTACAAGAATTCGTCCAAATACATTTTCCGTTCACATAAAGTGCCTCCCCCCGCCCTCCGTCTATTTTTTCCGACCAACCAGATTGGATCTTTGTTGTACCTTATCGATTACTAGTCATATAATTCAGATCAGAGAATTTCATGGATTCCTATAGATTGGTTAGGCTTGCAGTCACTTGGCCTTCAAATTTCCTGAGTAATCTGGGTTCTTGCATACATATATCAGGAGGTTTTATGTCTGAATACCCAACGGATAGAATCTGCGACAAATGTTGTGGACAGAACAGGTTAAATGCAAGTGTTCTTTGTCCTCTTTATCAATACTGATGGGTGTTCTACATATAGAGATCTCTTCATTGAGTCAAGCAAAAGTTGCACTATGCTGCCAGTCGATACGTCTGATGTTTTGAAAAATAACAGTTCATTTAAAAAAGGCATTAGTTTTAAGGTTTGATTGAAACCAGACAACGCTTTCTTCACTAAGAATATATAGCACTGATCTATAGTTCTGATGGCACTCATTTTATAGGAAACAGTTGTAATGTGAAATACATGAAATTTGCATTCGATAGATTCTTAGCATCACTGAAATTTGTATAGCACATTATGCCTTAAATAAGTCAGGTACTGTACTTAAATATCACACCTGTCGCGATCTTCAAGGACATTTATTTACTTGAGCTTACACATTATACAGTTCTCCAATTTTGTATATAAGATAACTAAACTCGCTGGAATGTGCATGGGTGCTTCTTCAGGTTGCCAAAATCCCTTGTAAAAATATGTTGTTAGTCTAAAAATAAGTTCTTATATGCCCGCGATATTTAAAAGATTATTAATACAAGAGTAAAAATGGTAAAATAAACACGTGAGCAAATGCGCAAACAATACCTTGTATATGGCGAATTATCGTCTGGAAAACCGTTCAAACCTTATACTGCTTCACAGAACCTGCACAGTGTATGCATATACTACTGTTTCCATGGTTATTGAATTAGTATGGCATTTCCTGTACAAATTCTAGTGGTACAGCTAAAATAATAGCCATGCAGGATTAATGGTAAATCTTTAACTAAAATGCATTTAATGATTGCTTAATGTTACTAACGTTTCACGTGTCATCATAAATCATATTTTACATATTAAAACTATGCCCGACTTTTCACATAGGCTGGTACATGATATATCTGATACATAAGAAACTTATAAAACGCATTTAACGGCTAATATACATAACATATCTTATGACTGTCATAATTATGTAATATATATGACCGCTAATATATCTCACATTTAATACATCTTACGGATAACATTGTTTTAACTCATTTAACACAACACATATTTAACATATCACAGGTATCTAATAGGGAATGTGACTAATAAGTTTAAGACATGCGGCGTTTCACGCAGTTAATATATCTGACAGAGACTTAGAAAATATGACTGTTTATGTGTTTAATATGTCTGCATGCATTTTATAACCTGACGGTTGCCTAATATGTCTGCATGCATTTTATAACCTGACGGTTGCCTAATATGTCTACATGCACTTTATAAACTGACGGTTGCCTAATATGTCTACATGCACTTTATAAACTGACGGTTGCCTAATATGTCTACATGCACTTTATAAACTGACGGTTGCCTAATATGTCTACATGCACTTTATAAACTGACGGTTGCCTAATATGTCTGCATGCACTTTATAAACTGACGGTTGCCTAATATGTCTGCATGCACTTTATAAACTGACGGTTGCCAGGCTTTATTTGTCTGTTTAATGAGTAACGTTGCGCAGAGTACAGCACAAACACTTTTTACACAAGCATTCATTAACAGACAGTCAGCCAATTCCAAATATCTATCAAGAATGTAATATCATGTTAATATGATATATTAAACTTGGCCATTTTCAAAGTATCAAAATAAAATGAACATCAATAATGCATTTCTATTTTACTTGTGAAATGGTTTGTTCGAAGACTTAGCTTAAATACTAAAATAACGATGGAATTATTTATTTGCACCTCATGCTGTGACGTTGTCAACTCGGTGAAGATGTCTGCCTTGTGGTACGTTTAATACGACCTATCTAACAGCATTAGCAATCATAGTTATAGATGGATGATAAATTATGTATTTATTTCGATGTGACAGACACATACATACATGTCATTAAGAGGGGGTAAAAATATTACAGTAACACCAATTAACAGATATTTATTATAAAGTTTTTCAAATGTGATTGAGCTGTATATGTGTGTCTACAAAACCGTGCGTATGTCTATAAGTAAATGGCTGAAATATAAACGATGTGGCGTTTAGGACAAAACTGGCGAAAATGGCGCATGACAGTGGTCTTAGTCTCTAATAAACCAAGCTCTCTTCTGCACGGCCAATTGAAACGTCTAGTATACCCTCTTATCTGGCAAGGGCATAAATTAGCTCACTTATTGAGACTGTAACACTTTTACATTTACCCGAAAACCCATTGTGCTAGCACAATTCTCACAGTCCCGATGTTACAACGCCGAAACTTTATAAGGTAGAAATGTTGGAGCTAGGTGTCCACTGGGATAGATCGTACCAGACGGGTTTAATCACTCTGAGCTTCTTGATTGAGCTGGCATCTGGGACAACCCTTCGCTCAGGAAGAAACTAGACCAAACTCTACCAAGGGAAATTCCAACTTCTGATAAAATTCACCTGTTTAATGCGTGGTCTTCATAATATACTAAAAATGTTAATGAAACAATTAACAATTCAGAATGGATATACGAAAATAGAGGCGTAGAGCTAATTTTCCAATGCCACGTTCGACCTTGACCTGTGTTTCAATGAGGGGATGGGCTACCGTGTGAGTCCGAGGTTTTTTGGTACTGGTCTTCTCTCAGAAGTTCTTCTTGTACCTTTTGCCAGTGACCTTACAGCTTGTGTACTGGCATACAGAAAAACATATACTGACACAGAGCAAATCATGTATACTGACACAGAGCAAATCATGTATACTGACATAGAGCAAATCATGTCATACAGCAAATCATGTATACTGACATAGAGCAAATCATGTACAAATCATGTATACTGACATAGAGCAAATCATGTATACTGACATAGAGCAAATCATGTCATACAGCAAATCATGTCATAGAGCAACTCGTGTACACTGACATAGAGCAAATCATGTACAAATCATGTATACTGACATAGAGCAAATCATGTATACTGAACTAGAGCAAATCATGTATACTGACATAGAGCAAACCATGTATACTGACAGAGCAAATCATGTATACTGACGTAGAGCAAATCATGTCATAGAGCAAATCATGTATACTGACATAGAGCAAATCATGTACAAATCATGTATACTGACATAGAGCAAATCATGTACAAATCATGCATACTGACATAGAGCAAATCATGTACAAATCATGTATACTAACATAGAGCAAATCATGTATAGTGACATACAGCAAATCATGTACAAATCATGTATACTGACATAGAGTAAATCATGTATACTAAACTAGAGCAAATCATGTATACTGACATATAGCAAATCATGTATACTGACATAGACCAAATCATGTATACTGACAGAGAAAATCATGTATACTGACATTGAGCAAATCATGTATACTGACATAGAGCAAATCATGTCATAGAGCAAATCATGTACACTGACATAGAGCAAATCATGTACAAATCATGTATACTGACATAGAGCAAATCATGTACAAATCATGTATACTGACATAGAGCAAATCATGTATACTGACATAGAGCAAATCATGTATACAGACACAGAGCAAATCATGTATACTGACATAGACCAAATCATGTACAAATCATGTATACTGACATAAAGTAAATCATGTATACTGACATAGAGCAAATCATGTATACAGACACAGAGCAAATCATGTATACTGACATAGAGTAAAATGTATACATAGTGTATAGAAACACATATATACTGATATACAGCAAAACGTGTATGCTGGCACATAGAGAAAAGGAAAACAGACATACACGAACGCGTGCTATAATATAAAGTATACAGCAAAACGTACACATACAGAAAACAAGCTATGTAAAGCAATACATGCATTATAGCAGATAAATTAACATGTTGCAATAAATGTACTGGCATAAAGAGTAGCATGTACCCAACCATACTGCAAAACATGAAGAAAAAGATGCACATTAGAAAATAGAGAGAATCTCATGTCAAGGAAGCCGATGATGGATGGAAACTCTGTCGTTAACGCATACTCTTTACACTGCTGTCAACTTTGGGAGTAAACACCAATCTAAATTTTATTTGTAGCCAACTGTTTCTCACAGAAAACATCTCGAAGAAACATATGTGATTTGTTTAAATTAAGCGGTAAAGTAGTGTTCGAGAAGTAATATTCCTCGAACGACAATTAAACCCACACGCGGAATACCCCCATTATAAAAGTGACGTGTTCCCTGCATGGCAGAACGGATCCTGACAAGATACAAGGAGCCCCCTCGCTTGCTTCAATCTTCAATCCCCTGTCAGTTCAAGTAGATTGCCCGCAATGATAATTGAGAGAGTCAGGTTTTTTCCAGAGATAATTTTTCCCCAGTGTGCCCGGATTACGCTATCAGCTCGTTCAAGCTTATTTTCCTCTGAATTCTGCCCAGCCTCCTATCACAAGACATGTTATCTACGGTTAATGATTGCTTGTTTCGGACTCATTCTACTTTTTCCTTATTTCAATATGTAGCACTGAAAAAAGAGTTAAGCTTTGCATTATATGATCCTTTTTCTAATGTAATTATATACTAGATAAAACATGGAAGGTTTAGTTTTTTTTACTAACGTAGAAAGACTAAATCAGTCGAAGGCCCGTTTCACATATGCAACCAGCGACTCAAAGTGAACATGACCGTATAATTTATCCCGCAATACGAATTACTTTACCACAACTTTTCTTGGATTATGAAATAGCCGTCTACATCTCCATACATCTCCGCTCACTTGTATCAACATTAAACTTTGTACATTAGATCTTACATTACAAGTGGACATAACGATTTTATTACAATAAATATTTACAAAACAAATGCACATACTGGTGAAACTAAATGCTGAAATGACACGACCACAAGTCGTTTCCAGGATAGGTGACTTGTTAAATTGACAGGATCTCAAAACCGGGGCACACTTGTTTTCTCCACCCATAAAACCAACACCATCGTATCAGTGAAAACTTCTTGGGTATGGTGTCAAACAGCAAATATAATGTATAAACAGATCTAACCCAAGAAACTATACACGATAACCTAGCAAATTAACTGAGGTAGGCCTATACAAATGTATGATGTCAAACAATATGAAGTTCACTCTAATATATATATAACATCATCTCTTCAACCTGTCATAAGTATATCAAACAAGTTATATAATAAATTACTCCACTACATGCCATAAGTTTATAATAAAGAGGTAATTTTTACGCGGTGTAATGGAATGCCTTCATCAGAATAAGTATGTGGAGCCGCCATTAGATATTTATCAGTATCACATATTCCGCCTCAATACTGTTACCGCCTCAAAATAGCCCGCAAACAGCTTCAATATCTGGGTATTTTCCTTCAAATTATTACTAAAAATGGCCTTTACGCAAAAAATGTTGACAATGTACATTAGCTGGGGACTGGAAGAAGTGAGATCGTTTTACTGGACACTGGTAGCGCTCAGGCCTCTCTCCGTTTTACTGTCGTTTCCAAGTTGACATTAATGGAACAGATCCAACACGTTCGTTAATTTTACTTGCACTATCGCCATGGAAAAATCTGATCCAATTACTCGCTCCAGTGAGCGTCTCCACGAGCTGTGAAAGTCGTATTCAATTTGACTTCTTGGGGATGCCTTTGGTTGAGATAATGCACGCGTAAATATTAAATGGGTAGTGACCGCTAGGGAAATAGAGAGCACGAAGTCGGTATGTGATTTATTGCTGGTTTTGGAGGTCCGTACTCATAGAGCAGTCCGCGCTAAACGTAATGACCACTACTCGGTTTGACCACCAGAGAAACATCACACCAAGCTGGGAATTTATCGAAATCTGAGCCCAAATTAAATCAGGTACGGCAGTGGAAACGTTCAACAGCGTCAGACGTGGGTCCCCCATATCTCGTGTATGTCATTGTCAACGACGCAAGGTTAGATTTTTATTGGATAAAAATAACCGGAGAGATGGCGCACGCCATCAGCAACTAAATTGGGCATCTTTCTAGAGACAAATTCCAAGCTAAAATTAAGTGCAGGATAGCATTGTCATTATTGCAGTCTGAAGCAGCCCTAGATACAGGTTGCATTAAGCCTTGTTGGATTTGCGATCTTTTCTAACGCGAGTAATGAAGGTTGATTTCGCGAAGGTCTTTGCCGCACGCTTGTTTCGTCTTCGAAAAAGCACGGGAGAACGGCTTGTTATCCTTAGCATCAATAATCAGGGCCCCGGAGAG
Source organism: Liolophura sinensis (assembly GCF_032854445.1). Classification (NCBI taxonomy): domain Eukaryota; kingdom Metazoa; phylum Mollusca; class Polyplacophora; order Chitonida; family Chitonidae; genus Liolophura; species Liolophura sinensis. Next base: position 58,615,276 of record NC_088300.1, read on the forward strand.
GAGCACCCTGCCAACTCTTAGCCGCTTATCATCCAGAGACACCAGCTCGTTACTGAAATGGCTATTGAATTAGAGCCTGTGCGCTGAAGGGGAGCTGCGTGCATCGCGACCAGTCAGATAAACAGGTCACTGTCAAATAACCTATCACACTTTAAAAGCCTAAGATTTACACACCCTAATTGTCCAAAATAACATTTTGTTAGTAATTTATTCCACCTGATGAAGTGCGCGACAGGTAATCCGGACCATGGGTGCAACCCGGGCACCTGTTGAGCGCCTGTTGGACATAGTGTGAGGATAACTTTCAGTAAACTTTTTTGTTTCAACAATAGTTTTAAGGTTTCACGCTTTGTAAATTAGTCGTTTGACTCTAAGCACGTGGAGTGGGTCTTTCGGGGTAAATCTTTCATTGTATGACGTGTTTCACACAAGTGGGTTAATTTTATCTCACTATGACTATGCAATGAGGTATGGCCACCAATCCTACTAGCTAAATCATGACGGTCAAATCAATAACTTAACTGCTGAGTGTCTGAAGGCAGGAGGTTGTCCTGGCGAAAGTTAACCGCGCGAACCACATGTAATAAATCTGAACAAGCCCCGAGACTCGGCAACTTCCGAACTGCTTGTTTTGAAGAACAGCAGACAAAGGGCTAAAGTAATTATACCTGGAGTAAGACTCAAAGATCTCCCCTTGTCTGTGACTGCGAGAAAGACCTTACAACAACAGCAAGTCTCGCTAGACTTGTTTAATATACGATGATTGCCAGAAAACGTTATTACGCTGAGCGTTACAGTAATCCAGCTGTCTCCGACACCGACAGGCGCTTCCTGAAAATGACCACAACACTCTCAGCTAAAAAAACCTTCGTCTACAAGACTTGCCTTACAAGTTTCAAAACATATCCACGTGTGTCTTTTGCCTATGTGTTTTCTCCCACGTTTGCATCCACAAAAGATTCACAGATTTAGCACGTCGACGAGATCATTTGGATGGTTTATTCAGGATATTAGATTCATAGATAAATCTTCACATCTCTAGTACATAACGTGGCTGCGATCGACAATTGCCAGACTTACACTTGGTGCGTGTTATAAAATGTAGGTGAGCATATCATGTGACAGGAAGGTGCCTTTGTAATGGAGATATATAGACGACGTAAAAGTGACTTGAACAGAAATTGGAGTTTGCGTTTTATTAGAATGTCATTGATGTCTAACACATCGATTGGTATTACATGGTGCACATCCTGTGAGCATGTAGATCAACATATAACCATGTGGATAAATATGTGAACATGTAGACCAATATATGAACATGTAGACCAATATGTGAACATGTTTACCAATAGACCAACATATGAGCATGTAGACCAAAATGCTAACAAGTAGACAAATATGTCAACATGTAGACCAGTATGTGAACATGTTCACCAATAGGCCAACATGTGAGGATGTAGACTAATATGCTAACAAGAAGACCAATGTCTAGCATTGTTGACCAATATTTGAACATATAGACAAGTATGCTAACAATTAGACCAATATGCTAATAAGTGGAACAATATGTTAACAATAAGACCAATATGTGTACATGTTCACAAATAAACCAACATATGAGCATGTATGCCAATATGTGAACATGTAAACCAATCTGCTAACATGTAGACCAATGTGTGGACTAGTAGACCAACATGTGAACATGTAGACCAATATGTGAACATGCTCACCAATAGACCAACATATAAGTATGCAGACCAATATGTAAACATGTAGACCAATACGTAAACATGTCTACCAATATGCTAACAAGCAGACCACTATGTGAACATGTAGACCAATATGTGAACATCTAGACCAGTGTGTGAACATGTTCATCAATAAACCAACATATGAGCATGTAGACCAGTATGTGAGCAAGTAGGCCATCATGTGAACATGTTCACCAATAGACCAACATATGAGTATGTAGACCAGTATGTGAGCAAGTAGGCCATCATGTGAACATGTTCACCAATAGACCAACATATGAGCATGTAGACCAGTATGTGAGCAAGTAGGCCAACATGTGAACATGTTCACCAATAGACCAACATATGAGCATGTAGACCAGTATGTGAGCAAGTAGGCCAACATGTGAACATGTTCATCAATAGACCAACATATGAGTAAGTAGACCACTATGTGAACATGTAGACCAATATATGAGCATGTAGACCAGTATGTGAACATCTAGACCAGTGTGTGAACAAGTTCATCAATAAACCAACATATGAGCATGTAGACCAGTATGTGAGCAAGTAGGCCATCATGTGAACATGTTCACCAATAGACCAACATATGAGTATGTAGACCAGTATGTGAGCAAGTAGGCCATCATGTGAACATGTTCACCAATAGACCAACATATGAGCATGTAGACCAGTATGTGAGCAAGTAGGCCAACATGTGAACATGTTCACCAATAGACCAACATATGAGCATGTAGACCAGTATGTGAGCAAGTAGGCCAACATGTGAACATGTTCATCAATAGACCAACATATGAGTAAGTAGACCACTATGTGAACATGTAGACCAATATATGAGCATGTAGACCAGTATGTGAACATCTAGACCAGTGTGTGAACAAGTTCACCAATAGACCAACATATGAGCATGTAGACCAGTATGTGAGCAAGTAGGCCAACATGTGAACATGTTCATCAATAGACCAACATATGAGTAAGTAGACCACTATGTGAACATGTAGACCAATATATGAGCATGTAGACCAGTATGTGAACATCTAGACCAGTGTGTGAACATGTTCACCAATAGACCAACATATGGGCATGTAGACCAGTATGTGAGCAAGTAGGCCAACTTGTGAACATGTTCATCGATAGACCAACATATGAGTAAGTAGACCACTATGTGAACATGTAGACCAATATATGAGCATGTAGACCAGTATGTGAACATCTAAACCAGTGGGTGAACATGTTCACCAATAGACCAACATATGGGCATGTAGACCCGTATGTAAGCAAGTAGGCCAACTTGTGAACATGTTCATCAATAGACCAACATATGAGTAAGTAGACCACTATGTGAACATGTAGACCAATATATGAGCATGTAGACCAGTATGTGAACATCTAAACCAGTGGGTGAACATGTTCACCAATAGACCAACATATGGGCATGTAGACCAGTATGTGAGCAAGTAGGCCATCATGTGAACATGTTCACCAATAGACCAACATATGAGTAAGTAGACCACTATGTGAACATGTAGACCAATATATGAGCATGTAGACCAGTATGTGAACATCTAGACCAGTGGGTGAACATGTTCACCAATAGACCAACATATGGGCATGTAGACCAGTATGTGAGCAAGTAGGCCAACATGTGAACATGTTCATCAATAGACCAACATATGAGTAAGTAGACCACTATGTGAACATGTAGACCAATATATGAGCATGTAGACCAATATGTAAACATGTAAACTCTTGAACTCTTCACAGTCCTGTTTTACCTTATAACATTGTCTTTCTTTAACACTTGGTCATCATCCACATCTATATAAGTTATTTGACCAAGATTTACTATCTTACCAGTAGCCAATCATGCCATCGATGCCTGATATATGCATACCATGTCCGAATTAGGCTTGCTCTTTAGCTCCAGAAGTATGGATCGTATCTGTCTTTCCTCATACTAGCTGGGGATTTGTAAAAATTGCCAGTTGCGAGTGTTTCGATCAGTATGGTAATGGCGATCAAGCTCAGGTATTCTCTGACTAGCGCATGGTCTATCAGTCTAGTCAATACATCAATCAGAAAACACGTGCTTAGTTTCTCACCCCGCGGCCTTTCTTCTGGTACAAGTCCGCAGACAATTACGGCCAGTCATTTATAGGTGGAGTTTTGCACTGGCAATTACAAGGAAAATAAACTCGTGTGCAGATATAGCAATTGAAGTGTGAAGTAAGAAAACCTTGTGCTATCGACCCGAACGTCTATTTATTTTCTTTTTGATATGAGTTCAAAGAATGAATGCTATCGGTGTTTTCAGTCACAATGATTAATTTTCCCTTACCACAGTTAAATACGTCCAGGGGCTAAAACCAATAAGTAGGAGTGGAAGGTTTTGTCAGGGGAGCACCATCTCATCTAGCCGGCTAACAAAAGACCAACACATGTCTTACAGAAACTAACTGTAAGTTATCGATGTGTTTTCCCGCCTTGTGAAATCAAAACTAACGTTTAATTACGGAAATAAATCTTTATGGCAGTGCTCTGACTGAGGCAGATTTTTTCTTGAAAAGGCACAACCACGGAAAAAACGAATCAAACTGGAAATTTCATATCAGGGGTTTTATTAGTGATTTTATTGTGTGACATGACGACCTCCTGCACCGTCTCTAGTCTCATTAATTTAACTGTGGTGCCGACATTGACATTTCATCATCAAATTACAGCTTACAGTGCCGAGGTATTTTCCTCCGCAAGCGGAAGTAGAACCGAGGTAATCAGGCGAAAGGATAAGAGGGCTGCTATTGTAAAGACCATTATACCTAACTCAAGCAACAATGATTTCCTCCAAACTTTCACGAGAAAAGGATTTCATTTCCAGAAACATGGCTTACAGACAAATTTCGTTGCGCACCGAAAATCAGTCGACATCGACTGGACAGAAAAACTTCCTCCAACGGGCCTAGATTTACAGATTGAAAGAACTATATCTAAGCAATATTTGCCGACAAATCCAAATCTGAATAACTTGTGTTTTCCTGTCACAATAAATATGCCTCCACCCGAATCACCTGTTCACGAGATTTTCATAACTGCAAGTCTGTAGATCACGATTGTACATACAATTCGTTACGGAATATGACTGAATATAAATTAATGCGGTTTGTTGCATTTTTAACGATTATTCTGTTGGAAGTGATTGAATGTTTTTCTCCACAACACGACTACAAGCGAAATGAAGAAGGCTGTTATAGAACACAAGAATCGTTAAGTAGTACAAACAGCACAAAGGCAGCCAAAAGCTGCGCTCTGAAAGTAGTTTTACTATAAACAGTTTAGTGATTGCGTTATGTGTAGATTGCGCACTTTGACAGCCCAACATAAACGTTGTGGGCCTACACCCAGGTATTTTCTCAGTGTTAAACTATGGCATTTATGGGACATTCATAAGCAACCTTTAACTTAAGGGGGGCAAAGTTACCTATAACGCATCGATGTCCCCTAGTCACACCACCTCCATGTTACAAACCAATGTGTTTAACAATCTTATTTGTAGAATGCGAGAAAGATAAATAGAATACTGAGCGAACACTGAAAATCTGTCGAAACGCTAGGAAATGTAGCTGGCAGAAAGTGACTAATGTGTTATCCTCTTATGTCAAGAAAACCCTCGAGCCATCAAAATCACTTTTCCATGCATTTCCTGTTGAGGACTAATCCCATTTGTTAGCGTCTTTGGCTCCAGGTTCCTGGCGGTAGTCGGAAGCCGTCAGCTATTACACTCAGTCCCTGATACGGACTATATGCAAATGTGTTAAGCAAAAACCTGGACTTGGACAAACACATCTTATTAGCCGTGCCGACATACTGTATCCTTATTACATCAAACCCTTGGAGGAAAAAACCATACCTCTGTGGAAAGCATCATCACTTAGTCTGAGACTATGACATTCATCTCCAGTCTATTACAGTCATTTTGGCAACGAAAGGCCATTTAGACTGCCCGGTGATAGAGTATAGTCTACAAAGTCTACTTCAGTGGACTCTCTGTGCTTGCCAGTCAGGGGAACAAAAGCACAGTGTACTAGACCGAGTAATACCACACAACAACTCAATTCGGCAAAACGACGCTCGCTTGAGCGAGCACAAACATGAAATTAACACAGTTGCTGGTATAAATTAGGGGATTTAAGAGTGGAGATTACTCCTTGCAAAGTGAATAGGCAACAATAACTCCTTTGATCAAATGATTGTCTCGACCAAGTGGCTGGATCGTATTTTGTTAAATATTTGGGCTAGGGTATTTTGTAAAATATACCTGTGAAGATCTACAGAGTGTGTGTAAATTCACAGCTGCGGTCGCTAAACATGTACATCAATTCGAAACATGTCGTATCTAAGCTATGGATGCACGCGTCCATCACGTGGCTCGATACAAAGATAGAGTATGATATCAATAAAAATAAGATTTATAAAGAATCCTGTAGCACTAGATTCACTGATATTAAAAAATGCGACATCTGATACTTTCGCAGGCATAATTCCATTGAGGCGACAGGCGGAAAAGCATGTTTTTTATGAAAGAACAGAGGATATCTTGGTGCACAAAGCAACTGTGCGGTCAGCTTGATATGAGCATCTTCAAATCGATCAAAGAGCTAGTATAAGAAACAGACAGAGATCTTTACGATTCATCAGCACTTTTTCGTAAAGTCATAATTATTTCCGAAATATTTGAAATAAGCTTGTGTTATTGTAAAGAAACCATGCAAAATTTGCCGAAGCGAAAAATGCGAGTATAGATATGGAATGTATACCTAGTAAAGATTCATGTGAATGTAAAAATGACATTAAAATTGGTTTAATCAGTATTTTGGTAGCTAATTTAGAAAGCAAATCGTAAAAACAAAAATTCAAAACAGTTATAATTATGTGATATGCACAAACTCTTCTAACAGAAATACTATCCTATGTTGATTGCATGTGAATTTTGCCGAATTCTACATCGATATTTCTACTATTAACATTTCATCTAACAAAACGAGTTTTCTGCGAAATAAAGTGAGCAATCGGATATGTTTATCACCTCAAACATCTGCGACCCAGAATCTACTAGTTAATATTTAAATTGTCACGAGTCGGTGTCTAATGACATAAGAGTAACTAATAAGGTAATGACTTACCTGATACCGGAACAGAAAGCTGTCGGTAGTAGGCAAATTATAAAGCCGCGTTGTCTCCTCTTAGATACGTCGACGGTAGCATCCCTCGACAGTCTACTGGTATACGATGTCTGGATGGAAAGCCCAGCACTACGTTAACCTATGAAACACAAGATCACACCGTCTATGGAGAGCCTCACATGGGTGGAAATGACATTAACACATCACCTGAGTCCATCATGCCGATACAGTTCTACGGCTGTTTTTAGAGAAGAAATGAAACTGCGAACATAAACGAGCAATAAACCATAAAACGGTTTGCGACTCTGAGGACGTGGGATGTTGGAGAGAGGCTCGCCTAGTGCAGTGCTCAGGCCGGAGCCGCTCATCGGTTCTCTCCAATCAATAATAGACCGCAGTTGAAAAGAAGGGGGAGGTTAACTTTTCTATCTTTAGGAAGGATTGATTTGCTGATGTAGGCATGGCGTTGAGAACGTAATACTGTGTGGTGGCATGCAAAGAACGTTCATCAACCAGCGATGTGGGGAGAGAGGAGAAGAATGCCTGAACAAAGCTAGTAGATTCCGCTCACCGGTTATCGGCCTGACGGTTGCTTTTCGATTGCTGAAAAAATGGCTCTCTTTGAAGTTATTGTCGCATTCGTTCTTTACCAGTCCGTCCTAGCGTTACGATAGTGAAGAGGCATAACAACTTTCCCCGGGTAGAACAAATATGGCAAACATTCCCACCCAGTATGGATCTACCTTTGAGACTGGTCGTAAAATGCAGTTAAACCATTTTATGGCTATTGTATTGGACACGACAGCATTAGCACATCAAGGGCTTACAGTTCCATTCCGTGCAGCGGGGTCGTCAATAAAAAAGGGCAGCCTATGCAACAGATGATTTCAGGATGATGAGTCGGGTCACAGCATAACATTCTACAGAGGCACAGCGCATGGAATGTGTGGGATATGCTGTAACTATACTGCACAAGTGTCCCTACGACTTCCTTAGGAGTGTTCCTCGTGACGGGACATCTAACGTGATGTTACTACAGGCTTCGGGACACCTCCATCAGAATGCACATGAAGAGCTATTATATGGATTTATAAGTACTAATACACCTACACGTACCCATGTCATCTCAGGCACTTCCCACTCGTTTACACAAGCAACAGGTAATCGGCTAAATCTAGCGCGTTCACACATGAGAAATAAAAAACAAGAGCTCGCCAAACAATCCTGTAAGTGGTTACAAATAAGGCAAAACGTACAATGGAAGATATTGTTGTATTATCGGGAACAACAACGAACATAGTGCTCGCTTAGAGGAGTCTGGACCTTAGTGACCTGTACTCATGGCGACGTAATTCCTACATTGCTGGTCGCCATGGTAATTAGGTGCTCGTAACTTTAAGAAGGTTTCGTACAAGCGGGCCCAGTACGGTAAACTGGCAAATATATATCCGCTGTAATAGGGGTTGGGTTTGTTTGCTCTTCTATGTTCTACACAATATAATCATATTAAGCAATTGTCACCAAACTGCTTGGTAAAATATTATTTTTAACTATTACGGAGAACTCTTCAAAAATTTCTACAAGAAAACAGACTAGCATGTAAGGCATTTTACGTGGGAGTCTGTAATTCCAACCAATGCAGGAAAGACGAACGGACGCTGATAACTCTTGAAATGGTGTGAAGCAATGTTTCATTGTCTTCCTAGAAAGATAAATAGGGCATTCGTCGAGTATCCAATGTCGTTTGATTTCACGAGTCTAACGGGATTTTCCAGTTTAATTGTAGAACGGCATCTTTAATTGTAGACAAGTAGTGTCATGGGACATGGTACACACCAGAGCGAGTCCCTAGGCGAAGATTAAAGATCTTCATTTATTTATCGAATCTTTGGATGATGGGGAAGACACACTGGCCGCGCCATAAATCAAAGCTAGCCTCTCAACAGAAAAGAAAAACACAAGCTCTGATGGAGTATGCTGTCACTGATATGCTCCAACCGGGTCACAGTGGCCAATCACAAAAACGCTTTCAAACCACTCAGCCAATGAGCGGCAATATTTCATTGTCTACTCGGCCCGGTAATTGGATAGAAATGTATCAACGACAAGTCTCGAAATCATGAAACTCTAGGGGGTAACACTTCTATCGTGGTTCATCAGATAATTTCAAATACGAGCTATCAAGCCCATAAGTTTAAGAGAGTGTTTGTTGTACTGGTAAAATACGATGTGTCCACTTGCGAGATCGTCCAGTCGGGGATAACATACCACACAAGCAATACTGTACGAGTTCTCATTCCAGGAATAGAAGACGCTTAACTTACACGGTATGCTAATCTTGGATAAAATAGCCAAATAAGCTAGGTAGAATGATCACATGCATTGTTTATTAAGAGACAAGGGCCGATTCCACAAAGCCATTTCTGACTTAAGTCAATATTTAAAACCTCTTTACAGCGCTTAATATTTGATTCTGAAAGTAGAAATTTGGACACTTTTGTCTTTAGCCCATACTGATGAGGTGGGCAAAATTTTAATTTCTAAAGCCGACAAATAAGCTTTATGGTCGTATTTCAATTTTTGGCTTTAGTCAGAAATGGCTTTGTGGAATCGGCCTCAGGTGATGGAGGACAGTTAAAGCTCTGGAGTGGAATGGTTGAAATAAAATAACAAAAGTTTGCGATTAAATATCCTCAGCACCAATTTCAAAATTAAATTTTTCAAAAATTATTGCTGACAGCATCATAAAATGTTATGTTGTTGATTAAGCTAGCAAGTGTGTTTGCCGTTCTGAGGAAGAAAAGTAAGTTAAGTTGTGATGTTTTGTAGGGTGAGTAGACGTTTGTAAAATATCGTGCCGGAAAATTTTCCCGGAGTTCAAACCTCCCCATGAAAACTTGCCTTACTACCAAAGTCAGTTCCAACACCTTTTCTGGGGCACGGTATTAGTGAAATTGTCCGGTATGGCATGATGAAAGAAACACAAGAGAAATGATAAAGTAATATTTGCGCGATTGCGCGATGTTTACTACTACCTACTGCCACTATCCATACAGATGTCCTGACCAAATCAAACTGACTTTTTCCAATGAAAGCATGTTGAACTCTAAAAACAAGAATACTGGAAACATAGAATTGATTATATCTTTTAAGCGCACCTAGTCACGTGATATTTTTTCCCAATCTAATGAAACTTAAGCTTGCAATATGGTATTAACTAGATCACGTGTTGGTTTCTCACGACGTCCGACCCTGGGGACATCAAATGACCGATGAACTCCAAAGCAAAATCTATACGGATCAGGCACAGGGACGAATCACGGACTTATCCGTAATAATTTAAGAAAACATCACCCCATAGCCACGTCATGCAGCTATTTATCAATTAACCTTACCGAGTTTCCGTACAAAAACATAAATTTGATTTGTACAGCATTAGTTTCTTGTAACGGTTTTTTTCTTTAATATCAGCAATGAAATTTCAGCAACTTCAGAAATTAATTCGTTATTTGTTAAACATTGCCGTGTTTAATGTAACTCGCACTTATGCAAAGCCATAAATCGTCAACAGAAACACTCAGATTGCGTGACGATGAAGATAGCACATTTGAACACACATAAACACACATAAACATAATTATGACCACATCGTTGAAAAAATCTTCACAACACTGCAACAGGAAAAAGGGGCCATGATATAAGATCCTGGACACTTAAGCCGTAATGCCAAACAACCCATCGAAGCACATTTGGAAAAGAACTATTAGAAATTGCTTATTGAGAGAAACATAATTCATTTCATGTGATATTTCCATTTGCTGGAGGAGAAATGATGGTGAGGAACAGCGACGTTGTGCTTAAAACAGATGATTTGCGAAAACCTTTGAGCAAGGCTTCTGTACAATTTGCTTATTTTAAATTGCGTTTCTTAAAAGATTGGCCCTTGCTCTACAGGAAATCGATCTTGTGGATCCAACCGCTAGCGTTTGTTAGCTTGCTTTTTTAACAGTTGATCAATAAATATTCCTTATAGGTTCTTAAACTAGAATGTCCCTACAGAACTCGCATTCCCTCGCTGAACTTGCGAGCAAGACGTGTCTAAAAGGGTGATTACACCCGTCCCTGGGCTGCGCGCTTTTTCGTAACACCATTCATCTGTATGGCGTCCACATGGATGGCTTGTGCTGTTTCGCTGAGCAATGCGATCAGAAAATAGCTAGAATTGTTCTATGCTAAAGCTTTTTGGCTGTAAATTGAGTTTAGCCAGGAGCTATGCAGATATAGTTCCTCAATTAGTGACTAGACTGGAACGTTGGTTTCGTGGACACAAGCCGTTTGTAAAGACTGCTACAGAGGTGGCCAGCCATTGCACTGCTTAGACTTAACGCTTTGTGACACGTTTCAGTCAAAAGCAGTCGTTCCGCTCAAACCACTAGAAAAACAGCATTTAGTTGCTGCATCAGTGTGCTACGTGATAAATAAATGACTATATAGTTGTTTTAGCTAAAAAATATTTAAAACAATAGAATGGGGAGTAAAAAAGTTACCTAAAGTCCTGGGGATAAATACTAAAAGAAGTTTGTTTGAAATGCACGAAACGTTTTTGTGAGAGAATATAACCATTGAGCGGGTATAAACATTTCCCGCACTACTGAACATGTTCAAAGGCCATTTAAACGACATCGTAAAAGAACCGGTGCACAATGGCTCTCTTGTTGCATTTGTTTTTGAATATAGAGGGTCCTTCCAAACGGCATCGTTCAGTGTGATTAGGGCATGTCTCTAAAACAATATTTAATTAATATAAATGCGATTATCCTCCGATAACGCCCAGTTCAATCTTGCAAAACGATATTTATGTGGCATTTCAGGTCAGGCCATTCCGAATTTCTGAGTAATGGCTTCGTTAGTAAAAACAGACAGATTTATTGTGGGCCAGGGAATGTTATGCTGCTTTTCTAAATCATCTGGTCGGTGAAAACCCCGGAAGCTAACGTGGTCAATTTATTGCCGACTACGCCATTTATGGCGGGTCTGACATTATAGTGAACGGAATCGTATATAACCCGATAAACAAATTTCAGTAATAACCTCAAGAAGTAGGCATCTTGTCGTCTAGAAGTAGGCATCTTGTCGCCTAGTGCTTTGAATTTCATTAATACTTTCTATTACCACCATGCATGGATGTCTGTATTGATGAATATTTTGGTTTTGTTGTTGTTTGTAGTTAATTAATGCCAATAAAACGATAGGCAAGAGTGCAGCTTGTGTCCGAAACTTAGCCAAGCGTGAGGCAGTATTAACGTTACTGATTTCAGGAACAGGTAAAATAATTACAAACACAACAACGGCAAACCAGTTCCGTACAACTGAAGACCGGATAGGGCTGTTGCAGTGTTTAACTTAAGGGATGTTCAAAAGGTACGGCGGGTCAAAAGGGTTAACACTATAGCTATTTTGGGTTACAGTCTTCAGCAGATATAGGAATGCTGCCGAAAGGTGAGAGCTTTGGCTTGTTTGCTTGTGTCAAAACGTCCCAAAGACAAACACATTTTAGGTTTCGTATATTGAAGATGACCTACTTTCTTGCTCGCAATAGTACTTTTCGATCTGCCGGCTGGTATATTTTTATACTCAGTTTTGATACTCAAGTGAGAAACCATCCCGTGTGTAAGTTTTCCTGATGTTCGTTAAAGCGATGAAGTTTCAAGGTATAACTGACGGCTGAAATGATTCTCTTTCAAGATGTTGGTGAAATTAAGCGAGAATCAATGGGGCCGACCATGCTGGGAATCCCACAGTTGGTTCGGGTGTCCCGATCGGCGGCAGGAATGTAGCAGTGAGCCACACACCCATGTATAATTACTTATCCGTATAGATTGGATGGATTTCCATAAACAATCTACACTTACTCCATGAATGATATAGATATGTAATTTCCCCTGGAGGGGGTGATCGATTCAAATGCTGACTGTATATAAAATGTCTACTGGCCCGCGTACCATTTTACGTCGGATTCCAGGCACTACAGCTTCAGCTCCATTTCTGTCGAATAGTCTCAACATAATATTATAAATCTATCACAAATAATTACGTGGAGCGATGAAATGTCTCGGAGGCTGTTTCCACGTTATACTTAACTCTACTCTCTGGACATTTAATAGGCTGTTAAGCCAACAGTCATCATGACGGGGAAGTTCCCAAAGTCTAAGTGCTTCTACTTTTTGCATCAGAAGTGACACATGGTCTGATAACCTTTTGTAACCAAAGATAAATCCTCCCCTGGGTTTTATTATGTTTGCGTACCATACACAAAAGACAAGTAGGAAATAGAAGTCGAATTAAGTATCAATGTAATCACATATTTTACCACATAAGCCCGGATAGTAGCAACCATTCTCCGTAAATTACGACTGGAGGCTCTCTTGTGCCGACAGCCAGGGAATATCTGCACGCACGGAATCCGCTCGACCTGTATACAAGGATATGTACCAGACTCTACACACAATTTGCCTAAATCATTGGTTTATTTTCGAGTGTATATGATTAGGCAAAATAACCAGGTCAGATACGTCCCTGTGAGGAGCAGTGGGTGGAACTTGCACAAAAGATATGATCGCGGCATGTACGACACTAAACGACAGTTTGTGCCGATTGTAGAATCTCGAGGTTAGACAAATTAACTGTTATCAGCCTCATACAGATACGCAATTTACTGGCAACAGATGATCTTTGATTACTTCTGTGCACAAAAGTAACCTTTTATTTTTCAGTGCGGACATTTCTGTGCTGTAAACCCGTGTATAAAGAATCATTTCAGTTGGACATTATGACACTGTGCTTTCAGAATAATTGCCTGAAATACATGGTTCTAGAGTGAGGAAAAACAACACTCAAATGGCGTATTAAGGTGTTTTTCTTTCTATATATTCAACTTAATTTCGGCGTTTTTCATTATACGTACGAACATGTGTGCCAAGCGCCATCCATCCACCATTCACGCGGAAGCTTGTTACTCACTCATGAACTGATGGTTGATTAATCTCTTAACCTGGGTCAGTGATCGCCTTTCTTTTTCCTTGTTTTTTGTTGTTTTTTTTTTTGTTTGTTTTTTTTTTTTTGATTGATTGATTGATTGATGGATTGACTGTCGGATAACTGCAGTTAGGGGACTCCTTAATATTCCAAATGTATTGAATGGTTGAATGGCATAGAGACAATTACCAATTTGAAAGATAACAAAGAAAATCTATGCGTCGAAACACAAATTCCTATACCAGCTGTCAAGCAACCAAAATGACGTTCAACACAAACCACTAAAGAACTAAGAAAGTATATACTCTACGAAATCAGGACGGAATCATGCAAAGAGAAGCAGTCAACCGTTTTCAAAGATGTTGGAAGACAGCAACACAAAAGTCCATGTGTTACCTAGTTTCTGGTGACCGCTTTGGATTAAAAATCTTTAGCAGTTAAAAGAAGATAAAACATATGTATACATACAGTTTCATTCACCGACGAAGGTACATCTGGAAAAATGTTTAAGCTGACCAGTAAATAAAGGTTTAAAGTTTAAAGGATTCAATTAAACTGACAAAGACTTGGCTAGGATGCTTTTTGTTCCAGCTAATAAATTTAGACTTTCAGTCAAAATGTGAATTACCTGTGGGTACATGTTATTACAAAATGGCAATGAAATATCAGTAGTCCAAATGTTCTCAATTGAAAATATCTTGTGATTGGTTTGGTTAAAGTGCTTTCTGATGAATCTATCCATTGGGTTAAGACCCTGTCAGTTGTCTGGTGGACACGCTATATCAAAGATAACTCATGTCCACACTGCTTTTAGCCCATTACAGTCTGAAAGTGACGTCCCGTGGTACTTAACCACGTAGTTAAGCTATATGGCAGTGATAACCGTAAATCTAGCGTGCCCCTGGGTCGTTCCTCGGGCTTGTGTCAGGCGGGGGTTAGGCTCTGATTACTGCCAACACGTCCCTACCGTGACAGGTAATTGTGGAGGGTAGTGCAGCCTGGTAGAACCATCAGGACAGTATTGTATTTAATGAAGGTTTTCTGCAGGAAGGAAAACAAACAGGTAGCGGCCCACGGGTTCATTAGGGGGATCCTATTTGGTCGTGTAGAAAGTGAGGAGTGTTTGGTTAGAAACTTCGCGTCATGTGCTCAGAAGTTAGAGCACCCTTGACAGGTCTATGCCTGATCGAGCGACCGTGAGGTCGACGCCTTGGAAAGGTCTTCTATATCACTAACGGAATAGCAGACAAAAACCGTTATCTTCTGTCTTAACCATAAAGGACCATTAAGTGGTCAAGTCCTTGCATTCTGGCTTCTTGGTTTACTGGCTGTCCAAGTCCAGAGGCGATCACTAAAGAATATCGAAAGGGCAGTCAAGTTCTATTGAAAGAGAAAATTTGATTTCACTTCGCTGTTTCAAAATCGACAAGCATCCATAAACTTAATAATGGTACAGACCGCTGGTGAAAGCATGGAGTACTAAGTTAACCTCATTTTCTCATCGTCCAGGCAAATAAAGCCGGAAAATGGAAAGCTCCTCTCCATTTAACCGCCACAAAGATGTGCCTCTTGAGTTTTGTATACATCAGATAAAGAGGTCATCGCTCGAGGCATGAATTTAGTCATACATTTCCGGCTACAACTCTAAACAGTGCTGATAACAAATTGGTGAAATATGCTGCAACGTAAAACATTGTAAGGAGCTAAACCTGACAAAGTGCAAGGTAATGGACAAAACAGACGCGGTAGATAACGTTTATGCATTATAGAGGTGTCAGAAACTGGTTTTGTATGGAAAATAATTGACAAATCATTCCTTGACAGGGTACCGTAATGTATGTAAATGTTTGACGATATTTTTACATATTCAGCCAATGGACTATGGAAAATTTCACTGACTAGAGCACCTCATTGAACAGACTTCGGAGTATTTCAACGAATTGGGATATCACAATGTAGGGGCTCCTCTGGCTATACCTTATATGCTGTACGTCTTAAATTATTTTGAAGTATTCCAACGGATATGATATACTAGTAGAGCATGTCATCGAATGGACTATGACATATTTCACACCATGTATTAAGTATACAGTATTTCACCGAATGTACTATGAAATATTTTACACTTTGTATTAAGTATACAGTATTTCACCGAATGAACTATGAAATATTTCAAACTTTGTATTAAGCATACAGTATTTCACTAAAATAGTTTAGTGTATTGCACAGGGTGATTTATAGAGTAAGCCACCAGATTTGTGTAGTAGTACGAAGTATTTTACCTAAAACGGAAATATAGAGCAATTTTATTCTTGTGGATATTCCTAGCTTTAATCAAATACAGGCCTAGAGAGTGTGTGCTTGGAAAACAACCCCTTTATACACGGGTACTCTATAAGCAAATAACGTTAACCAAACGCTGTTTGTAGCGACGAAGAATGTACAAGTTGGTCGTGTGAGTTGATGAACACCCTCTTACAATGGATGTTGACAAGTGGGTCAAGACTATAATCTACCAGTCAATTATCCCGAAGTCAGTAGCCAGATATCTACGTAGGATAGATGGTCTGCAATATGGTAATGGTAGTAGAGCTCAAAACGTACAATCTGAGACTTGATTGAGAGATAAACTAATTCTAAGATCTGTCTTTAAAAACGCAGTGATATCCAACAAAGGTTACAGATGCGTTTTGAGCGGACGAAGAAAATGATGACGAAATGACGTATGGACATTGGAATTATCTCTCTGATATTGGAATACCCAAAATTGGTGAGATGTTTAAGAGGGTATGGAAGTAGGGGGCCTTTGGAGAGGAGAAGATAGCTATGGTCTAACACTGACGTCGTCCAAAATACGGCCAAGTACTCGGCCATAATACAGTGTGGAGAAGAGCGTTCTCGTTAAGATTTATTGCCATTGATTTTTACTTCTCAGCTAATAATGGCAAATGTTTTACGCTCAGACAATTCCGATGTAGAATATTCGCACTTACGGTTGCCATGGTGTCACGGAATCATCGTGCCATGTTTTTATGTCCACTACTGGCATTTTGTCCAGAACAAGTAACGAGAATAATTAGGCAATCGCTTATATTTTCCTACAAATGACCTGTTGACAAGATCATAAAATCGACGAACAGTTTGGATTCCTCAAAGTGTTGATTAAATGCAAACACGAGAATTTTTATTGGTTTGTGCAGCTAAACAGCCGCGGTCATCCTCCTCGTGTCTAATGGATTTCCACTGTGTTTGGACAACGGATGTTTGCATATCCTAAGTAAATTATGATTCCATGGATTTTCTTATTGTTTGTTCTATTGATCATCCAAAGGAACTATCCACGGGCATTGTATCTTCTAATGGTAAATGGGAGTCTTAAGTTAGCCTGAGACACGATAAACATGTTGACCAGGTTACAGGAACACAAACAAATTCGAATTACAGTGGTGAAGGACGAAAAAGCAATAATCTGTCACTCCAAATGGACACAAACCGAATTGACAGATGGAATTCAAAATTATAAGTACAATAAATGTGCCAGGGATATGGGAATACAAAATCATTTGTAGATTTCTTAGATCCACGTCACGATGTCCAGTTTGTATAATCTTACTCAATAGGACATTATTTATTTATTTATTTTATTCGTGTTTCACATCATATCCAAGAATACTTCTGTTATACGACAGTGCCGAGTATTATGGTGGGAGGAAACTGGACAGATCCTAGAGAAAACGCACAACAATCCGCAAGTTGCTGGAAGACATTAACACCATTTGGGACACTAATTAATCAACAGTTATTACCAGCATTGGCCTTATGGTTAGAGCGCCCGTCTCGAAATCTGGCATCAGATTTCCTGTTGGGTCATACCAAAGGGTAAAAAAAATAGTACATGTTGTTGCCTGGCTTGGTGCATTTTAAGAGACCACAGCAGGCAAACATGACTGATTACATGGCCCTGTGTTAGTATAAATCTGACATGGTGGGGTGTCATGCCTAGTGTGTTTGGCATGACACTTCTGTGGCGGCAGCGCTTTGGAGGCAGGGACTGCCCCAAGAAGACACAATCTAAACTGAACACAGACCTTTGACTCCACGTCGTCATATATTGTATAATTACGACATAAAACCCTGTGCATACATACATACATACATACATACATACATACATATTACGAGTAATAACATAATGGGAATTCAGTGTTAGGACATGTGTCAGGTTAGTATAGCACTGTACATTGTGAAATAAATTTGAACCGAATATCGAAATATTAACAGGATGTTAATTGTGGATGTTTTTTTAGTTCATGATTACATGATTTTATGTTACATGTCATTGGGCTATTCAACAAAAGATGAACGATGTTGGATAGTCTGGACGGGGCTTTATCGATAAGATCGACTATTTTAAATTATATTTATCGTTAAGCCGGTAATATTGTTATCAGACTTCGCAGAATTCGTGAGTGTTGAATGAGTTAGAACGTAACAGGGACCGTTTGACATTCTGTCTAAAAGCTCCCATCCATACGAAACAAAGGTTTAATACCAGATTTTCCCACTTGGATCACGCGGTGTCAGACTATTGTCAGTATTTTCTCTATACCAAACCAATTTTCCACGTGTCTGTATTATACCAGACTATAGCAGGATCACAATATTGGTATCATAAAACAACTTCAATCCACCGAAACCTCTCACTGAAGTGATAGGTTTGAATGATGGTCTCTCACTAACAGCTGTACTGTGTGAAACTCATGTTTCTCACTTCATGTTCCTGACGCTCTGCTGATAATTTCAGTCTAATGAATTAACTAAATAAATAATGTGAAGCAGTCCGGAAATCTATGGGGGAGTAACAATGACACTCAGTAGAGGGTATGAAGAACAATGCTGGATGCTACAAAGCTATCTCAGATTGCATCAGCAGAATGTTAAAAATCACACTGTTGTGATGATGTTTATTCAAATACTCTCCTAAGCCATCGTGTCATGCAGCCCGGCTTAATATTACTGACGGTTATTTGAGGTAAATATACAGAGTACATCTGTTCGTTTACTTATTTGGGCTTAAACATTTTGCTTTCCAAATTATCTCAGTCATTCCACACTGGAGTCTCATTGTAGCAGATCTGTTCCAATACCGATATATTGATATTACTGATAATGCCTCAGCGGAAGGCTGACCTCCATCCCACACACATGCAAAGTACAAGAAGAGTGAAACTTAGATAATCACATGCAGATATCTATCATAATTGATGTAAACAGCCGTAATTTATCATTTGGAACTAAAGAATTATCTATTTGATCTAATTATCTATCTACGTAAGAGGAAAGACTTTCTTCTTTTCAAGAAAACAAGGTATACATATCATTGCTCTGAACGTCAGAATAGTTTCTATGGAATATTGGATGTTTAAATCCGACCTTCTCAAATATTACTGTTTTCATTTCACTGTACCCGTCGCTTGCTGATTGGACTAAAGCCTTTGTGTACCCGCAGCAGCTGACCAATGAGTTCTCTCTTTATCTCTTGTGTAAGATACCCGGCGTAAGCGACTGTTCACATTGGCTTACTGATAAGAAAATTTCAACAGAACGGCGCTAAACACCAGTCAGATATTTAAACAAATAAATTCTACGGTCCGGTTCCATTATACATTTCACAATAAAAGCCCTTGTGTTTTGTTGTCAAACCTTTGGACACCCCTCTGCTTAGGACAAGCACTTACAAGAACAGCTTCTCAAAAATTATTATTTTGCTCCACGATCTGGTTCAAACCTCAGTTTCTCAATATAAATCCCTTGCCTTATTGGTGCCCAACGTATTAACTATGTGTTTGCATAATATTTGCACTCACAGTCTAATATTATCTTCTAAAAAATTGTTATCTGTTTACATACGTCATGGATTTAACCTAACTTTCTCAGTAGAAATTCCTCGCGTTTCTGACACTCAAACAAATCTGGCCTCTGTTTGGCTATGCTACATTTAGGGACAACCTAGTAGTATTTTCCATCTTTTCTTGTTTCTGTGGTCAAGCTTAAAACACGATTTTCATTTGATAATACTCCATGCTTTATTGGCACCAAATGTATTAAACTTCTATATGACTACACAAACAACCTTCTGTTTTTTTTTCAGAATCTTCACGCAAAATATTGCCATATTTTATAGCCAAGTTCCAGTCCACCATTTTAATAGAATTTAAGCGTCAAAACACATATTCGTATACCAGTCGTCAACCAAAATGGATTCTCCGGGCTAGTAATCGGAAGCCCAACAGAAACCACCAACGAATTAAGAAAGTATCGGATCCAAGCAAACAGAAACAGTTCCCAATGAATATCCTTGTTTCCTTAGGGCCACAGGTATTGTCCTTCTGTTTAGTAGTCACCTGCACCAACACCTGACCTCACCTCACTCAACCATTACGTCGTTAGTCGCCCCGAATTCCTTCACCATTATAACCAATATCAGAAGGGATTTCCACACGCTTAACACGTATATCTACGGTGAGTAGCAATAATCACGGCAAACGAAATAGTTCACTTTTATCACAAGACGTACGATATACTGTAATATTCTTGTTCTTTGATATTGGATCCGGTATTGGTAATTTGAAACGAATGTGGCGTATACAAAATGAGGATATCGAGAATATCGTAAGGGCTTTTAATATCTTAATGCATGTTCACCTAGACCTTTTTGCCACTTAAAGGCATTTAGTAGGATTAATGGACTAAATCCAGTGCCTTGGTAGATTTCATGGTTCATTTAAAGCCTGACTGATTTACGATTTTCCAGAAACAAATATCAGCCAAGGTAACGAATTACAATGTGTACATGCCTATTAAAACACAAAACCCTTAGCCTACAATGTTGTCAGTAGTTATCCGAAAGTCAACTTTTACAACAAGTTTATTCTACTACGATGCGTGTGGCTTTTCAGCCTGTATCAATGTACTGTAGCCAGACAATGCAATCGATTCTTATTATATTATTCTTCATTAATTGTTAAACAAATGTCCCACCGCTCGTTACAGTCTAACGTCACCCCCAGCCAGTCTAGTGAAATTGCTGTTCAGTCTGAAGGCTGAGATCGACAGTATTCAGTCTAAGGAATCCTATGCCTTTTGCACACAAATGGATTTCTTGGTAAATATTTAAACACTCTGCTTAATTGATAGCTAAAGCTCCACTTGAGGAAAGCGAGCTGCGCATTAACGGTGATTATCTCACAGGGATCATCGACTGCTGTGCCATGAAATATGGTTAACTGAAGATCGACGGAACATATAGATGTACATAGTTTCATGCTTATGTGACAATGCACTAAAAATCAAGAGTGTGTTGTTTATTTTGAAAAGAACGTGATAAAAGTGCAAGATTGTATCAATGCAACTGAGGTCATAACACAATGCCTTGTGCTAAACCATATTGTGAAAGACGCAGACCTCTTCCAGTTTGGGTCTTTTACGTTGTCTGTAACGCTCATGTATTTCCTCCCCTGAGATATCAACCTACCTAGCCAGATCGTCACGATAACGGGCCTCTGATGCTTCATAAATGTCGTGACGCTCTGTAGTGTATCTCGTGGTGTTTTAATAAACTAACCATATTAATTGTCAATGTTCAAAAGGCAGCAAATGACGGCAAATCCTGGATCGACGAATTATCTCTGTATCAGTGCAACTCAACTGTCTTGGCATATGAGATCATGACACCACTCTGGGCCTTTGCTTTTTCTCTCGCTGAGAATTTACGGACTTAGATGACACTCACAATCCGGCATCGTGAGACAGCTATACTGAGATACGGACTGTAGGTACCCAAGATCAATGGCTCTCACATCGACCCCTCGGGTGCAGCGTGCTGTGAATGAGACAAGCCCGAATTACCGCCTCCAATAAAATGGAATCATCATTATCTACCGGGATGTTTCTACTGAGAAGACTATTAAGTTCCTGTGTCCTCGCAAACGCTGATAAAATGTCGACAAGGGCGTGAGGTGACGCGATCTACTTGATCTCAGCGGGATCCGATGAAACTTCAATATTGACTTGTCACGAAGTTTAGAACTAGATTACCTAGAGGCAGTACGTCTTGAGCCGTTCAGTCTGGATTTACACGGACACAGAAATGGTAATCATCTTATGGTCACCTACCCAGGTAGCTCTTGGGACACTAAAGCTCGCACATATAATTGTGTATAACGATATGTTAAATTAACTGACCAATCGCAAAGACGTAAGATTAACCGTTAAGTTTAATGTCTTAATTTGCCCGGCATGAGGTGGATACAGCATAACGAAAGAGCAAAGTATCTTGATACATAAATATACGGACGACGTTTTTGGCATATCTGGAATGACTACCATGCCATGTTTACAACTCCGTGTCTGCATAATTCTGGAGCAATGCCAGAGGGGCCAGGAATTTCAGAATGTATGTGTTGCCCGTTAATAAGTGATACACTGATCGTTTTCTCACAGTGTAATTTGATGAAAACTGTCGCTTCTTGATAAGATTTAGCGCCGATTCGAACTATGCTCTGTCTTTATGATTCCTTTAGTGCCTCACAAACGCGCTAGTTACAACGCCACTTTGTTTACTACGGAAGTTGCAATTGGTGATAGAAGAATCAATAATTTATCATTTATTCTTCATATGTTGAGACGCTGAAAAATATAACACACGACATGTACTTAGAGAAGCAATTTTCCCTTGAAAAATCGGTGATACTTCAGAGAATCCTTCTGAAAATTTATTTATCAGACCTACCGTGAGATAAAACTCTCTATGTCTTCCAAAAGAAAAACATCGTAGTAATGCCATCCTTAAATCAAAACAAGTTGGACTTACAATCATACATGACGCCAAAAAATCTCCAGGGAAATATTACAACTACACACCCGAAGATTGCGAAATTTATGGCGTATCTTTGTATCGGGTCTGCTTGTGAAAAAGGAAGTGAGAATAAAAAACTGTTTCCCTTTAGATAGCAAGATCTAAAATCATACGTCAGCACTGTAAGGCCTCTGTATCGATGAAATGGCTTTTTTCCTATGTCCCCGTGAAGTATTGTGTATTGCTAAAGGCGGGAATGTCAGACTAGGCTTCCTAGACCCGGTCACGGTTTCCTGACGTCATTCTAATTAAGCCTGCGGAAAGCCACGATCGGATAGCACTGTAAACCCACAACAAAAACATCAGAGAGTGTTCAGTCTTTTTATTGTCGCTGAACCCAGTGATTTGCTACCGTTCTGGCTAAAAATACGACCGACATGCTATATTATAGGGAACCTAAAACCAGGGTGGAGTCTGTGTGCAATCTGTAATTAGAATTCGCCCTTACGGTATGGCGGATTAAGGTCAAACTAGCCAGGTGGGCTCAATAACGAAGCTGGATGCAAATGTACCTTCGTTTATGGATACAAGGTAACATTTCAGACAGCTGCTGTTCTGACAAGGATAAGCACTGTTCCGTCTTTATCCAGTCCTCTGAAGCATTCCACAACGCCATCTGTCGGCAATATCATGTAGCGTAATACCACGCTTCACTGCAAGGAAGAGAGACCTGCTAAATACTGCCACCACCTTCAGACAAAGCCACGTGCTTTTCATTACGAATAAAGAACTTTTTATTGCGTCCACATATGTAAGCGCAGTACAACTTGAAGAGCCTATCAAGAGACAAGGGTATCACCTTTAGTATCATCTTTAGAATTTACACAAACTTTTAATCACTCTGTTTAAAACAGACACCCTTCATAAAACAACCGGCATCTATGTTATGCGATTTTGTGCTTCCCAGCCTTACCTTGTGACATGTTAACCTACAGCTACGTGTTTTAGGTTACACGAGTGCAATTCAAAAAGCAATACTCAAAATTTGCCTTGGAACTGAGTATTGAATATTTTCTTATATACATGTATATTTCGAGATAAAGTGGACATATTTACTACATAAATAGTGAAGATCATAACTTCGCTGATGTATCGTAAATCTTGAATGGCCACAACTATCGGATAAGGGATTACCTCCCTTGGTGGAGATTCCCGGCAGGTAGCTTCGGTTTCGGCTCGTAGAGATGGGGTGACCCATGATGACTTTGGACTGACATGAGTTGTGTTCAAACTTTCTGTGAGCTACATGAGAGCTGAATCAGCACTAGAGTCACACTAAAGCCAAATTAGAAGATAAAAGAACACGCAGCTCAGAGCACTTTATTTTTACCCACGGTAAAAACGCTACCTGGGCCTGCACTGAATAAGGAAAATGCATGCACACGTCGCTGAAATCACTGGTTACTCTATTAGTCAATATCAGCCTTTTTTCCGAAACATGGCACACTTGTAATCAGTTCACTTTTTTATTCATTCCATCTAATGGGGAAATTCCTGGAATATTTCAGCGGTGAAGCGACAATCTGCTCAATAATGTACGTAATCATGACAATTAAGTGCACCGACTGCCATAGGAGGCATGTCCTTCAACGTCAAATAAAGCTGTCCATGTTAGCATAACATAGACGTCAGAACATCGGGACTGAAAAAGTCACATCCTGTATGGATTCGCTGTGTGGTAGTCGGAATGAAGCCTTGACAGAATATGATTGTGCTGTCGGCAGTGTTCGACAGGTCTGTCCGTCAGACGTCACCACGTGTCCCAAATGCTTTACCCAGTAGGTGTGACATCGTGTCTTTTTAAAGAGAACGCCCCTGACAGCTTTATCCTGGGGTTATCACGAAGTGACCCCGGGACACGGCAGATGTGGGTGATCAATGACCGGAGGCTAGACAAAACGAGCACCAATTTTCTCATGTTAGACTTACTCCAATCTCAGCTGACAGAATCACCGGAAGTGCCTGGCGAAATACTCTAAATGCACATGCTCACAGTCGTGTATCTGCACCAGAGGTCCACATATGATTTAGTTTTTGAGACTCTTACGCACCAGAACGTGTTATTTTATACAATGCGACTGTCTTTAATACTCGAAGTGACTTTCCTTCCAATTTATGCAAAACTGATCTGTGCAACCACTGGTTTATTTATTTGTTTACTTCTTTACATGTTTGTTTATATGATGTTACATGACGTGAACTTTTAAAGAATTCAACCTTCAAGAGCAAAGCTCACGAGGATTACAATACAAGCTTTCAAAAAGACATTCAAACATTCCTTCCGCTAATGCACGCCTTACAATGTTTTCAAACAGACTACTGGCAGCAGATAAGCTGTCATTACCTGCAAAAAGCAACGTCGAAATAATCTAAATTATAAAATGGACTTGCTTTCCGTCAATCATTCCAGTAAATGGCACGCGCGCATGTGTAAACTGAAGAGAGCTATTACTGTGTCATTGGGTGGTGAGTCGAACACAGTTCTTCTCTCTTGATCACACCGAGTGTGCACAAGTGATTGTGATATAATTGAAATGTGATTATATTAAGTCTATCCGGGTAAACTAGTCCACACGAGCATCGGAAATTAAGTGACTTTAGATATTATTAATAGCCCCCCTGGATTTGTATGTCAATGGCGCATGCGTGGGATTGCTGGTCGAGACCACTTATTCCGAGTGAGTATATTGATATGCTCACCATCTTACCGGCAAATATCACCCCCAGTCCATTGAGCCGCGAATGAATTACCAATATAATAACACAGTGCACTGAATGTAATTGGATTAGGCGTTGTGTAAATATGATTTCGGCTTGACTACCCACACTGCGCTCATTAACCGGCTTCCATTGCTCCGTAACTCGACTCACTCATCCACCGCCGCCAGTCCTCCGTTTTGTATCAAAATTGGCAAGTCCCTTCATGGGGTGATCTCAGTGAAAGACATGTGACACCTGCTGATTAGTACACATGATCGATCGACTGATAATTTCTCGATACCGACCCACACAAAAGACAAACTCTAGCGCTGCCAAAAATAACGCAAGAAAGGTTTCATGTGATAAAGGCAGGATTTCAAACATCCGACCATGCATTTGTCATAAAGTACTTCCGAACATGCGGACTGTTACGTGGAGAGAAAATTAGGCTATGTTTGTATAGGTGTTGCATGGCCACAATATTTCAATTCGAAACTCTTTCACCGAGATGGCAACTGTCACGTGCCTAACAAATTAGCCCCGCGAGAGCATTAGACGGCGTCCGTGTCAAATGAAAAGGTGGGGGAAACCCCACAGAATTTTGGTCCCAGAGTGGTCGTTGGGAGTGTATAGACTTCCTCTAGAACAGGGAATCATGCCAGAAACGAACCAAAAGATAATACGATAGTAAATTTCTGCTAGCAACTGCAATAAAATACATCAAGGACACGGACAAAGGTTTAATCCATTTTGTACCGAAGCGATTCCTTACGTGTAAAAGCCAACAGGGTTTTGTCAATAAAATAATGAAAGATGAGTGAAATAAACCCTTCATCTCGACAAAGCCAACCACGGCATCGTCTAGAAGAAAACAACTGAAAATCATTCAACTTTACAAGCAGTTGAACTTCTACAATTAATCTATCTAAGATGACATTCTCGGAAACAAAGAGAGCCCCTCCCCCCCTCCAAAAAACTATATCAATGATCTGCAGGCAACAAAGCAGTCTTTCAATATGCTTAAAATCGATTAAACTGAAACACTTTATTAAAAGGCTGACCTCGTTCCATAAAACATTACCTCGAAACACGAAGCCATTCGCTGTGGTGGAATTTTTCAAGCTGTGTAAAAGAAAAAAAAACAACGCTATTAACCTGCATTTGACAAAATACTTCTGCTTGTTAAATGACAAGGTAAGGTTGAACAGTAATCTCGTTAATGGTTATCAAATTCCAGAATTCCATGTCACTATGCCTTGGGACAAAGTGTTTCTTGCCTTGTAAACAGGGTTTAACAAGTGCAGCAAACATGGTCTTCACGCCACACACTTGATCGATAGCAGAACACATACTGTATCACGTTTCATTCATATAACCAAAATACCAGCTGCATTATTCTTTAATGTCATGAGATCAAGTATAGGTGAGTAACCTGAAACAGGGAATAAAAGTGAAGTAGACGGATATCACTCTAACGAAAGTTTTCACACCCTGGGGTAAGCAGATACATGTATAAATTGCCGATGATGCCAAAAATATTAAAAATATTACTTTTAGCTGATTTCCTGGGTTAAACCAGGTTATATTTACTGGTTGATCGTGTATAGGAGAACTTACAATCCTGTAGGGTTTGGCAAAAAAGATAAAATGTGAGCTGAGAATGGACGAATATTTTGGAATAATATCGTTGGCTTATTCATCTAAACTGTCACTCTAACAGCAACCGATCGGCTCGTGTCCATTCAGGTCGTCTGCTCGAATGCAGCTTCCACTGATCTGACAGGCGCTTGTTTCAGGAGGGTTTTCTGACAGATGGCTGTAGTTGCCTTCAAAAAGTATAGCTGGACATTGTCATAAAGATGAAATTTTGGAACGTCATAGATGGCTAACGATGGATAAGTGGCACTATCAACATGATTAAAACCAAAGGACTATCACGTTACAGCGCATTGCGTTTCTAACATGAAACCCGTCACCAACTAAAAGTGTAGGCTTCTACACCTGGAATGTTTGTATACAATGACACAGACGATTCTTAAATATTACAGACAATTTTATTAATTTTCGCAGAACTTTTTGTAAATGTTTAACCGTTCATACTTAATGCAGCATCCCGGAGATTCTACAGAACACATAACATACTGAGATCAAAGCATTGATGGAATGAATTAAAACTCCAACATTTCTTTGGTATTTCTTCGCAAAAGTTTAGGACACTAAAAGGTAAAAATACAGTTGTCGAAAACATTTTTAACTCCTTAGACTGGACTAGATTGTGGCAGTTTGCCTTTTTCGAAACGACAGCGACGTCAAAATATCGCGCTGGTCTTTTAAAAAACCTTTCTCTTTTGCCACTATTTCACAGGCAGATCCCACCTTTAAGACCACAAAGGCAGCGACATAGGGAGCAATAAAATATCTGCATCCTTAGGTACTCTACATTAAATTAACAGTACAAAATTTTCATACATGGCGGCGCCTGTTGAAAGGTATTTTAAGATCGCTCTAAAACAGGTGATAAAAATATCACGGTATGTTCTAATATTCGTATCATCTTCAAGCCCAAAACCATGGATTCATTATTAATAAAATTGCCTTGGAACATGGCTCATACAAGATTAGGGAAACTTCTGTACAGTTCCATTAACGCATAAAATTCATTGTTTACCCGTTACTGTCCCGTGAACCAACGCCCTCATAACATGGAAAAGCTTCACAAACTCTGCTCACAAAGCATTCGTTTGGGGCTCAGTTCTTGGATACAAAGCGAAAACAGCTCTTTGAAAATAAATACAGATGGTATCAATACAAACCTATGATTCGAGATTTCGAGATAGGTAAGTCGTGTTGTAAATAACATAGTCTAGACCTAGGCAAGTGCCATCTCTCCGAACTAAAAGTGTATTGGGCATACCGGACGGTGTTATCTTGCGGGTAATACCTGACACGGACAATCATGCGTGTAAAATCAGACAGGATCCCAAGAGGGTTTGGTTACTTTACATTTTGGTTGTAATAAATGTAGCTAACAGCGTGTAGGGCATAGCCTATATTGTCTCATAATATCCAGCTGGTCCATCGTAGTTAACTCTAGACAAGAGCAGAGACTGTTAAAGCTTAGTATGAAGGTAGACTTCATGCGAAAAAGAGAGAAAGTATGAATGACGAAAGCAGCAGTTAAATTAGCATTAAATCTTTATGCTTCACAGGATGCTGTTTCGGGCATTCACGCTCCATTTGACAAAAACTGTAATTATCCGATTTCATGACGACAAAAGTCAGATCCACGTAAACGTCTGATCACCAGCGGGTGTAGAGATATCTGATCGTAATATTAAATCAATCGTTAAAAGCACACGGTCGATGCTTAGCGTTTTCGCTTTACAACTAAAAAAGCCTTGATATGCTCAGTAGGTGGCGGCAAAGCAAGCTTGGCTTTGTTGTTGGTTTTCAAACAACAGCGAATCTCTTGAAGTAGAGCTTGGATGTTTAAAAATTGGTAACACAACATAGCTGCCCCAATGAATAAGTATAAAGGCGGAAAAGTAGCTCTTGCTCTCAGAGGCTTTTAAGAAAGTCTCTCTAACATCATGTAACCTTTGCAATCTTTTTCATAAACCAGTATTTACGTCATTGATAATACAGAAGTCGAATCATGTTGTGGTTGAATACTTGAGCTATAGATCGGCCATCTCTTTCAAACATAAAAACCAATTCAACTCTTTCTTGTACTGTTAGTTTATTAGCCATAATTAATTCTGAAAGAGAGAGAAAAAAATTTAAATCAGTATTAACACAGAGAAAAAAAATGAAAATCAGGATGGTGCACGACTTCTGGGACACCCTGTATGATACATCTTTAGCCACATAAGCCATCTTTCAGCTGCACAAAGATCAACAGTACAAAGGTTGAAGCCCATCCTTTAACATCAGAACAACATCAGAGCTGAGATGAAATCCCTTGACATATTAAAGTGTTCGTGATGAAGATTGTATATCATATAAGCCTTTAAAGGAGAAGAAAACTTAAATATCAAACAAATACCATTGAAAAGAGCATGTATTTTCTCGCAGGTGCATGCCATAACAAAAATTCTAATACGTACCTCAAGTTTATAATTAATAAATAAAGTCAGCGCCAAAATCCGCTGTGGACGACTCCATTTTGCCTAAGAACTAGTCCTGAAGTCTTCTGTGTTTTATGAGGAGAATTTCCGTCGGAAATCGCCGAAGTGCAGTTCGTACATTTCCGGTATAATCCTTCTTCCCAGAATGTAGTAAACAGTACAGTTCGCTTTCCGCTTGACGATCGGGAAACCGGAATGTTGGGCGTAGGTTCCGAGTTTACACGAACAAGCCTGCAGTTTTCAACGACTCTCATTGACTGAAAGGCAATACACCCCCAACATAAATTACAGGGTGTTACAGATGGAGGACACCATGGACTCAGCGATTTATACCAGCTTTGCCGTTTTCAGGCTTTAACTGTATGGCGAGGAAAATGGCAAAATTATGCAGCAGGCACCAGCAGACAGACAAAAATGCGCTCTTTTCAGCCTATTTTTAATTTTCTCCTCCTTTAAAGAGAAAAGGCATATCTGAATAAAGTATATATGTGCCCTAAATCGCCAGCCGTATAAAGGGTTTTTTCTGTTGATAACGAAAACCTGCCCAAGGAGTCACGGTGTACTGGCTCCGTTGAGGCTCTAAATCAGTAAAGTTAATAGTTAACGTGAAGAGCGCAATGATTCATTCTGTTTTGAAGTTCTACTTATTTATTTATTGATTTTTTTCCTGTGTAAGCAAACTTTTATTCAGTAATATTCCAAATCTCATAATTTCAATAATAATAATAATAATAATAATGAACCAAAAACATAATAATTGTACATATTAAACCTTAAATATATGCAAACAATGAAAAAAAATAAGAAACCAATAAAACTGGATGGAAAATTCTTAAGTCTGTATTACTTTTCAATCAACTGATACACGTATATCGGAGAGGAATTATGCTGCCAATAAAGGCACTACTATTCAACTATACCAAGTTTAACAATTAAAGCCTTAATTTGGCATATCGATATCTAGAATTGCCTGCAAAAGTTGGTGATTTCCCAGCGCACTGTAATCGACTCTGCGAATACTCGATATGGCATTTACACCTCACCAGCTGAACTGGAAACGCAGAATTTGTACCCAAGGCTGAGATGGATATATAATAATACATGCATTGATTAACGACAACTAAGGCACTTAATGAAGCAAACCACACTGCCAACCACCGGATTAATTACAGGACATTATCAAAGCGCAACAAATAAACCGTGCGTTGTGCTGATATTTAGACGCCGTTCAGAACCACGGGTTATTACGTTGATGACAAATAATTTTTACAGATACATCGATTGAAGTGATTTGGTACGAATGCAAATTACTAAAAGACCGAAAACTATTCCAGTTTATCAACTATGCCCAAGTGACGTCCAATCTATATCTATTGCCTGGACAGTGCATCTTGTAATATTCCGTACTATATAGAGAATAATCATACACGTTTTTAGGAGTTACCTGACTGACACACAATGTTAGGGTGAATAATGGGGTTATATCCCATATACCGGCTGTAATGTATACCTACATCCAATAACACATATGTGAATTCGAACCAACACGGCCATACGTCCACAGATTTAGACAATAGACATTTGTAATTGTACCTTGTAAATAGACATTGAGCAAGACAAAATAGCATTTGGAGAAGGATAATTCTGAGCTAAGTCAATAAAGCCTGACAGGCTGACACAGGTCCGACAGACAGACACTTCTCAACCTGTGCATCCAACTGACGCCTGTATTGATACTATATGCAATAAAAGCCACTCATGTATGAATGACCGGCGTTGGAACTGTCTGCCAAACTGAACGACAATCTATGTTATAAGTAAGTCAATTGTTCTGCTACCTGGCGTTTTGATTGTTCTCAGACAAATACAGATATATCCTACAGACAAGTTAGGGAGACAATGAAAGCCAATTTCTTTTGCATGTAATTTTTTTACACTGATTTTTTTTTCATCAATTGTCAGCGATACTTACGTTTGTTTAGTTCGTTTGTTTGAGCCACAATCGACTACTTTGTTAAAATATCTACATATTTACGTCCCTCAGGAAGAGAGAAGTCGTGTTTTTTTTACATTTATGTTACAAGGAGAATAGTTTATAGACAAATTTTGACGTAGATCAAACAATCAAACGAGGTCATTGTGACAATAAGCGGTCGACGACCTTCATGGGGCTGTTTTCGCAGTATACCCTTTGTTGACAACCACTCGTCTCCCACCAGTATGGCGTGCATATTGTGTACCCCGCACGTGGTTATGCCCGTCTGTGACTTTACAAACGTCCGTGGTTTACCCCGTGCATTCCAGTTTCATTCGCCCTGTAAACTGACCGGTATGGTATATTAGGTGAAAAATTCCTCAGTATGGCGTTAAACAACGACGAAATAAATAAATTATGCAACTGTTTGGACCATTGTCTATAGATCAACACAGAATGAGTTGTCAGTGACTTTGAAGATTTCCTGCTCTTCAGTACATAAACTTTCCATCAAAGCACACGAGATTTTCATGTAAACATGAGAAAAATTTGAGGAAATAAGCATAGCGCGCTATATATACTATAGTATCTTATGCTACAACAAAAATGTTCATATTATCTAGCAAAAGTATACGGTACTGCAGTAGATGAACTTAGACGCTTAACGATAGCCCTAGTAACCGAGAATAGCTATCTTAAATGAAATATTTCCTCGTTCAAAGTCGTTCCATCTTCACGTGAGACGTAGGAGATTTAGCGGATGCGAAATTTTGCACATTGCGGAAAAAGCATGTAGTCAAAGCATGAGATGACTAGTAAACACAGATGTTGAGTCAGTTTTGAGGGTTGACACATGGCGGATCAGTCCATAGGCTAGTCAGTGGTAAGCTCGTCTGTATGCAAGTCTCATTTGACCGCCATGATGGAGGTTCTGTCATGAGCTCAGCACGGAGGACAATGGTTAATGATCCGGGCACTTATACAATAATAGCGCCAGGTAAAGCATAAAGCCGCCTGGAAAAGGCCAGGGGTTAACCACAAATAACCTGATATATCTACGCCATGAAATGTCCGGCACTAATGCTAATGCCATTCCGGTAAATGACTGTAAAAAAACTCTTATCCATATTCCATTAAAACGCAAGTCGGAGCTTGTAGCGCCCAAACCACGATGCTATCAGTTCCAAAAATCGAAATGAGTCTCGGTCAGTAATTCGCGTGTATCGAAACGTAATGGCAACCGAGATATTACCTATTGATTCAGATCTTTCCTGTGCACCCTTTTTATGAGGGTTTGGTTACCGAATGAGACTGTCAAATACTAACTCAGTCATAGTATATCATACTGGAAACTTGCGGATAGGTAAAGTAACGTGGTGTTATCACTGCCATGGGTTAATTTAGTTCGGAACAAATCAGGTATTCGGGCGAAAACTTAATTAACCCAGCCAGCATCGTTAATAAGCCGACTCACTGCTCTGTTTGACTACCAACAGTAGAGCGGTATACGGAGATCATAGCCACCGGTTTGCCAGATACCGTGTTATCTCGCGAAAAATGTCTGTGAGCCGAGAGAGTGTGTGGAATTTTGACAGTTTAATTATAAGTTCACAGTCAATTGGTGAATTGTTAGATGAACGGCACTGATGTATGTTTTATACTTAGGCGATAAAGGCTGTATTACTTGACGCCTCCGAGAGTATACAACGTGTTTACACATAACTATACGATGTAGATCTATCTAGAAACCAAGTGTGTATATTGGTCATAGTGTCCTTCCATACAACCATGGGTAGGCTATTTATGAGCGGTTTTCTTGGCCAGTTTATGATAACCGAAGTATAGTTTTCTGCCACGTGTTGGATGTATCACAGCAACTCTGTTCCCAAACTTAACACGTTGCTCACACGCAACAAGGCTTTTTTTTATTACATGTTTGCTCCTATAACGTGATACATAGCAAATGTCTGTTTATGTTTATGGCTGTTTATCGCTTTTTCTTAAACAAGAAATGAATCATCATCAGTGTATGATGCAAATGTTTACAATGCATGGAACCTTGTTTTATCTTTCAGCACCATGTGGGAAAGGTTCGTGTGAATGTATCTTAGGCCATGTTCCAGCTGTCAGATCTTGTCAGCCTTCATCCTTCTAACATATATTATATACATATCCTATTACTGGGGTCAGTTTGAAACCCAATCGAAATTTGTTGATTAAATAGTACAACTGATAATAACAGTAAAAGTTATATGCAAACTGCCACTTAAAATTCTACATGCTGCCATCATAGAACACAGTAGGACCTTACCTTAACATTCAAAAACATAAAAATGATACCAAACTCAGATGAAACAGCATGAAAACTTATTCGCAAATATAGTCTTTAATATTTTTTTTTATTTTTTTTGTTCAGGAGAAAAGGGTTTTTAAAATGTTTCTGTATATATATATATAATTAAGAATATATTTAAAATATAAATATGATCAGACTTTAGGGCGAACACATTTTTAGCTGAAAAGACCAAATTCCAGCGCACATATATTCATCAAACATCTGTTACATCCTCATTTGTTATATAATTACACAACGACTATACATACCAAACGGTGATCCCAAATACCCACCATACAAAAATTATTTTCATGCGCATTTTTCTCATTACAGAACAGCCGAAAAAATATTGAGGATCACATTTACAACTAACTTTGCGCATTCTTTCATCTGGACTTTATGTAATTTTGATGTTTCTCCACCTTTAAGAACAAAGCCGTGGTACAATATGAACACAAGTCACACATTTACAAATATATTCCGTACCCCATGAACGTCGGCATTCTACTTTCAATTTCTGGAGAAAAAAGTAAGTAAATGATAATTACATATTTTTTACGCAACAGAAGTCAACCAGCGTGGTTTTCCACATTTTTTGATACAACACAGACTATAACTCTGACGGCACCTCTTGAGTAGTAATTATGTATATACAGGATATGAAGACCAATCAGACATCAGTTCAGATTGAGTAAGGCCGACCTGCCTACATACCAATATCCTAATTGCTACAGTCGGCCGCGAACACGTGCTGGCAGATAATTCTGACACCAAAACAAGTTCTGCCAAGTTTTGCCCACTTATTTTAATTTGTGTTCCACAAGTACCCACATCTGCTGTCTCTTCCAATAGTCCTGGTTCGATGTCATTAGAAGAGCCACGTGGTTTTCGGTTTGTTGTGGAAATATACTTGCGCGCGTGACTGGAATCTTGTGATTAAAGCTAGAAGCTAAAACCGAGGTTATAAACCTGGTGGTTGACAGGACTTCGCTAATAGGCCTCCTGGGGGTAACCATGACTTGGAGATTCTTAACAAAATACCCGTTTTACCACAGGTCGTTTCAGTGCCTTTTGGTGTTCGCTTGACGGAATACGTCGGGTAATTATAACTGTGAAGTTCACGGTAGCGGTAATAAAAATCCCAAACCTAAACTGTGAACGCGATAAGCCGTTGTAACGTTGTTGTCCTGCTGTAGGATCAGCCATCATGCTTCATGCATGAGAAGCATTGGCTAAGGCAATGTTAGAATATGACCCATGTGGGAGAGGGCAATAAATAATCTCCAGCCGTGGACTACATAAGGTGGGAGGCATTGACAGGGAATAAAGCAAGGCGTACTTTGGTTAGTTAATCTTTAAGGCTGGCTAAATCGATTGGGTGAACCTTGTACATACTGGGGTCACGTCTAGTAGACTGGCTAAAGGCGCGAGCATCGGGTGCAGGGTGAGTCAGGCGACGACCTCCGGTGAGCGAAGTGAGGTAAACGGCGGTGAGGTGAACGACAGTGAGCTTTCTTGATGCAAAATCCAGCTAAAGATGAACGCCTGATGAACATGTGTTATCACATCGCTTGTCAATCTAAAGAATAGGAAGGCGTGTAAACTCCCCGTGTTTATTACAAATTTGCTATGTATCATTTGCATTTCATCTGATTTCCGTATATCTGATTTAGCAACGGCGATGTGGGGCGGGTAGAGAAGACAAAGTCTGAAGATTGCATCTGTGTTCTGAGTAATCGGCTAGATAAGGTAATCCTGTCTTACGCGAAACTCTGACACAAC
The DNA here is from genome assembly GCF_032854445.1 of Liolophura sinensis. Taxonomy (NCBI): domain Eukaryota; kingdom Metazoa; phylum Mollusca; class Polyplacophora; order Chitonida; family Chitonidae; genus Liolophura; species Liolophura sinensis. The sequence goes on from NC_088300.1 coordinate 58,651,075, forward strand.
CTGATTGTTCCCAAAGAGACGGCCAACAACGTTTTCCCCTGCATAATTGTCCATGACCCTGGTACGTGTGTTGTCATTATGATGACATCGAGCTGACTAAAGTAATATGAAAGATTTCCTCAGTCGGTCACATCGGAATTTTAACCTGAAAATCCCAATCCCAAATTCCAATCCCAAATCCAGCACTGCATTTTAGTAACTGAGCTAAAGGGAAATTCCCATATGCTGCTTTCGTTGCTACACGTACTCATATATCTCCACGTATGAAAATGTTGCAGCGAAAAGGCCGCTGTCTAATTTAAGCCACGTTGTGTGAGTTTGTGTAAGAAAGAGCAAATGTGTTCTGGCACACATTCATGGTGAAACCGTATCAACCGTATTTCCCTGTTATGTTTCCATACGTTTTCAAGCAGAGCAACAAGAACTTGCTTTTTGAAATGACAAGCCACAAACCCAAACGCAATAAATAATATCTGTGAAAATAACCATGGCTTCTACATAAAGAAAAATAAAATATTTACATTATACCAGTGTGCAAAAGTTATTGTTCATAAGACAAGAGGCGCCATGACACTTCCGTTATATCAGACGACAAATTATTGTAAAGGTTATTCTGAATGAATCAAACATTCGAGACCGAAAATGGAAGGGATATAATTTGTTAGTATCTCAGTCACGCTTTTATTGTAATTTTTCAAGAAATTGTAACCGTGATCTTATAGGCCTATAACATGTATTTTCTCCGACCTCATATTACATAAAGAAAGTCTCATATATTAGGTAACTTAAAACTGTTCTTTTTGTGATAAAATTACCAAAAAGGCAGCTGTGGTGTTTTGTCTGTCATCTCTAAGTTTGTTTTATTTATTTATTTGACTGGTGACTGACGCCATACTGCAGTATACTTCACTTATACGACAGTGGTCAGCATTAAGGTGGAGGATGCCCACGCCCATCCGCAGGTTGCTTCATCTCTCAGTGTGAAAATAACGGCAACTATACCCATGATGTCTAATGGGGATCTGTTCTCGAATATTTTCTCAGAAATAAAATAAATAAGTAGTCAAATGTTTATACATTGAAAAGAAAGGGTTATTATGCTTTAGAGTTCATAAGATACAGATTTTATACAAGAACAGTATGGCGGACGAGATCATCCAGCGAGTGGGGTTTATAATATATACAAATGTATAATTTCATAGATACCGACGACGTCCGAATTGATAATGCCTGATAAAAATTATATTGGTTTTGCTGTATTCAAACAGATGAAATATCCTTCGAGCCATCAATGTGTTATTCCTTTCAACATCTTAAATCTCTACCAAGAGCTCAGCTTTCTAATCAGTTCAAATATGCACCAGATCATTTGCCTGCACCTAGACTGTTATTAAGGCACTTAAAGCCATGCTAAACTGTCATTGACACTGACATCTCCGGCCACACATCAACATCCACGCGTCTGTTCACCAAACATGTTTGTCGAATGTACAATGAAGGAGACAACTGTTATTCACACAAAACATTTAATTCCATTTTTGTTTTCCTTAATTCCTCAGCCTGGAATAAATTCGTTCAGTTATTCAAATTCACAAGAGTATATGTTGCAGTCATTTGATAAGGTTGTCAAGCAAATGCATAAATAGATTTTTTCTGCAGTTGCAGCCTCCAGCTATATGACAGGAAGTCAACCGCGAGGACTGATACGTTAATGTTTCTGTCAATGTAATAAAATACAACACGCTATCGTTAATGATGGTTACAGAATTGGCAATGCATCGAACAGTGACATATATACATACGTCAATTGTTATCAATAAACTTTACCAGCATTGCTAAAACAATATAGGTCTAACGTGATTGCGGTTGGATTGTTGCAGTAATGTTTCAAACAGCTTTCCATTGCACAACTGACATCATTGCATGTCGACAGCAATTATGATGAAAATTCAAAGAGAGTTATACTGGAGCTATTCATGTAACTCAACGTTTGAGTTTGTCATAGACTCTACTGGCGTCTGGTTAGCGTTGTCAGATCACAGTGGTCTCAGCACATTAATACTTAGTGAATTAAAACACTAAAAATTAATATTTATACATGATACATCACATGGAATTTCAAATCGATCTTAAAAACTTTGTTTGATACATGCAATGTTTTGGTGGGATCTCCAAATACAGCTGGCCAGCCATACTCATGGATTGTATGAATATGTGTACTGTAAATATCGACTTTTCAGTTTTTATTCCAGCGTCTGTTCCGCATTGCCTTTCTTTCAGGCTTTCGTTATTCATTCAATCTTTGGACGTCTTTACCATATTGCCGAAAAATGGGTATAAAATATAATTTACTTCACCACTTTTCTCAGTGATCCCATGTGATATTAACTAAGACAGTGAAACAGTGGTCTCACTCTCACACACACAACTTTCCGAACGGAACAACGAAAGCAGCAACAATATGGGCCCATAAGGTCTCCACATTTCGAGGTTGACGTTTCTGAACGTTAGGCCACATAAGCGGTCTAAAAACTGCACAAAAATCCCACGCCAAAAATCGCAGTGCTAAAAAAATCATTTAATTTTCAAGAACAAACAGTTTACTGTGACAATGTTGCTATTTCCTCTTTTGGAGGTCAGTCCAGATAGTGTTGATATTCCAAGTGTGTTTCCCGCACAGTTCTCAAATGGCGCAGCGCTATAGATATAACAGCGTTGAGACACCGCCGAGATGTTGTCAAAATGATATTAAAAAAATGTCAAGCCCAAACAAAGTGAAAAACAGATATTTCCGAAATATATATGCTTCAACATGTAGGTCTCTGACATGTTTTCTATATCCCGACGTCTCATTAACCTGTCAACCGAAAAAAGAGGTTTTGGATCGTTACCATAATATATAAATAACTTGAAGCATTTGCAATGCGTAAAGTAATTAAAAAATAATATAAACTTAATTTCCTTAATAACTCTTATCGGCAGAATTAATACCATTTCTCTCGGTGCAGACATGAATATGAAATAAAACTAATTTAGTTCTGATGCGTGGACGCCTCACAGGGATCATCTAATAAAGAGATATGAAAGGACTGGCGGGAAGTCGTAAAGCCATTCAAAAAGACAGCTGCCGAGTCAAAAAATATTATGTTTAGAAGATAACTTGGGGTATAGTGCATTTGCTGACTGTACGGAGCCGACATATACTGTCATAAGCATCTGGACAATGGGTTTATTGGTTGCCGATCTGGACAAATGCTAACAGCAAAAAGGAAGACTTGGCTGTATGACTTTGAAGAACCGCAGGAGTAATTATAGCAGGAAAGTCCGGAGAGCGTGTTTGCTGGCAGAAGATTCAATTAATTACATTTAGAAAAATGAAAATGTATTTGTTGTTTGATTAACCTTTTATGAAACTTGGCATAATGCCACGGTATTTGATAGCTGCAGAACGAGAGGAATATTTATCTGAAATCGAGATAATGTGGATTCTGGCCACATAACCGAGCGAAAAAGGTCGGAATAACATGTTCGTTGTTTCCAGAGCTAGTATGGAAAAGCTAGTTGGGGAAACTCGCGATAATGTGCTTGCTGTTCACAGTAATTGTATGGCAAATGGTGTTAAGAACCTCGGGGTGATGTGTTTGTTGTTTCCTTTCGCAAATGCTGACGGGATACTTGAGATGATATATTTGTTGTTTCCAGTGCTTGTATGACAAACGATGAAACTCGGCATTATCCCGAGTTTCTTCAGTTCGTCATGCGATGAATGATGAAACTCGGGGATAATGAGTTTGTTGTTGTCACTGCTTGTATGGTGAATGATGAAATTCTCGATAATATGCTTTTTATCAGTGCTTGTTTGACGAATGATGAAACTCGGGATAATGTGTTTGTTGTTGTCAGTGCTTGTATGGCGAATGATGAAATTCTGGATAATATGCTTGTTATCAGTGCTTGTATGACGAATTATGAAACTCGGGATGAGTTTGTTGTTGTCACTGCTTGTATGGTGAATGATGAAATTCTCGATAATATGCTTGTTATCAGTGCTTGTTTGACGAATTATGAAACTCGGGATAATGTGTTTGTTGTTGTCACTGCTTGTATGGCGAATGATGAAATTCTCGATAATATGCTTTTTATCAGTGCTTGTTTGACGAATGATGAAACTCGGGATAATGTGTTTGTTGTTGTCACTGCATGTATGGCGAATGATGAAATTCTCGATAATATGCTTGTTATCAGTGCTTGTATGACGAATTATGAAACTCGGGATAATGAGTTTGTTGTTGTCACTGCATGTATGGCGAATGATAAAATTCTCGATAATATGCTTGTTATCAGTGCTTGTATGACGAATTATGAAACTCGGGATAATGAGTTTGTTGTTGTCACTGCTTGTATGGTGAATGATGAAATTCTCGATAATATGCTTGTTATCAGTGCTTGTTTGACGAATTATGAAACTCGGGATAATGTGTTTGTTGTTGTCACTGCTTGTATGGTGAATGATGAAATTCTCGATAATATGCTTGTTATCAGTGCTTGTATGACGAATTATGAAACTCGGGATAATGAGTTTGTTGTTGTCACTGCTTGTATGGTGAATGATGAAATTCTCGATAATATGCTTGTTATCAGTGCTTGTTTGACGAATTATGAAACTCGGGATAATGTGTTTGTTGTTGTCACTGCTTGTATGGCGAATGATGAAATTCTGGATAATATGCTTGTTATCAGTGCTTGTTTGACGAATGATGAAACTCGGGATAATGTGCTTGTTGTTGTCACTGCATGTATGGTGAATGATGAAATTCTGGATAATATGCTTGTTATCAGTGCTTGTATGACGAATGATGAAACTCGGGATAATGTGTTTGTTGTTGTCACTGCTTGTATGGTGAATGATGCAATTCTTGATAATATGCTTGTTATCAGTGCTTGTTTGACGAATGATGAAACTCGGGATAATGTGCTTGTTGTTGTCACTGCTTGTATGGTGAATGATGAAATTCTGGATAATATGCTTGTTATCAGTGCTTGTTTGACGAATGATGAAACTCGGGATCTTGTGTTTGTTGTTGTCACTGCTTGTATGGCGAATGATGAAATTCTTGATAATATGCTTGTTATCAGTGCTTGTTTGACGAATTATGAAACTCGGGATAATGTGTTTGTTGTTGTCACTGCATGTATGGCGAATGATGAAATTCTCGATAATATGCTTGTTATCAGTGCTTGTATGACGAATTATGAAACTCGGGATAATGTGTTTGTTGTTGTCACTGCATGTATGGCGAATGATGCAATTCTGGATAATATGCTTGTTATCAGTGCTTGTTTGACGAATTATGAAACTCGGGATAATGTGTTTGTTGTTGTCAGTGCTTGTATGACAACAGCTAACAGGAAACTTGAGACAATGTATTCGTGTTTTCCATTTCTTGTTTGGCGAATGATGTTGGAAACCTCTGGATACTGTGCATGTTGTTGTCAGTGCTTGTTTGGCAAATGGTGTAAGGAAAGTTGGGATAATGTGTTTGATGGCTGCAGAGACAACAGAACATAGACAGATTGGCACGCCATCTTTCCGAAAGGACATACATGTACATTATCGTACAGGTGTGTCTGTCAGTTTGATTTGTCGTGGCATCCTGGCATGTAAACCAGCTATAAATTGGGACCAACAGTCCATACTTGTACATGTGCATGTTCCTGAACGTCACACATGCGCAATTCATGCAATTGGGTCCAAGATTTGCCTGCGAACTGAAGAGTGAAGGAGCACTGATTGGGCAATACTGGCATACAGGCATTTTAGGTTGTTAGTGACTATAATTTCTGCCCTGTTAGTTTGTACCTAGTTAATATGTATCAGAATTTTATCTGTGTTGGATAGAACTGAAAACTTTTTATCAGTGTTACTTCCCACTCCCCTGAAGGTTACCAAGGTAACAAAATGCTATGACTTCACTTCCAGCAACCACAGCTCAAAAAAATAGTGGTCATGCTGGGTTGATTTTTGATATGTTGTAGAGAAAAGTGCAAGCTTTGCCATTGGTATGCCAATGTACCACACCAAAATTAGTGAGTGTATATTTTTGACGTTGAAGTTGACAAATTCACTACATAAATAATAAGAAAAATCAATGCGCTCGTGTAACCTGAAGCCGCTTAAACTCTCCGTTTACACAGGTTTCTTCTCATAATGTGGGGGCAATTCCTGGAGGCGATAAATGACAGTCTGCAGCTGCTGTCAATCCTGCTGTGTGAATCAACGGCAAACACAGAAAAAGTCGAATATTCTAGATTCTCAGAAATTTTCAGGCGGTGTATCGAGAAACGATTGTGTTAACAGAAGATATAACACGGACGCGTGACGGCGGCACATGCTGATACCTTGAAGGGCTACATCAGAAGTCTATAGCCAATTCCACAAAGGCTGCTTGAGAGATATGATATTTGTCGACCTGGGACAACTGAATGTGTTAATATTTTAGATAGGCTATCAGACACATTGTCTGTTACAGTATCAGACGTTTAATCTTCTAGCAAGCATTGTCACCTCGTTCTTTGAGGTTCAGCTAGTACAGCTGTTGTGTGACTACAGATCTGATCTATGTCATTGGGTCAGACCAGGATAAAGTCAGAGCTCTGATGAACGATTGCGCATACGTACTATTACAATACGCCGCACATTTCCGCAATTTGGCCTATAACTGTACATTACGCTAGTACAATTAAAAATGTTGAAGAGTGGTTTAAAGTGTCGCATTTTAACTCGTCATATTACTTTGTATTCAAAGCTGGTTTAAACCAAATAAAGCAGTCATATAACCACTGTGGCGTAATGCCACGATTCATTCAACAATTCGTAAGGATACCACATATATGTCCATCGTCATGAATCAACATGAGTCATCCCTTCCTTACATCAAGCCCCTCGAACTCCCATTTTCAATCAAGGAAACAATGTTTACAAAACCTATATGGTTTCAAGATATACTCTTTCCGATCTGTTCTCACCGATTAACACACAGAATGACATGGAAAATAATTAGAAATTTCTATAGTGATTCAACGCAGAAATGTTTACAAAGTATATTGATTGCACTATTGCTCGTGACGTCATCAATACCCAATGGAAAATCTCTTTCTATGAGGTATCACAGAGTTACTCACCAATAGCTGTAGATAACATGGACTGACTGACCTCACCCTTCTGTGCAGCATTACAGCTTTGGTTATAGGTTCAGATTGTGGGTAGACTAACAGAAGAAGTATAGCAAAGCGAGTTAAATTAAAAAGGCAAACATACAGTAGCTGAGATCATTTTTATCAGATCACATGCCTACTGACAGATATTTGACGCTGAAAACATTTCACTTATACCACGAAGTTTATTGGTGGAGGAAACCGGGGTTACCTAAGTAAAGCACTGCCCTTCACCAGACACCTAAAAAACCTCCTGACTGAAAGCTGCAGTCGATGCATGGACACCTGTATTCGAGCCTCGACCTTACTAACCAAGGCCCAGGCTCTGACGAGAGCAATAGTTTTTATTTATTTGTCTTTTAATCGGTGTCACCGTGTTCCAAAATTTGCACTTATACAGCGATGGTAAAGGTTATAGGTGGGGGGAAAACACCGACTATTTAAGCGCATTACTGGACCAGCAAGCCTTCATTAGTCACATGTAGCGGTAACCCATAAATACTACCACCTGACATTTCTGTTTTAGTTCAGTTTCATTTCATAAGATGGGGTTAGGTGATTAGTGTGAAAGTAAGTCATAGCACAAACAAAAACACTATCTGTATAGACTAGTCATCTTGTCAGGAGAAATGTGAAGTTGACACATAGATACTATTCAGATATAGCAATAAATATTCACATTTTGCACAGAGACTAGATTAACACATTATACTTATAGTCGATAAAGGCTTGGTACTTAAATTACGTGTATGCAAAGTATTACAATCCTTCATCATACTGAGGGAAATCCGATAAAGTACTTAATAGTTGTTCGTAGACAAAAGAGAAACAAGCTCCACCAGTCCTGTTGTTATCTCTTAAATCATTTTTACGTCAAAAGTACCCTGATATTACGTAACTTTCTAGACTGAATGTTGATTTGATGTTGTCTCCAGGCAGAGACAGGCGTGTAATAGAGGCACCAGCAGAAATGAGGGCGAGATGGTATAAGGTAAGTTAATCAACCTAAGGTCTTGCTTATTGGCCTTGCAGAAGAACGCTGATATGTTCCTGCTTGGATACTTCCTCTACACCACTTTAAACCATTAGCCATTTCGCTTTATGAGCAAGCCTAATACTAACTAATTACAAACAGTGATCAGTGTGATCTGTACCTAGCGAGCGATCACGATTAAGTACGAGTCATAAAAAAGTTGCAGACATCCTCGATCGAGAGAGAGGTCATGGGCCACGATTAATCATGGCTGACATAAAACACAGGGAATTAAGGACAACTGATTGACTTTCACGGTCGCTGATCTACGATACTTTTCTGGGTTAATAGTTCGCATCGACCACAATGCACTTTGGTATTTGTGAAATTATTACTATACCGTATTATGAATTCTACTTACATATGCTCGAGATTTAATTTGATCAGTTCAACTTCCTTAATTCAGTTAACAATTTATATAAGCATATTCAGATGGACTACAAAGATTAAGTTTGAAAATAAAAGAACTTTTCAAATTTGTTTGAACTTATTCCAAAAAGGTCTAACAAGTAAGTGAGAGTTTGTGTTGTTCCGCGTAAAGAGGGTACTTTGTGTTTCCTTTCACCTTCAAGCAGTTTAGATTTCAGCCTAACGGCTAGTGGATGATATGGTGATCTTTTTCACTGACATGAACGCAGAATGTCATCTAATTGATGGCAAACGTGAGGTTATTTTGTCGCATTTCTTTTTTCAGTATAAGATTTACAGCCTCCCGCCTCTTCGAGATGCATTCAGGTTATTAAAATGAAACCCATTACCGTAAACTGCCGAGGTAGAAACTGAGCGTAACACGTGTATTTCCGGTGTTGATTGCAAATGTTTCATCGATTTCAAAATGAACATGAATAATGCTGTTAACTTGGTGGCTGATATAGGTTTGAGTGATTGAGACAATGCCAAATAAGTAGATAAAATGACGAACCGAACAGATGTTTAGAAGAACACCTGACAGATCGATACATGATACTGGCATCCACTCCCAGTTCAACTCTCTAAGTACACAGTTTTAAATGCTTACGGTCATCATATTTATCTACAATATAAAGCTCACTGACATAATACAGGAACAGATCAGATGCACTAAACACATTACTATGAGCTGTAGAGAGTCTTTCCGTGATATGTAAAGTTTAGAAACATCTGCATAGCGGGTATATAATGTTAGCAGATATTGGGGCAACAGCTGGTGTAGTGAGCCAGAAATGTTCTATAGGGCTTACCTGCATACACGCACATTGCTGAGAGCACATTCAGCTTCAGGAGACCATAGCCCAGGTAAAAAGCCCGTGGCTGTAAGCGACGATATCGGAACAACCTTACCAGGTTCTATAATAGTGTCTTGGTCAGTTGAGGTGTTATTAGCCGAGGTACAGCAGCCTTCTGCCCTAACAATAGCCCCGACGAGCTAACCTGGACATTTGTCGACGAGCTAGGCTGGACGTTTGTAGACGAGCAAATCAATCGGTTGTTTCTTGCTTGCATGCATGGTATGGTTTATCTACCCCTAAACGGTGTCTGCCAAGGATAAACCTTCATACTTAGCCGGAAATATCGAGTCGAGTGTAAGACTCATTACAGGGGCACGGTAACGGTTCCTGCCATGGCCTATTTAGTTAGCATGTCATTCTAACACCAATACTGTCAGATGAGCACGAGGTATGTCCATGGGTAATACCGTGTGAGAAATGTCGATCTGAGTACCCGAGAACATGGCGTTATCTTAGCTTACTACGGGACTTAAAATCAAGCCGAAAAGTAATGGCTGGGCGTGTTATGCAGAACAAAAAGTCAATATAATGTAAATAATGTATCATATATGTACACCTCACCTATATGGGATCTGTGCGAGTCATGTGATTGTATATCTACATATGACCATACATGAATGCTCGCTGTACTTTGGATCGGCGTTTGTTGATGTCTGCCTCCATCGACATTCAGAAGGGCTTTCACTAATTCTCTTGGTAGTGTTGGCTACAACCAGTATCAGAAGACAACAGAAGAACAGGGAGCTCGAATAGATACCATCTTTTCAGCGTCAGACATCCGATTGCCAGGGCGAACAAAGTGTCAAGCCTATTATGTAATGTCACTCAGATAGTAAAAAAAAGTTCGAGTGATTACTGAATAGCGTGATACGAGGCAGTTTGCTATTGATAGATCCAAACCCACCGCGCAGAACTACGCGGAAATGCCCAAATGTTTCATCGCCGAGCCCTAAAACTGGTACATTCCTACTCATCGATCACAATCTAGTATAAACGTAAGGATACGAAGCCAGAATAATCGCAGTGTAAGCTCAACAAGCCCAACCAAAGAACTAGTTTACACAAACGTGTGCAAATATAAGAAAATGCAGATGTTTACGTTTAGAATGTACGTTTACTTACATTTTTATTTGCTAGGCCATTCTACTAATACTTCCCCTCACAAACTGTTATATAAGTGTTATGTACTAACAATAAAATGCAGGGATTTCAGTTCCAACAACTTATAATCTGAGGACAGCATACATTGCAGTTGTAATCAAGTTAGACCTACCTACCTGCAGTAGTCTGTGTGTCTACATTTGGCAGCTATAGTCAGTTTCACTTATGCATTTATGCACGCAATATCTAACTGTTAGTTTTTATGATTCATACAGTTTTTTATGGTTCATACAGTTTTTATGGTTCTTAGTTTTTATGGTTCATACAGTTTTTATGGCTCATACACCTATCTATTGATTTTTTTTGGTCGGTGTAAAACTTAAGCCTGAACTTCAAAATAGTTTTCTGCACCAAACTTGTGACCTACCTTAGTGGGGGGGGGGGGGGGGGGGGTTGTCTTAAACTAAGAGTTGTTTTAGACTTCCATGACAATGCTAATATCATTAAAGAAGTACAGCACAGAGAGCAAAACCACAGTAGTGACGTCAGTGTGATATCTGGCAAAAGGTCACACTTAACAGCCTCTTGTCAGTTTACCTCATATATGGTTTTATTCTAATTATTTATGTAAATGCTTATATGGTAGCATATTACAAGAAGACCAGTTCTAAGGCACATTCATGATCGTGGGCCAGAATACTTGGCTTATTTCCGGAAAGTGATCAGGTTTATAGCTGAGAGTTTCCGGGAAACTCGACAAACATACTCATACTAAGACGCAGACTTTTACATGAGACCGATATTCAAACATTCGCTAACTTTTAAAGAGAAATAATTGTCTTAAAGATACAGACGTATATTCTAAAGCGTAAATCATTCTCTAAAGCACCTACAAATATACGTTTCAGGACGGCAGTCCAAAGGTTGACTTTAACGTACATGCTCTTCAGTTATGATTTTGTAAACATTTTGTTCATCCTCAGACATGTGGAAATTTATACAGCATGTATTGTGAAAAGGTCGCATAATAAGCAATTATGCCTGCAAAGAGCTAAAAAGTTTTCACGTTATACTCACGACAAAATATTTTGTTGAAAAGTCCTAATGACCGTTAATCAGTAGGTTACTATATCGTTCAATAATGTGAACAATGTTATGCAAACTAATTCAACACAATTATCGAAATGTACTTTCTACTATTCACAAGAATAAAAGGAAGGCCTACATAGTAGAAACCTTGGCCTTCACTGCTTCGGTGGTCTATAATTAACTGATAATTAAGCGCTGCACAGGTCAGCGTGGCAACATCATGTACTTTGCATCCACTTTAGGAAGATAATTAGCCCATATATCATGCATATATGAAATGAGTGCTTGAAATACATTGTTCAAAATGTTTAACTTCTGTATTTAGAAATCATTCAGCAGAATCGAGGGTCGCGCTTAGTGGAGCTATGCTGATATTTATAACTGTAGTTAAACAGAGCATTCCCATATCCACCATACCGACATGGGTTTTCAATTTGGCTTATAGCCCGCAGGATCTATTAGGCAGTTGATGCGAGGAGAAACCGACTGTAGCTTACTAATAGGCCCGCTACGTTTTAAAAACCTAACTGTTAAAAGGTCAACCTAAGTTTATGTCCCGAAACGATTTCCCGCCATCTCGATGATCAGTTGCGCGCACACATCGACCGGGACATCCGTAGATTACGACGCCGGGCAAAATCAATACATGATCTGCTCCACGCCCAATCTTCAGCGTTTCCTATACAAAAATATACCGGTTAGAAGAAGATCTCTATCCGTTAATGTGAACCATGCAGTAATATATAAGGTACTGCAAGACCTTGGTGATAAGACAAACTGCAAAAAATGAATGTCCACCGCTTAGTGTTTGGCAATTGAATTGCATGTTTCTCTGCAATAAGTCAGTCTTTGAACAGGACAAGATGTACTTCAGAAAAACTTAAATCTAGAAGGTATCATCAAGCAGATGTCACCATTCTTGCCCCTGATGTAAGACATCGATGTTGATAAAGTGACATCCGTGTAAGCATTTCAACACGACTTATCTGTATGAGTCAGCGAGACATTGATTATATGATTTATACACGATGAACGGGCATATGTGTGAGATAATGCCGCATACCATGTTATCTAACGTTAGGAAAGCAGTTTCTTTACCTCCATACCTTAGAAAACCGTAGCAAAATAGGGCATATAATCCTGAGAGGAATGTCAAGTGTGGATTGAGCGTAAGAACACCACGCGTATTCTTCACCATATCGTTCTTCATAAAGGCCAGGATGATTGTCCAAATTCCAGAATCCAGCCTGTGAGTGGTACGGAATACTTTATTGTATGTTTGACCCAATAATGCCGTTTGAACACACGTACTCTGGCGAGTACCAATTTACTCCCCGCGATTGATTCATCCACTTTCTGTCAAGCAGGGCGGAAATCTTTGAGCTTTTCTATAGTTCACTTTACCTTGATGACTTTGTCGGGGACAGATTCCCCCATAAAAAGCTATCCGCGAAAACAGTAGATGAGAAAAGTGAAGATTCCGGTGTTGATACCAGGTGAGGAGGTCTATGTCCGGTAGAAAGCAATCGTGAGGGACGGACAGACAGTACGGGGTGTCATCTGCAGGCGCTTAGCCCCTGCCTGGAGAGGGCCTTCGTTAACTTGCTCTCAGATAAATGCGATACCGTCCCTGCTCGAGTGGACAATTCATCAAAGCGCCGTCCATCGCGTCTGTTGGAGATGCAGTGCTCGTACTCGTCTCCCAATCAAATGGTAGTTCATACACACATAATTCTTTTCATTCTGTCACAAGCCACATGTTAGCCTTTCACGCTGTCACAAGCCACATATTAGCCTTTCACGTTGTCACAAGCCACATTTTAGCGCTTTATCCTGTCACAAGTCACATTTTGGTGTATATTCCTGGTGCATATGAACTTGGCAATTGATACAAGACGATGCTTCGTTTATTTGTCTGACCATGACCATTATTTGTCTGACAGTGACCATCATTTGTCTGACAGTGGCCATTATTTGTCTGACAGTGACCATTATTTGTCTGACAGTGACCATTATTTGATCCTTGACACCAAATGCCAAACACAATTCCGTCGAAATGAAATCATAATTTTAAAAAGCTGCTCATGAATTTCTCACAAAAACATTCATTTATATTCTTATAAATGTATATTATTGATAAGTTTCACACGAAATTCAAACTTCTGAAACTGAGAAGATTCCCAAAAATATACTGCCAAATTAGGGGGAAAAGCAGTTCTCAAGTTAGCAGATCAAAAGTCCGAGTGCATCACAAGAGACCAAAGTGCAAACTTTAATTGTGTATCCGTATTTACATCGTTTTACCAAACTGCATTGTTTTGTCTGAATTAAGCAACTGCTTTGTAAGCCAGGACAAAATTGCATATTCATAAAAATGAGTCAGGAATTCCCCCTCAGCCGTCTACCCTGGGGAATCTTGGTGATTTAATCTGGGACCCCAGCTTCCTGGTCACACTCGTATATGTAGAAGTGAAATATTTTTAAGCACCGGGTTAAACACCAATCAAACAATACTATTCATCCCGTAATTTATATTTATATGTAAGATAAGAGAAGAGAATTTGACGTCTTTTTCTTCATAGATGTATGTCTGTCAGCAACCTGCAGATGGTCGTGGGTTTCCACCGAATTCTGACTCGTCTCCACCCATTATAAGTTGGGCTTCGTCGTATTAGGGAAATATTCTTGAGTATGGCGTAAACATCAACCAAGTAAATAAGTAATTAAATTCATAGATGTATGCAAATCCGCCAAGCAATGATATCAGCATCCATGAAATGTTTAGCCTAACATACTTGTGTTAATAAATTCTTGGTGTACAGCAGACATATGCTACCAGCAGTGTATCATACAGATTTAAACCACTGCTGTTATATCACACAGGTAGAATAAACGCATGTGTTGCTGGACAGCAGTCATTCCTCGCCGCTAACACTACGTTGTTTAGAAAGAGGTTAATTAACTGCTGCCATGATCACGGAATGCTTAAGACCGGGAATTGCCTTTACCTGGTTTCACCGCTTTTCTACCAGCAATGGGAAAGCTTTCAAGACGACTGAATGGGCACAGGTAAAAAAGGTCAAAAGGTTGTCTTGACAATGGAACTGAAAACAAAATGGAATTTTGGTGGGTTGTGAACATTCCCAGTCGATTCCACGAACCCCCCCCCCCCCCCCCCACCACCACCTTTATCTCAACCCCCGGCTAAATAAAGCAGCGGTGCAATTCAGTAACACTCAAAATAGGTAAGTGGTGACACCTTTGTTCTAGCATATCAGCAAAAACTTCGCCATTATATCTGTATTTTACGTTTGGTCACCTCTTGAAACAGACAAATGCCATTAGGCCTGCATGGAAAACGGCCTGGAATCAAAGGAAGCAATTACTGTACGAGACTGTCAAGGTGAAAATAGCCAGAGATCGTTAGTCCAGTCCAGCATGACCAGTTCTATGCCGGTACAGAGGCAATCTATATTTGACCTTGTGCATATATAGAAAATCACCTATAGGCACTCAGGACACCATTCTATGCCGTATGTGACTTCTGTGAAATTTTTCTGGCTACTTCAACACCCCATTGTATTTGTAACGCCATCACAAAGAACTCTCGAAACCACTATGTGAAAATGTATCAGATAGTGCGGATTAAGTACAATAACAATTAGGTAGAATGAATGTTGGTTAATGCTTCTATAGAACAGTGTTAAATGAAATTCTTTGTATAATGACGACAGCCAGGATTCCATTCGAAGTTAAAGATCATGTGTATTACAGGGAAATGTTTTGATGAAAGAAGTTTTATGTTTTTTGTGACCTAACCTTCGGTATGTTGTTTAGCGAATGCATGCAAACAGAGCACGCTGTTGTGTCCTAGTAGCATTCAATGGTATGAACTTGAGTGAAATTTGGTCACGATTAAGCGGAATACATGGCAAATACACTCCAATTACGAGACAAAGGTATTTTTCATACCGAAATTGACGGATGAGCCTGACACACAAGGGTGATTTTTCTTTGCGTTAAGTGGCCAATACTCCGCCCGGGGTATCAATTATCAGATTACACTGGTGCAGGTACACCGGGGACCGGCCCAGTTACATGTGAGATAGACAATTAACACAGTAGAGGGGTGGCGCTAACAGACAGCATAGCTCCACAGATAGCAGTCTGACACACCACGCAGTCTACATAACATCGGTATCATTAATGTCCTTCACAGGGGTATGGCCTGGTTAGATCTTTGCTAACACTAAATATCATGCCTTCAGCTATATACCAAACAAATGAATAGGGCTAATAAAATCAGTAAATAACACAGAGGTACAACAGGGAAAAGTGACCAGATATGAATATGTGCAATTTGGAGTTTATAAGGTTAAACAATTTACACGTAAATTTTAATACTTCGTCAGAATTAAAGCCTTGGACCTTCTAGTCTATATTCACGCAACTACTTTTAAGCTTGCAGGGTATTGTTGGATTTAAAGTGGGTTAAGAAGCTGGATTTCACTCAAACCAAGAACAGGGCTTTATATTATCCATCAGTATTGTAACGTTCCAGTTATGTTTGATGAATGTGAATAATGAGTTCTCAAATCGCCAAAACATTGGAGAAATCAAAGATGCAATTTGTGCTATAACATTGAAGAAGATCTATGAACCACAAAATATGGACGAGAATTCGATTTTTTTTACAAAAAATGTTGATTGAAAGGCAAAACAGAATGACATTGTATACTTCGAAGGCACAAAGCCCTCATATTTCTGCTGTTATAGATTCTTATTCTACATCTGTACATCACATCAGATAAAGTATCCGGCACACGTATTATGATGTCATTAACCATTCGGTATCTTGATTGGTAAATGAGAGAGGAGAGCCTAGTTCAAAATCTGTGTCATAATCAAAGGTGCTCAGCATTTTCGTCTTACATGTGTACAGTGTGAGTACGTGCCCTGTATTATTCCTGTTGAGGTGTTTAAACGTCATGTCAGTGCCGTGATCTTTCTTACTTCAGACTGGTTAAGGGGCCTCCGTGGCTCAGTCGGTTAGCGCGCTAGCGCAGCGTAATGACCAAGGAGTCTCTCACCAATGCGGTCGCTGTGAGTTCAAGTCCAGCTCATGCTGTCTTCCTCTCCGGCCGTACGTGCGAAGGTCTGCCAGCAACCTGCGGATGGTCGTGCGTTTCCCCCGGGCTCTGCCTGGTTTCCACCCACCATAATACTGGCCGCCGTCGTATAAGTGAAATATTCTTGAGTACGGCTTAAAACACCATTCAAATAAATATATAAATTAATATTTCCAGTCGTGTATATTTGGTGTGTCTCGTTACGGAGACACTAACACCACCCCATACCGGGTCAAAACAAAATAGAGACCGTTCGGTAATATACGTTCCCAAAAAATATAACAAAAATAAATGTACAAATCTCCTTGAATAAGGCCTCTTTCCAAAAACATGCTGGCTGCCGTCGTATAAGTGAAATATTCTTGAGTACGGCGTAAAACACCAATCAAATAAATAAATAAATAAATCAGACTGGTTAGCTGGCTAGAAGATAAGAATCAAGAAATATAATTCATACACAGACTGACATTCCTACTTTTGTTGATTCCTACTTCTCTAGCGAATGACACTTATACATACGACTGTATGACACCCAGTCAATTTTTGTCCCCAGCGAATTATACTTTAACATAGCAGGGCAAAATTAAAGCAACGAAGTTTAAAAGAAACACAAAATTGACAGTACGACAACAGGAAAGTCTAATGCCGAACATGACACCTTAATGTCAGCTGATCAAGAAACGTGAAGAGAAATTCCGATCGTGAGATGAGGCAAATTATCCAATCGCCTGTCCAGTTCCTCGACTCTGCCTTCTTAATTCTCACTAATAATGTCCTGGGGGAACATCGATACCGGATTGGAATAACTTTATGTGTCAAATAACGATTAAACTAGCGCTGGAAACTACACGGGTTCCTCCGTTCAATGAATGTATATTAATTTGAAGGCTCCTTAGTGAAGGCAAAGGCTAACGATTCCGGCCTGACCGGAGGGACAGAGCAAGATGTACGATAACACGTAAGATCATTTCACAAGGGACGCCATTTCTCTTCCGCAAAACCTACTTTAACTGTCTCAGTGATAGATTGCAGAGAATTGTCTATATGTGTTGGCCTGTCTCAAATTAACCTGCCTTTGGTGGAAACACTGGAAGGATTGGCTTCATCTGTTAAAATACTTCCGGTACAAAGTGACAAGTAAGTAGACAATCCCCTGTAAGCTTTGGTAGAATACAAAGAGGGGGATAGGAAACCCGGTGAAAATAGAGAGATCACTCTCACTAGCTGAGGATATATTGTGTACAAACAATCTGGGTAAGAAAGAAAGTAACAGGGGTAACTCTCTGTAAAGGTTAGAAAATATCAAAACGAGAATAAAAGATAAGGAAAGGGGCAACTGCTAGGGAAAAAATGTTGAAAACAAATTTTAAGTTGAGAAGCTGTAACTCATGCCCATTCATGTGCGTTGTCTTCCTGATTCATTATGGGACGCCGTTTGTAACTAAATATCTATACAAAAATGACTTTGTTCACTTTTGTTCCCAATGAGTTGTCCCATAAGAGCTGTTGTCATGAATACTTATGTGCTGCCATACAAGCTAGTTACCAATGCAGCAGTAACACTGATTTTGGTAATAGGTACAAGCATTTAAATAACTCTTCTGTTTTGGGGTTTTTTTTTTTTTCAATACACGAAGTTTATTGATTTTTCAAGGTCTTACGTCGACATAAATTGTGTTGGTCCTTACTTAGACATAAAGTGTTTGGCTCCCTTTATAGACATAAAGTGTGCTGGTCCTTACGTAGACAGAAAGTGTGCTGGTGCTTACGTAGGCATAAAGTGTATTGGTCCCTTTGTGGACAGAAAGTGTGTTGGTGCTTACGTAGGCATAAAGTGTATTGGTCCCTTTGTGGACATAAAGTGTGTTGGTCCTTACGTAGACATAAAGTTTGTTGTTTCTTAGGTAGGCATAAAGTGTGCTGGTCCTTAGGTAGACATAAAATGTGTAAAGTTTTATCGAAAAAGAAAGACCTATGAGTTTCAAGTGGAGATCCCATTCAACCAAAGTGTGAAACATAACACCGTAAGGAATTGCTTAGGTAAATTTCTCTTTTTTCATTGGATAAGACCATGCCAAGGTGAGGTTCACCAGTTAGTTATGTTGCACCCACTCACGCCGCCAGCTCGACAACTGTAATTTAGCACACTTAATCGGAGTGCCGGCGCTTCACATTTATTTTTCCCTGTGGCTTGAGTTAAATTCTGTTACGTTCGTCGTCTTCTTTCAGTTAGTTCCATGTGAACATTCCATATGGTGTTTATAGCACGTTGGAAACTCACTCTCGGTATTTTAAAACAACCTTGTTACAGAGTAGAACATCATGATTTACTGACCAAAGATTTTTAAAATGGTACATGTTGCTGCTGAGCGTCTGAGAGGTTAGAGCAAGGAAACGGGACTGTTTGGCTCGGTGTCAGTATAGTGTGACTGGGTGTGGTGTCATGTCTTCGGCGGGATACATCCATGGCGGCAGCGCTTCGGTGGCATGGACTCGCCCACAAGAAGGCACAGTGTATGTATGCACACCGAATGATTGCTCATTCATATGACTGAAAAATTGTACGACGTGAAACTTCAAGCATACATGATTTACTGTCTCTTCAACCGCGCAGCGTTCATTGTACATCAGTTACCCAGAGCAGTCCCTTAGGTTGACACTACTTGTTAAAGTAAATCATTTTCTTTTTATTGGATTTGGTTGGTGTTCCACGCCGAGCTCAAGAATATTTCACTTACGACAACAGCCAGTACTGTTGTCGGAGGAATCGAGCAGACCACTGGGGAATCCCATGCACGATTATCCCCAAGTTTTCTCTTAAAGCTACACCTGGAACTGATCCAAAAGTGATAAGTTTTTACGTTTTTCATAGGTAATGACGCTGGTTATACAGTCGCCTTACCGGACCGTTTTATACAATGTACACTTCACAAACCAACAGACAGCTGAAAACAGCAAAACTGTTATAGTTGTTATAGTACTCGTGAACTTTTATCTCCACAAAATCTGTTCGTTTTCCCTCCGGTTTGACTTCGGATTCTCACGTTTCTGTTTTAATGCACATGACATTCAGAAAATAGCCAAAATAATATCGCCTGTGGTGAAAATTGTCCCCGATGGAAGTGGAATGTACAAAATTGAGCATCCATTGGTCAGTCGAACTGCAGGACCCCGACATTAAAGTTGGATAGACCAGAAGATTGCTCGGAATACACAGCGGTTACCGGCTTGGGTCATTATAGTCTGGTTATATAGAGAGATAATGAGCGGTTATTTTACAGAATTGAGGAGACCAGGTCTGGGAAAGAGTCGGATCACGAGAAATCACGCGGAATCACGGAAGTGTCGCGGCTTACAGAGCCAGAGTAAGCCTGGGTAAACAGGTAGTGGCCTTATTGTCACAGCGACTAATATTCTTCAGAGTGCGTGTTAACGGCGGAGTCCTGTCTGTGTACATATGACCCCTAAATCAATACCTATTAAAAACTGTGTTGGTTTATAGCTCTCTCCACTAGATGAATATTTATCCCAGCTTTGTTCTCCCGTAAAATGGACCTGGCTTAAAATATTACCGATTCTTTTCTGAGATGTCAGAAACTAAAGGCTCTATTGATGAAACCTGTAAACCGAGGGCTTGGTACGTCATGCGGACTTGGCCAGGTATAATTACAGAACATTTCACGGTATCTGTTCCTTTGCGTGTTTGTTTGTTCATGCACCGCGACGGAGGCTGCTTAGTTGAGGATGAGTTCTATAGAGGAATACAAATTCACTCGCCCATACATTTATGACACATTTTCAAGGCAAATCCTTGTAAGCGGGCTTTCATATCTTACTCTTGTTATACCTGTTTGTTCATAATCTTTAGCAACGGCTTATATATTATTCCATCCATATTTCAAAGACTCGAATGATTCTATGCTAGTGGAAAACAGGCACTAATCCTGGCCGGGTTGTAAAACGGATAGGTTAAGACTATTTTTGCGATGTATGCATTTTACACCTGTTAATCGATCGAAACATCCATTCAGTTTTTCTTCCTTTCATTCTGCATCCTGCTTTGACCGAGTGATCATAAAGATAAAGAATACTATATCCCTAGACGTGCGTCATGCCGTGTGTCCGAACTCATAACACAGCTGGTTCCGTGTGTGGTTGCTTTATGTCAGGAGATTTGTCAAAGATTTGTCGTTCCTTTCACCTTAATTATAATGACCGTCTTACCATATTAATACATAATACATAACGAATTATTCTTTCTTTCGATCTTCTGCTTTCTGCTTTTTCTTTAATGTGTTGATTATTTGTTTCATTGGTTTTTAACGCCATATTCAATAATTTTGCACCACTATCATTACATGCAGGAAACTGAAGTGGTCAGCGAAAACTAACGATCTTTAGAAATGTATCCATACGGTATTACATATTTTCCTTTAAGGTTGAAGGTATGTCAGCAAACACAACTTATGTCTATAGATGAGGTATGAACACGTACAAATTCTCCATAGAGGTGCAACTCGGTGTGGGCAAAAACCTATTCCAGGGCCAGTTTACCCTGATGAATAGTTATAAATGAGTAGGTTCTCAGGTGCGCCCGGATGAACTATGTGCCGTGTTAGTAAAGGCTTGTGACTGACATAAGTGAATCAGAAATATCCGCTTCATGGCAAGGTTACTCTACGAGGGGCACTCTACCAATTTAGGGGCTAAACGTCTACCTGAGTTTGGGTGTGTGAATCAAGAAGGATGATGTCCAGACCTGGCGTGCTAAGGCAGCACAATTGTGACACGATTTATTATCGAAGCTTTTCTTCAGTAATACCGAAGATGGTCAGGGTAATGGACCAATAGGATTCTCCATGTCACCGCGGGCAGCCCTGCTGGGAAGTGACGGAAGGGAGCACAAATGAGTGGACGCACGATAGCCCCACATACTAGACGGGAAATGAATAGGCCTAATCGTGGCCCCCAATGGACGGTTTGAACCTTACTCCCAGCAACTTTGTGGACAAAAATCTCTTAATTCACAGATTACACAGCGCAAGTCTTCCGTATGACTTCTCAATTATAACACATGGCTTTGGCGGATACGAGTAAGCGAGCATCGACGAGTGGCTATCAGACGTCCAGTCTAGGACCCGGATAATTAGGCGAGCCTCTACAATGACAGAACGTCTTGGCGTTTTTAACTCGCTGGGCACACGGCCTAAAGACAAGTCGTGTTTCCAGACATGACCTATTACACCGATGGTAACCACAACCAGATCTTATAGGACAGTGAACGCCCTGAAGCCTTTGTGTCTGTCTCACAGACCTTTTGCCGCCTCTTTTACCAATTTTTCTGGATAGCACTGGAGTGTACAGAGCTACACTGAATTGTGTCCAAGAATATGCTACAAAGTAAGACAGCAAATGTCAGCAAAGAAATCTATATGCTGCTTTAGAAAAGTTTACCATCTATGTCAGTGGAAAGCATATTTTTATCTTAGATGTAACTTAAAAGCACATCTCTGTCTTGCATATGCAGTTTGTCTTATTTGCAACGAGAAATCATTTTTGTATTTTACTTATGCATATTTGCATTTTATTTATGCAATTTACTTGTTTGTGTGGTTGTTATGAACATTAAAAGCTCGTTTGTCTTTTACTTACGTATTCTGACATCATACTTGTGTTATAAAGAATGAAACCTTTTCAGAACCTTACTTTATGTAATTTGAAAACATAGCAGTATGTTGGTTAAGTAACATGAAACCATATTGGTATTTTATCAGTGTATTCGGAAAGTACAATTTACCTTTGTGTGTAAACACACACTGACCTGAGGAATTTGGTTTTCCCTTGTTTACCTTCACAAGAATCGATTTCCTGTTATATGGTATGGTGATAAAGTGAAAGAAGGACACATCCAAGATCTTTTGCCTGTTAACGTGACAGTTAATGATAAATAGCTAGGTCATTTTGAACTATTCATGAGATAATTTTTGTTCATGTTATTGAGAGGCCGTATGATTTATGTATGGACTCTTGTCGTGGACGCTGTCTGCAGTATCAGAGTAGGTTAGAGGCAGACTACAGAGGACCATAACCTTACAAGTGTCTGGAGGATCTGGGAGTGTGGTGAGAAAAAAAGTGTACAGCATACACTATCTCTGCCCACAACAACCACATCAAAAAACACATGGAGTTAATATCTGATATGATACCTTTGATACGCCAACTCTTTTTCTGATTCTCTCGATACTGAAGCCACACAACTTAAGCCCGTAGCAGAGCACAACTAAGCAGTCTATCGCCCATTCGTGTTATTTAAAACACACCCCAAAGCAATCAATATAGTTTTCAAATAATGATGAATGGCGAAGAACGCCATTGAACTAACAGCGATGATCTCGTGCGTATACGATGTGGGTGGGGACAACCTGGGGATAACCTGGGGATAACATGGGTATAACAGGTCAAGCAGAGAACCGGTGCCAAGCAGCACAGGCCAGGACTTGTTTCCTGAAGACAAAAGAAAAACATGCCACTGGCTGCCAGGAATTGAGAGACAAGCATCCATTGGTTCCCTTCTGCAAGATTTGTGTACATCACGAGGAATTACTGTGGCGCAAAGCCTTCATGGCTAGAATTGCCTCAAAGACCATGCTGATTGAAGCGTAAGCCTGCAGATAAAGGGAACGGCCACTTGAATTCGTACGTGCCCAACAGATTACAGTCCATTTGGCTCTGTCGTCAAGGAAACACATTTTGCAATTCTCACAAAAAAGTATCAGGATCTGCTTCTTGGATCACTTTAATTTAACGTCCACGAATTCAAACGCGAAAGCACATTAAGAAGAGTGGAGTGGAATTTGAAATTGCTGACGCAGTGCAATAGTTGCGAGCTAGAAATCAATTGGTGAACGTCAAGGCTGGAGGTGTTCGCCTGGTCTGTGAAGACAACTATCCTGTGGGTGATCGCGAATGCCGCACACACTAGATAAGTAGACGCTAATCCCTCTTGCCTTCCAGAATAAGAATTTTTCTAATTTACTTTTTTTGACCGTCAAATGAATGCCTGCGAGCATTTGATTTCAAATCCGGGCATTTTCGGCTCTCTTTGGTCTGTTTCCCCATTTGAACTGAGCTTTGAACCTGTGTTAATGACGATATGGGGCAGTCAGGTTATTTGGAACTTTTCGCAAAGAATTAAGTGCATCAATCCATGAGCACTTTCACTTTATATAAACCGTAGGAAACTTTAAAAATTAGAACAGTACACTGCTATGCAATGACTGTTTCCAAAACATTCAATAGTATGTTGATTTCTCCCTTGTCCAACTGACCTCAATGTTTCTTTCTTTTTTGATTTTCTGTGATCTTTTTCGTTATGAGTTTTAGACATAACCAGAGAGTAATTGGACAAGGAAATTGGATGTTATGCAGAAACGTGTTTTTAAATGCCATTTTGTATAACTTTACTTAGGCCCTATTTCGGTATCTGACCAACGAAATCGTAGAGCAAGATATGACGTCCTTGGTTTACAACCCGAATCGAAATTAACCGCACAACAGTGTCATTAACAGCTAACACGACTTTTGTGAAAGTTTCTCAACTTTAATGTCACATTTCACTGTCTCTAGCGACCGACTCGTGGAGAACGCCCTACTGAAAAAGCCTAATGTCCGGAAGTGTACTCCGAGTTAACCCTCCCTATCCTGATGGCTTTCGTCTGAAACAGGAAACATTTTACAACTTATCAGGAAGGAAATGTCCTTTATTTTAGAAACTCAGCTTCACTTTCTAGATGAAGTTGTCTGGTAAAACCACAATAAATACGCCCGCAATCAAGCGGATTATACAAGTTGTCAAGAGTTGATCTGACAAAAGCTGGACACGGAAATTGAAATTCTGCGACGAGTGGTAGGCTTTTCCTTGGGGGGTAGATTAAGATAGACAGTATTCAGTGCAAAATCCTTGCTGACCTTTGCTTCCAAATAACTCTTCTCGTGAGAAAACCCGATGCCGAGGAGAAATATCACCAGGATTCTATGATTGTAATCAGCCAGTCCTGCTTTCAGCAGTATTTAACCAGAATATAAGCGCACTGACCTATAATTGCCTGTGAAATGACTTATAATAGAAAGTAATAGCTAGAGGTGGAAAGCGCCCTGAGTCTATCAACCACAAACCAGGTGGTAGTATTGTGACACAGTGAAATTAAAGCTGTAGGATGTAGAGCAGGGATATTATATATTTAAGGATTATGGAGGAAAAGCCTTAGTTATTTCGTACACTGTCGCAACGGATTATGTAACAGTCACATAGATAACCTGATAGCACCTCATATGCATGGCGCAATATTTGTGGCAAACCATTGTAGCTATGTCAAAATACATACCTTGCTATATGAATGTCGGACTTGACGCTTATATTTAATCATTCCCTCACCGGGAGAAGAAAGCGTTCATCTCTTAAGCCTTGCCTCGTATAGCAATGTAGCTTTCAAGATCTACAGAAATTAATGCGGTGCAAATATAATTATTGTCAAACATAAAGACACGTGGACGTTTTTTTTTTTCTAAGAAGAGCGGATTTTAAATGGAATCAAAAACTAACTACACTGAGTAATGGAAAGAATCTGATGGCACAACACGTGTGGTGTTACTTTCCTCATCTGAGAAATTAAAGCGATACGAAGTATAGAATTGCCATTTGATCCACATATCCACATGTTCAACAACTCTTTCATAAGTGTGGCAGTCAGTTTAATGTTTGTTCAAACGTTTATGCGCTGTTCTCTTGCCAAGAATCCACATCGTTCCTAGATTGCCAGACAAATGGAATCAGTGATATTATAGACAATTGCTCGTCGAATCTGAGCTAGGCAAGCCGCGTTGGTAAAACTGTGCAAATTAGAAGTGTTAGATGGACAGTGGTTGTGCGATCTGACGTCGTTATACAGGCTGAGCTGTTAAGAACTGCGAGTGCCGAGTGGGCTTGTCAAGTGGACGAGTTATCCGACACAATTAATGGAGACGGAAACTTGTTACTGCACACATCGTAAACCACTCTACTCACAAATCTTTCAATTCCGCAAGATTCTAAGGGAAAAAATATGGAATCCGGGAACAGAAGCTTGGAACATTTTAGCCTGTACAGCCTACAAAGACATATCACTTTATGCCGGTATTTAGTACAATGCCGGAGAAAATTAGGTTTTAGATTTCCATTGAGCGATCGATAGTTCCAATGGTTCATCGAGTTCCAAGATGGCCGTTGTCTTGGCAACCTTTTGAAGATGTCGAGATGTGAAATAGTATAGTTATAATTGTAAAAGAAAACCTAGACATGGGCCAAGCCTTGAGTGGGTTTCCAAATAGCCTCAAACACTTATGCATGCTAAATTGTTAATGTCAACAGGCGAGCATTTCCTTCAACAACGCTGAGAAGCAAATTAGAGCTGGACAAGGGGGATTTGTGTGCCTACAGTTCACATGTTTCCACACTACTTCAATATGACCTTTTGCATATGTTTTTTTTCAAATGGCTAGCTATAATAATATCGTTCCTCAGAGCATGCCCATACTCATCACTTGCCTGGAATTTATGATGAACAAACAATTATCGGTGTATTCATTCGCCTCTGCCAACTGACCCGAGGGCCAGAGAGCTGTCACTCATCTAGCTAACAGCTACACTATTATCTGATGCGTAAATATACAGTCATCGTATCCCCAACCTATCCCATCCCCAGTCCGGTAAAAGGCTAATACTTATCCATAGAACATATTTAACAAAACTCTCGGTTGGCTATAAAGCACAGTGTTAGACAAATCGATATATAGAAAAGTGATTGGAATAACACTTCCAATCATATAAAAAAATTTAAAACATAAAAATACATTTAGCATACCGATACGTAGGAACAGGAATAGCATGCATGAAACAATGTCTCGACACACAACAAGTGTGAATACTATAGAATGAAAGAATAGCTTTTCACAATGTATGGATGACACAACTGGTTTATAGGAACATATTTAAATGTGTACAAATATTTCCGAAAGTCTGGATTTGAAAAAAAAAAACGTGTACAGAGAGTGACCTATACCCCAGGCTAGAATTCCGCTGCATAGAAATATGGTACGTGTATTTTCACGCACAGAACTCTTACAACAGGCAACACCGTGTTTTCGTACCTTTTTCATTATTTCCACTATGATACTGCTCAGACTGTTGAGCTGTTCACAATTCTTCAAGGCAAGCCCATGAGAAACCTTTAGTGCTACAACATGTACGCGGTCAGCTGAAGGTACAACTGTTCTTGCTTTTGCTGCTTATTCTAGCCTCTACAAATGCATGTTTTTTTGGGGGTTTTTTGGTTTTTTTTTATTGGTGTTTTACGCCGTACTCAAAAATATTTCACTTATACGACGGCGGCCAGCATTATGGTGGGACAAATGCATGGTATTGAACGATCAGTGAGTGGTAGCAGTGCTCAAGCTTGTGCCCCAATGGGCGCTTATGTCGCTTTTTAAGCACGAATACAGCGGACATTATTGTAATTTTGTTATGGAATAGACCGTCATAATTTGCATGTAGTACACCTAGAAGTATTCCTACCATTATTCGTGTATACTATAAATATACAGTAGACCTTCGAAATACATAAGCGGTTGATATAAAGTAGGAAATGTGGCCTTGATCTACGCTGCATGATAAATAAAGAAGATAAGTGCACGTAACATGTGAGTTAAAACGTCACACCTTATTTTGGGTTTCGGTACCTCAACCAGTACAGCTGGGATAAGTATTCATCTGTTATAGTCACGGCGTTTTCCCCCTATAACTTTTTCATGAATAAACGTCTGATACCGGTTTGTATGGAGCCGATGTCTGTGATGGATGGGTCATATGAGACCGATGCTGTCACCCTACAGTCTGAGCGGCCAACATGACATCAGACAGCCGACGACCGACTTTGTCGTTAGCCACCTATTCTAACCGTGCATACGCCCCCACTGACCAGGTCATCTCTCGCGTCAGGGACAGTGTCAGGTATCTACAGTTTACAGGGTCTCGCTCACACCGCGAAACAAGCCCTCCAAGTCATTGGTAGTTAGCTTGATACCGTATCTGCCACACGAATCATTAATCACGGCACCTGTATAACGGCTTACAGGAGGCTGAATACTTGTCAAGGGATTCACATCGGTTTTATACAGGTGTTGCTGTAATCGTTCATATCAATATTTCTTACCAGCTATTGCTTAAAGGATGTTTGCTGCTGAATGAGAGCTGATCTAAAAATTACATAATAAACATTAAGTGGGAATTGATGTACAGTCAATCAAATGTTCAATTCATGACATACCGGTTTCCTCCCAGCATAATGCCGGCCGCCGTCGTATAAGTGAAAAATTCTTGAGTTCGGCGTAAAACACCAATCAAATAAATCATAACATACCCTTTTAGTTCAACCTACCGCTACTGCAATGTATATAATCTAGGGACAATGACAATGCACAGATGTTTCCGGCGCACTAACATTATATTCAATATCCCATTCATAAGTAAACAAACGTTAGTATCAAACAGGGTATAATTATACTTTTACGTGTGGCCATAGAAATACAGTGATCACGTAATTGTGTGAAGGATTGCCGTTTTGATGCAGTTAATGGGAGTGAACATGGTTCCTGCTGGAAATCGTTTCATTCGGTTGACCCATGGACAATTACCATTCGTCTGCTGTGCAGCAATGAAACAGTAACCACCCGATGATCGCAGATCTCCAAATGATGAGTCTATAACAAGTCTATAACAACATATCCAGGCCTGGACGATTTCACATGTTTCCCCATTAAAACAGGCATAAACCACTTGTACCACAAATTAGTCTTGCATATACTGGAGTGAGTGAAACTAATTCCAGACTATTTCAGTGATATTTCCACATTTTTTGGCATCGACAGGTGTATTATTAATCCTATATATATATATATATATATATATATATATATATATATATATATATATATATATATATATATATATATATATATATATCTTTATATGTATATATTCACTCTATGGTAAGATAAATTTTAGTACCTTTCTTATAAGATGGGCAGAATAAATGTTGAAATACTGTGCTCTTAAAACACAGCCTGGTAAATGTCTGTTACATTTATTTTCTGTCACTCTAAAACGTAACGGGGTTTAATGAAATTTGTTTTGATGTAACAGGCTCTCCAAAGAAAACGGTCTCAACATTTAGTAATCGGTCTTTATATAGAGACATGTTTCCTGTAGTGCACATAGACCTTCACTCAATCATTACATTTCCTGTTCACTGCCACACCAATTTCTGCGCGCGACGCAACTCATACTTTCAGAGTCGTCACGGAGAATCATGTCAGTTCAAATTGACATATTACATTATTCAGCGAGCAGAATTGTTTGCGTTGTCTTGCACGTGTTTCCATGGTTATCTATTCAGCCAGCATTCCCAACGAGAAGTCGTTCGAAGGCAAGCTACGGTAAAACAGGTTGCTGCTATCGACATTGATACGAACGCCTGTCAATCAAGTACCTGGAAAACCCCTTTCGAAATCAACGGATAGGAATCGCATTACAGACGATGTGACCTTGACGACGCGAATGCATCCAGAGGATGTGCCCAGAAACCAAAGCATCGTTCAACAACAACCAAGAAAGTGACCGTTTACTGTCCAATTTCCCCTAGGTAAAACTCATGGCGCCTTGTTGGTCACGACAGGCATCTAAGAGGCTTTCATGATATGAATATAAAAATATCAATTTTCTTATAATATCCAATCTTATGCAATCAATAATATATAAATAACATTCCATATTAGCCTTACTCGTCGTTCAACTCAACCGTGTGTCAGGTACAGCCTAAAGCATGATGGATGGCTCGTCCGTGCAGAGCCAACAACACCCAGAATTGAACTTAACAACAGCACAAAGGCACAACGTCCCTAGCCGATTAATATCTGCTAAAAAAATACATGATGCCCGAGGTGAGATAGTTTGGAGAGCTTCCAAATCTGAATATAAAAATAGCGACAGGCTTTACAAAGATACCACAGGAATACTTCAACAGCCACTATATCGGTAGGCAATTTGAGGATGTTGGGATAATTCTCGTGGGTTGGATTGCAAATTCAGTTATTTAATTGGTCGCTTATATGCATGTGAGTGGAACACAATCTAATAATTTTATTATATGCCTTTTTTGTACGTATCTAAGTTTTTATCTGTCAATTTCCAGCTCCCACTTGACAGCCAGGCACATCTGAGATACACGACGTTTTCTTGCAAATGTTGTAGTTGTTTCCCTCGAATATATTCTGTAAAATGTGTGTATCTTTTCAATTTTCACCGACTTTAAGTAAGAAATCTGGTAAGACTGCTGCCTAACAGTTCGTTACTGTGAGTTTACTAATGTATTGTCAAAACAACGAGTCAGAAAACGTAATCGTGTTCTAAATTATGTCATAAAGTATGGGAACTGCTGAAAACCCGCTGCTGAGTCGGGGAGGTAGTGGTGGAAGGTTGTGGAGGGAAGTTTATGGAGGATGGTTTGTTTAGGGAAGGTTGTGGAGGATAGGTTGAGGTGGAATGGTTGTAAATGGAAGATTGTTGAGGAAAGGTTGTGAAAGCATAGTTGTGGGGAATGGTTTTGGAAGGATGGCCGTGAAGAGAAAGATGTGAAGGATAGTTTCAGAGGCAAGGTTTCTGAGGGAAGCTTGATTGTGGAGGGATGGTTGTAGGGGATGACTGTGGAGGGATGGTTTTGGAGGGATGGTTGTAGAAGGATGGCTGTTGAGAGCAGGTTGTGGAGGGTGGTTATGGAGAGAAAGCTGTAGAGGATGACTGTGGAGGGAAGATTGTGGAACAAAGATTGTGGAGGAAAGGTTGTGACGGTAAAGCTGTGAGGAATGGTTTTGGAGGGGTGAGAGAATGATGTGAAGGATGGTTGCGGAGACAAGGTTACTGAGGAAAGCTTGTCAAGGAAGTCGTGGGATGGATGTGTAGATTGGTTGTGGAGACAAGGTGGTGGAGTATGACAGGTTGTGGGGGAAAACTTCTGGAGGTTGACTGTGGAGGGAAGGCCTGGAACGAAGGATGGCTGTGGAGGAAATGGAGGAAAGGTCGCTTAATGTGAAGGGAAGGTGGGAAAAAAGGTTGTGAAAGGTTTTTGTTGAGGAAAGGTTGTAGAGGGAAGGTTGTGAAAAGATGGTGAAGTTACAACACAGATGTTTATTTGCTGTTTGTTTTCAGGAGGTTTAACTTCGGTTTCAACAGCATTATGGCCATATTATGGGAAGTATGTCTCAATAGCTAGCATGTATGATCAGCTACATATTCCTAGTGTTGCCTGACTGACATATGATCATGATCAGACTCACCACTGAATCTCATATTACCAGACTGTCATGGATAATGTGAATGTATTCACAAGATACTAGACAGAAATATTAAATACAGCGGGAGGCTCAGACATAGAGGAACAATACATATATCTGCCAGGACTTTCTCACTGACTGTCTCTATGGAGTGCCAAATCGAATCGCAACAGAAAAAACAAATATCTGCATGATGAGAGGAAAGTGTTTGTATGAAAAACGCAGTGCATGTGAAATACAAGAACGTAAATGCCATTGTCAGTAACTGTAACATTATTACAGGCAACAGCATCGTGGCGAGCACTTCAGAAAATCGCCTGTGGCATTGCGAGGCTAAAACCTAGAATCTGGCTGAGAAGAAACTCGGAAAGGCCAACGCTACCATCTAATGAAGCTCTACTGATGATGACGCCTGATGACGTCACTTTTTTTTTCTTTTCTTCTTTTTTTATTTTATTTTATTTTTTTTTAATTCTTTTTTTTAACGCCTCGGTCTGCTTTTTGGTGAGAGATGGTACTGTCTATAATCAGCGATAATTTAATTCAACTTGGTTCTCAAAGTAAGTGTGTCATGATCGGTTCTGTCGAACCGATCATAGGCCCATGTGAAGCAGAACTTGTGAAAAGATGCTGATTCAAACGGGCATGTGTTCCGTGGAGACATTCCGATAAAGTGGGCCTGTTATAGGCATTACACCCACTCTATTCCAAGGCTAACACCTCGCCAATCGATTGCAGGCTTACGGAGAGAGACAGAGGAGTACCACAGATTGGCCCCGGGCGACTTGGACCGAATGAGGCGAGAAAAACACACTGTAGCAATCTGGGGACTTGGCTAAGGCAAATATTGCTCGTTCGAGAAAGGTGCAGTTTTTAGCGTCCCAACATTGCTGACAACAGACAACGGCAAGTTTCCTGTGTACTGAGCGTAGCCCACAACAAGGGTTTTCTCTGTTGCAATTAGCACATCCCGGAATCCCATTATGACGAATCCCAGCAGCAGCTTTTATTGGAATCTTTTATGGACATTTCTGGGAATTGATAATATAACTTAAATTTCAAATGAGGTGCATGTGTATAATTCCTCGCTATAACGGTTACATTAAAACGTTTACAATATCCTCATTTATTTATTATCATAAAGCTGAATTGCATTTTGTCGAAAACACAGAAGAGGTGAAAATGAAACACTGGCGGCAGGCATAGACGAAGAGCTGTCCCAAAATATTACCTTCTTAATTCTGCATAATCCACACACGGATGTTCGGGGGAAAGTGGAGCGCAATTTGGAAAAGGCCATGACTGTGAGAAAAGACGCTTAGTATATGTAAAAAGCACCAGAGTTCTGGAAAGATGCAAATCCGTACATATTGGATTACTGAAAATTAAAGAAGCTGAACAAACATAAAACCATTTGTCTCATCAGTAACAGACAATGCATTTGTATCTATGTAGAGTACATGCGGTTCTTAGAAGTTCTATATACGATCAGATCTTACAGAATGTCGGATTTGTTGGTTGATGAGTGAGAGTTCAACGTTCCGGATTCTGAGAGATCTCCGGAAAATATCACGGCAGAAAGTTCCTGGCAGTGAGTTGCGCCTAGCTATGAAAGAAGGTGGTGCAGTTGGGGGACAGGGTGATTCCAGTGGCGCTACAAACAGATCTATGACACCCTAGGGAATGCTGTCAGAGCGTTCTGTAATACATCACTGCCTTCACGCCCCGGACGCTAACACACTCTCGTTTGTGTCTCTTGGAGTGGCGGAAGTCTACAGCGTACGTGGAGAAACTCCGTGATCAATACGAAATGCCGGGAATAAACCAATCTTCTGGGTCGGTTTATAGCCTGGCAAAACTGACAGCATATTATCATAGCCTGTTATACAGCTAACACATAGGAGAGTTGAATGAGGGTTCTGATAAAACGATACAAAACTCGTACACATAATTACGGCGGAAGACACACAACCCTGGTCTAGTGTCATTGTTGATATCTGAAGCTATAATCAACTCACCGTGTCACATTGGTAACTATGGTATATATTTAGAACAGTTTTGTGTTCGTTATACGGTTAAACATTTCACACTGCTATTATAAGAATGATATTAAATATGTCATGAAGTGTGTATAAATAACCTCTAAGCACTAACAATATCGACGAATGTATTCTAAATTAAAGTGTCCATTCCAGCAGAATTACGCATATCGCACATAACAACAGAAAAACGGTGTACTTAGGAAATTGGCATCAGTTTGACATATTGTTTCTATCACTACAACACATGCTCACCCTACCTTTAGCTAGCTCAGTCCCGAAGTCCAGTTTACGAAAATTCAGTAAAGATCCTTGTGTTGTGTCTGCCAGTCAGACACGTGTCACTGTCTAACTATCCTCATTGATGGTGATGTGAGACTGTGCTTGGGAGACAGGGGAGCTGCACTAATCACTACACCCGATCACTGCCAACGTCTCACAGTGCCAATGTTCCGTTTGTTCAGTGGCTTAACGGTAGCGTATCAATTGCAGGAGGCAAGCTCGTTCAGCACAGTGACATTCCGTTCGTCACTGCTTCTAGTCGCAACAACGAAATTCTGTCGTCGGGGTATTGCCAAGTCAATTGTATTAGAGTAGTGGAATTTGGTGCATTGAAAATCCACTTTTCATTGTTACCAGCCATAATGGTTCGGGAAAATATGTACTAGGCTTGGCATTGATTCGCTGCTACATGCGGCGATATAAACCAAGGAGCGCGAGCGAGATGAAAATAATACCGCTTTGTAAGTCGCGATGGCGGTGAGAAAAATGGACAGTGAGATATGTGTTGGTAGGAGCAGGCCAAGTGAATTAAGGCCTGTTTGGCCCAAGGCGGTTTAATTTATCCCCATCCTTCGTTCTAGACAGCGCCATCGAGCAGTTAGGGCTAGTAAGAAGCGACAAGCCAGTGGTAACAAAGACTGATCTGCTCCAAACATGAACCTTCCGTATTCAGAGTGGCTAACCAGTTTACTGGTGTGCATATTGCCTCATAGCTGGCAACGAACCCGGACTAATGAGGACAAGCCTGTGCAGGTGACTCCCAGAGGCGTTTACGTAACAAAGTGATGGAGTAACAGCCAGTCAAACGTAGCTGTTATCGCTATATACCTAGACAACAAGCTGTCTAATGCACATAAATTGGGCCCGTCACGACGTGGAACAATACTGACCTTCATGCTTTGAAATAGTAGCAATGTAGATTCAACACTGGCCCGTATTCCTCGAGGAATTATTGTGGATTGTGTGAATACCTTTGATATAACACGTAATAACCCCGTTATACACCATGTAACAAGTTTCTAACCCCTTATTGTGTTTGTGAACAACCCTCGGTACTCCGTACACCAGTCATGTTCACGTCTAACAGTTAATGAACAGTTTCTTCTGAATGTTATGGAGGACATAGCTTTCACGTGATTTCCCATCTGAATACAGGTAACAGATTATGTCCAAGTCGATGAATGTAATGTTGTCCTTCACATAAGTTCCTATTAAAATGGCAACAAGGGATGTCCTAATTGCTTATAAGGCCGCACACGTAATTAGGAATAGCAGCTCCATAAATTGCTACGAATATAAGTCATTCCAATTCAATTCCGCATAGGTGCTATTTTGGTTTATAGAGATCTAGAATAAGTTGGTTTGCTTGACTGGTTCTCAAAACGCAATGTTTTAAAGGACATCGTTACTCTGTCAAACATCTTTGCGTTGGTTTCTTCATGCATTTGATTGTCCACCCAAAGGCTGCATTGATTATTTAAACACGTTATGTGCTCGTACCTATGAATAACAACTTCTCGGTAGACAAATCTTATAAATGATTTTTACGATAATGGTGAATTTAATGGGTAGGGTTAACCGGAGGTGAACCGGTGTCCTTTGGTAAGTCACTGACGAATTTCACGACTAATACACCACATTGTGGAAGACAAGTTGGTCTTCAACAAACTTGAGGTTTTCCACGAGAAAATGTAATGAGAGAAAAATTCCATAGATCTAAGAATTGAAACCGAGCCTATAGCGTGCCAGCTGTTTGAAGAAGATCAATTATATCAGATATGTTTCTGCCCCTTCCTTATTACAGATATTCAGTTCTGGATATGCCAATGAATAAAGTCTCTATATCAGATTCAACACATTACCTTTTAAAACACTGACCGTTAATGTCAGGATAGAAAACATAACCCTAAAATAGATACCTTTTCATTACCACATGTTTAAAAGTACGACCTCTTCATCTTCATCTTCATCAACGAGACCTTCAAGCTTGTCAATTAGAAAAATTCTGAATATTTCTGGCTTTTTCGGTCCTGCTGTGAACACTGTGAACTGTGAATTTGGGAAGATAATGTCAGAACTCAAATGACTTTAGCAACAAATCCAGCAGCTGGCAGGCTACAGTTTGTATTTAAATGAGACTTAAACCTGTATCCATGTTATTATTACACTGTTCCAACTAATCTTTAAATGAGATAATGTCTCATTACCTCCAAAATGAAACGTTGCCTTAAGAAAATTTCTCCATTTTGGTGTAAAGGACAACCTTGTTATTCTGCAGCCCGACGAGCAGAAACTGTTACCACAGTGCCAGCAAAGATCTTATTATGAAAATCCAGGTGTCATAAAAGACATTCGAATGCCAATTGTCATTCATAACAAGGTCAGTAATTGAAGGACCAATATATATACAAGGGTTGTCAAAAGAAATTAGGACGAAATAAAGGCAGCAGTCAACAGTTTACAATGATACAGGAGCCAGAAGGTGTGTTTTAGGATCCAAATTGTGTATCATGCTAGCTTATAAGTTGTTATTCAAAATGTGAATCTCAGTTGCGCTTTTATTGTCACTGGTCATATATACCTATCTAACTCGTCGATTGGATTCAGTACATTGCATGTAAGTCAAATTAGGCGCAGTTTTGAAACAGAGCCTCAAAGGTTCTGGACACTAAGTCCACATTTACCCTTATAGAGGTTCATGCAGGCCTACACACACCATTTGCAGGAACCTTCCATATATTGTAGCTCTTTAATGATAATTAACAAACCAATAACCCATTGTCGTCTCTGTACTAATACAAGTCAAAATAAAATGTATCGTTCGGACAATCTCTAGTTTCCTTTAAGTCCAGTTACACTGTTGCTGCCAATAAAGTATCAAAATTGTGTGAGAATTTCGCACTGGCCTTAGGTATCCCACCCACAAGGTTCTCCACGACACGGTGGAAAGATGAAACTCTTGTCAAGTACCTTCAGTGTTTCCGTCGAAAGTCTTGCTACGATGTTCCTTTACCAGCATTGTCAGCAAACATCTTTTGGAATATACCAAGAAACCAAGAAATCAGATAAATACTAAAGTAAAAGTTAGCGTTTTGGTTGTCACCATGTCAGATGTGTTAACATACAACTAGACCTCCTTACTAACACTTCAGATACATCCCTTAACTATTATCTGTATTGTCTACACCATACCTGTGGCAATTAATGGCTCATAAACGTGAACACTATCGTCCCGTAATCTGCCTGTGGGATCTTTAACGTGTCATAGATGTACATTTATAGCCCGAGAACCCTTGTGTAAAGTGTCATTATGTTGTTTTAACCTATCTGCCCCGTCTATATTGTTTACACCTTGATTATACCCTATGTTCGTTTTAACCTGTGTACCACGTCTATATTGTTTACACCTTGATTATACCCTATGTTCGTTTTAACCTATGTACCACGTCTATATTGTTTACACCTTGATTATACCCTATGTTCGTTTTAACCTATGTACCACGTATATATTGTTTAAACCTTGATTATACCCTATGTTCATTTTAACCTACATGTATGTACCACGTTTATATTGTTTAAATCTTGAGTTTGTTTCTGTGTTCGTTTTAACCTATCCACTCCATCTATGTTGTGCAAACCTTGATTAGGCTCTATGTTCATTTTAACTTATCCACTCCGCCTATATTGTTTAAATCTTGATTATACCCTATTTTTAACCTGTGTACTCCGTGTATATATTGTTTAAACATTGATAATACCTTATTTTGTTTTAACCTATCTATCTCGTCTGTATTGTTTAAATCGTGATAATGCCCTATGCTTGTTTTAACCTATCCCCTCCGTTTGTATTATTTAAACCTTGATCATGCTCTATGATCGCTTTAACCTATCAACTCTACATGTGTAGGGCTTAGAATCGATGTTTATCATTATAAACAGTTCAAAACTAAATCTGTTTGTGAGAAACACTTGAGTAAATCGAGACAGACAATTCACATTTCGAAGTCAAATTCTACAGGATAACCATTTGCATGAAAACGAGTTGTATATAAAGCAAAGCAATCCGATGTTGGCAGGCTGCTTAGAAATGCCTAAACATCATTAAATATTTCCTTAGATTTATTTAATTTTATCAGTAACACTTTTTTAACTGAAAAAAAAATTAATCATAGACCCAAAAAGATACTATGTGGGAATCACGGACAGTGTAATATTTACCAGAGTTTGTGTTTTATATCGATTAAAAATGTCTTCTGGTCATTTACTTAAATAGTAAATGACCAGAAGATATATATATAAATATAAATATATATATATATATATATATATATATATATATATATATATATATATATATATTTGTGCACATAGTTTCTGGACGCCGTACACAAGATGTTCATAACGCCGACAGCATGGGGCATATTTCTACCAAAGGTCACCGTGCTATATCGCATTTGTCTGCTGAGATAATATAATTTTGCTGAGTGGCTTGGATGAAATATTCTTGGCATCTGCTGTAATTTAATAATCCGGGTCTGTCTTCGGAGATAAGTCGTATGTGGCCGTCCGAGAAAGTCTTATGGAACATTGGCCATGTGTACAGGCTGCCGTCTCCGCTATCAATCACCGTCAAGGTAACCACGGCGCATGCGTAACCAGGGCTGTGTAATGAAAAATGGCCTCTTATTTTGATCTTTAAAGCCAAATATCTTTCCTAGGACGTTAACCTGTTTTCTCCAATGTGCTGCTGAAGACGATGATGGGGGCGCCTCCGGGCCCTGAGGAGATAAACAACTACTGATGACAGAGACGCCGCTTGTTTTATCACGAAACTAAGGAATTATAGATGACGTATACAACCGTAGTGTCAGCATGATCGTCGGAGAGGAACAATTCCCGTCACACACCACTGGCCTCTTCCTGAGATACCTTTCCCTTATATCGTGTATATTGAGGTGTCAGGGGTACATAGTTTTACCCTGAATACAGACACATAATACCCTTCCCTTAAAGCATGTACCAGACAAAAAATGTGAACACTTTTGCAATAGGCTGAATACATACGTATGCAATACCTTTTCCTTTCTGTGTGAATATCCAGGTGTTACACAAAAAATACGCACACTTTCACAATGTGAAATACCCATGCAGGTGCTGGACAAAAAATACGCACACTTTTACAATACACTGAATACAGACAAATAATACTCTTCCCTTTCTGTGTGAAATACCAATGCAGGTGCTGGCCAAAAAATACGCACACTTTCACAATACACTGAATACAGAGACATACAATATTCTTCCCTTAAAGCTTGTTCATCGATGTACCAGACATACAATGTGCACACTTTTGCAACACGCTTTGAACACCCTTTACAATATCGCTGCACTGAACATAGAAACGCGTCATTCCTTTGTCTTGTGGTATGATAATTGGGCAAAAAATGCCCAATTTTATTATAACACACTGACTATGAAGATCCCTTTGTCTTAGGACAATATAAAAAAAATAAAACATATATACATATACATTTTTCAACACACTTAATACAGACATACACAAAGCCCTCACCTTACAATATATATGTCGAGCTTTCACAGAGACAATATCCACACTTTTCCAATGCATTTATAACAGACACATACCATACCCTTCCCTTACACATTGGGTATCACTGTTCCTCAAAATCAATACTCACAATTATCTATTCAAAGAGATATGCGATAGTCTTGTTTCTCGCAACATAATTATCTCTGAAATGCAAAACCACCGCTCAATCCATCCATTAATGTTCCATCTCTAAACACAATGACCAACAATATCCTTGTTTCCCAAATTGAACCAATGTTGTATCCTTGATGCATATCGAACACCTTGGACCCGAACGTATCATTATTCTATTCTTGACATACTAATCAATACAATCCCTATCATTATTTTAATATTGAAATACACATTATCTCGCTATACATATTTATTACATCACTGCAAACCATGTATACTTTGAAAATAAATACTACACAAAACCTATATATTTTTATCTCCAAATTAATTTATATCCCCAAACTATCTATAGTATATATCCTTGATATGAGTAATAATCGTTGTGCTCTTGAAAACTTGGATATATTCAGATGCAAAAGCTATATCAAACGTATTTCCAGGTTACAATTTCTGATTTCGTTCATCATTGCCTCGGAGCATAGCGTTCAATAACCCAATAAATTCATTCTCTTTGCCTATATGTGACACCTAGTTGTATGATGTACCAAATTTGCCTCTTAGCATTTCCATTGTATGATGTATCGAGCATGATGTATTGCAAGTATTAAATGCGAAATCTGAGGCGGCTATTAACGTTAGGGGAATGCTACCATAATGATTATATAGCTTTTACAATACCGCATGCTGGTTATTATCACATGGTGTAAGGAATGACGCCGAGGGCTTATTGTCTCTTAAATTGTTCTGTTATGAGCCATTCGTGACACGCGAGATGTAATAAGGACTGGCATATTTATGAGCCTTGTGAGCATTTAATATCAAGAGATATTACATTACGCCAAATCGGAGTAATGAAATGCTTTACACACGTGGGTTTGTCACCGTGCATATTATTTATCAGAATACAATTATACATATGAATGTGTTTTGTCCCTTATAATCCCTTATAAATGGCAGGTATAACCCACTTTTTAGTTCCTGTAAACACGGATGAATCATTCCTGTTAAACGTACGTCTTAGCAAGCTTAACGCCACCGTGTACAGCAGTTGGCTCATAAATTCGTAACAAATTGTACAGTAACTTTGGAGAGCGACCATATTGATTATGAAGTGATAACGTCGTCCAGCCAGATCAATCCCACAGCGGTACGTAGAGATTTCAGAATAACAACTGTATGTATATACGCGGGTGGTACTGAGAGGCCGGGTCTAGGTTTAAGCCTTCGTATTGGGATCACTTCAGCTGCTGTTGTAAACTCGTCGGCAGTGTCGTGAACTGGTGAGATTGTAGACGCCCCGGTATCCCATCGATCAGGGCGCCATTCTTCTACGCTTCTTCACCTCTCACGATCGAGCTAGATCTCCTCAACACTATTCGTCAGTGTATAAAAGGCCTGTGGTTTGTTGGTGAATAAGGTTCCCGCTGGAAACTCTTTGCTTTACCGGTCGGCGATGCATCACTCTGCACTAACCGCGCCACTCATATCGCCGTTTCCTGGAGGCGTCAATGTTTCCCACGTCGGGCATTGTGCTCTCCGCATGAAGCCATCCAGTTGCTCGCTGTCCCTGATTTTTGCCTATAGACCTCTTACTTATTAATTATGCTCGTTTTTCTATCCCAATGTAGCGTTTAGACTGTTACAGCCGGTGTCAGGTTGACCACACGGGCGTGCCAGCTAAAGGGACAGCGTGCGGGCAAGTGTTCCTCTCTTGTCACCGAGTGAGGATTATCCATTGAGAAAAACCGATTTCGAGTGTTTTTCTGATGGCGATCCTTGGAAACCGGTGGAGAGCTTATAACCAGAGAGTGTTGTTAATTACTAGTGGAAAATCCGATTAGGCTGTGGTCACGGGATGTTCGACGCTAACTGCATGGCCTCAGAAAGCAACTGTCCCATGGTAAGCCTATCCGTATGTAACCCAACCTAGGATCTATGGCCAATTCCACAGAGCCAAATTTTGGCTTGAGGCAGTATTTGTAATTTAATGCCAATGCTTGTTTTGGACTGAAAGTTTTAAATTCTTAACACTTTAATAACACTTAAGCTATGCATAGCAATGAGTGTTTTAAATTTTGATTTAAGTCAAAGAACCCTTTATGGAATCGATCGCAATTCGCTGATCGAAATTCCTCAGGTACAACATTCTTTTCGTCGCACGCGTTTCTCTCACAAACTTCAATCATTTATATTAAATTCGTTTGCTGTGGTACAATGACAAGGACAGTTCAGTGAAAGAAATATAGTCATAACCTTCACAACAGATATGCGGACAACACGCTGTTTCTTCGACTTTTGCAAAGCGAAAAAGAGAACAGACTGGATTAACAGAGTACCAAGAGATATGAAATGATCCATTAAGCACCCCCTGGAAATCCCTGGCGAATGAGCTGGCAGTTAGGTGGCCGCAATGATCACAGCCCTTTCTATCTTTGGAAATTAAAGCTCAGAGAGGTTGTGAACCTATCAGTCTGTGTAACTCAGGTCATTTTCTGAAGTGATTGCGTCTATTCAGAGATGGGCTCTCGGTACATATTGGGCGTCTGTCTGGGATAATGGGAATTCTGTTGTTGTGTTTATGAAGG
Organism: Liolophura sinensis; assembly: GCF_032854445.1. Lineage (NCBI taxonomy): Eukaryota > Metazoa > Mollusca > Polyplacophora > Chitonida > Chitonidae > Liolophura > Liolophura sinensis. Next base: position 58,692,962 of record NC_088300.1, read on the forward strand.
TAACCACACACTCTTGTCCAAATTCCTCATTTCACACCATGGCTAAATACCACAACTCCAGAGCTAAAATTTACATCAAAGCGTTGTGCACTGACACGCAGTGGAGATATTAGGGGGATGATTTTGATGGAGTGGTGTTCGTTTTGGGCGACAGGTTTCGGTGCCAGAAATTAATTCATACAATATCATTCCAAATGAGAGCGAACCAATTCAAACACTAGACCGAATAAGCCAGGACTGTGGTGAAAAACGTAAAGAAACCTATAAAGCATTTTTATTTTCCCAAGTCTGAGTCATGCCACCAATGTACAGTCATTAGGGATCATAAGAATGAGGGTAAACTCATTTTTAGTGCCGGAGGGGTGGAAATTATCAATTCAGGGATGCGAAAATGTTTCCGAATGAAAACATCAAGCAACATCGAAGTGGTGATAACAAGAACACTAGCTGTGGTTGAATCACTGAGGCTGAAATCTTTGTCTAATACCAGGCTGGTGATAGTTTGCCTGTAGTAAAAACACACGCTTTGAAAACGTAAGAAGGGTTATCAAGCGAAAGAAATCCCTGTTCCCGTGAGAGTGCGATTCTTGGCATGTGAAATAATCAATAAGACTTCAGGAACTACAGAGGCATAGCTCGTCAAAGACGACTCCTTATATGAATTAATAATGATTTGTCATGTTGAAATTAGCCGGCAGGAGTCCATGGTGGAGAAGTACGTAGGTGAGCTTGCAGACAGGCTATCTGTCAGCGTTAGTCTTGCGGGCAAGCACCAGGAAAATCTTCAGGCTGATTCTGCTTTTCACCGACTGATTTATTCGGCTGCCTGCAATCGCTGACCGGCAGTTTCTTTAACCTTTTGTGCGAACATGTGATCTACATCCAGCGTTAATAGTCACCAAGGAGAGGGAACGTGGATCGATGAATCCAACAGTTTGGTAAACCTAGTGCTGCTTACAGAAATCAACGAAAACGCGGAACAAATATGGCAGACTGACACCAAAGAGATGATTCATTCTGCACATCGTGTAATAACGTATTCTGCTTACGTGAATAAAAACGATCCAGTCTGGTTAGCTGAACTTTTTTCCTAACTTGTGAAGCCTGTTTACATATATAGCTCCACAAGAGAACACTCGCCAAGCTGTTAAAAATGAAATCATTATTATAGCCCCCACTCCCACCCCAAAAAAGGAAATGTTCTGGGACTTATGTGAAAAGAATGGTAGAAGTTTTTGAAAGATGCTAGAGCTTTGATCTATATCAGAAAAGAGGCTGTGGCAAAGCTGGCCAGAAATCCGAATCAAACGACATCATATGACCTATCATCTTATTGGCCAATATTTTGAAGGTATAGATAACAAATGTTGATCAGACTAGTCAAGTACAAACAATTATAGAGGGATTCGAGACGATTTCACAATGGTAATCCAACTGAAAATGCGGTACAAATGAAGGAGTGATACGTTGTAAGTGTGTTGCCTTCGCTGTTTTTTTATGTGTGTGGTTTTTTTTTCTTTTTTTGCTCTTGTTTGTTTTTGTTTGTTGGTTGGATTTACCGACAAATATGCATCACAAAATTCAGCAGAGAAATACACAGAGCGCAACCAGTCAGCATTCCCCTAACTGCTACGTTAGGGGAATGACCACATAGAGGTATAGACCCAGCCTCCACAGGGCCCACTCTGAACCCCTAGCATCGATCGTCCAGGTTTGGCTAATTCGTCAGATACTCGATTTCCTGCCATTGGTACTTTGTCGAGTTAGTATCGTGTCAGCGGCGGACAAAAAAGAAGCAAGGAACAAAGATGTTAAGATGGGATCGATGAGAAAGTGTTGGAATCTTTATCAAGTCAAATCGGCAAATTGGTAGACGGCTTTATAGAGGACACAACTTGTGGTTGGCAGCGGAATGGCGGGAGAGGGTAATAACTGTTACCAGCAGACCTGTGGCGGTCCAGCTTTTCGAGATTAACCGTTGTTTAGGAAATATAACGATACACAACTCCTTTGGTTACAACGTGGCTTTTAACAAACACAAAGCCATTAATCCGCTTTTCTGCCAGTTAAACCAAAGGGTTAAGCAGAGAACTGCTTGCCATATTATACTGACACTCCTGTCTGAACGCACGTAAAGCAGCATTAGGTAAACATGGGCGTATTGTTACGTGGAAAGATGACGGTTGTCAAAGGAAGATTAATTGGTGCATTTTAAGATAAAACACATATTTCAACTTTTACAAAGCTTTCATCTTGTTATAGATTGAACACTTATTAAGTATAGCCCCATGTACCTCACAGACAAAGAAACAATTTTTATCACTTGTACGTTATTTATTTCACTCGTACTCAAGAATAATTCACCTATACAACAGCAGCCACCATTATGTAGGGAGGAAATCATTCAGAGCTAGAGGGAAACCCACGACAACCTGCTGGTTGCTGCCAGATCTTCCAACCTACGACCGGAGAGGAAATCAGCATGGGTGGAGTACAATGAATCTGTTTGATTGGCACTAGAAGGGTAACGTGGTTCACTACTTAAGTGCAAGAATCTAATGACGATATAAAACATGTACTGGCTCAATCCCGAGACTGGGCATGGAATTTGATGCCTCCAAAGGAGTTCAGCGATTTACCGGGTTCAAATAGCCCTTTTTGTTGCCTTTTTGTTGTGAAAACACAGACTTAGAAACAAGTATCCCACCAAACTTCTCACTACCACTGCCGACCGTAGTCATTGTAAGGTGACACGAGGAACTATTCTAGTGCTCAGTGACAGGGTGATACAATGACTAAAGATAGTGGAAAGGGAAGCAAATAGATTTTATAGGTAGACCTCAAGAGAAAGTGAAACCAATGGCCTGTGGTAGACCTTAATGCAAAATTAAAACAATGAACTGAGACAGATCAAATGAAAGTGAAAACAATGGACTGGGTTAACCTTCAAAATGGAAAGTGTTAGACCTCAACATAAAGAAAACAAAATGACCTGAGGTAGATCTAAATAAAGGTGACAGCTTTGGGCTGTTGAAGAAATTGCTGTGATTTATGTGCCCTGCACATGGTCTGTTTATACAGGCATACATTCTACCTTTAGCACGCTCGATGAGCATGTAGCTTCAAAGGGACACAACCGTTGGTCTCAAGGCTGGTTCAGTTTTCTCGCTTTCACTTAAGGCATTTATTTTTGTACAGTGTCTACATGTTATTTTAAATCGTAGGTGTTTTGTTTGGACGATATGATTTTTGACTTGGTGTAAATAATACTTCCATTTCAAAATTATCTTTGTGAGCATATTTAAGATATATGTAATATTTCAGTTCCTTTCACGACTTTTCGTGTATTATGTTTTTGTTTGTTTATTTACCGTTTGTTGTTGTTATTATTATTAATATTGTTATTATTAATGCTGCTTTTCCCGCCTGACACAACTCGGGGTCTAAGCTGTGTGGTATTTTCTTCATTTCTTCCAATACTATGACGATCTGTGGACAAACGTAGTACACAGTAATGCTGCTTTTCCCGCCTGACACAACTCGGAGTCTAAGCTGTTCGGTATTTTCTTCATTTCTGCCAATACTATGACGATCTGTGGACAAACGTAGTACACAGTAATGCTGCTTTTCCCGCCTGACACAACTCGGAGTCTAAGCTGTTCGGTATTTTCTTCATTTCTGCCAATACTATGACGATCTGTGGACAAACGTAGTACACATGTATTACAATACAAGAAAACAATGGTAAATCCGAAACTTCTTTGCACAGGAAAGTGTGCCCCATTCGTAATGTATCATAATATATCTACTTCCTGCAGATCGGGGAATGTGGTTATACAGGCAATGTATTCTGAAATTTGGGTAGAATCCTTATTTGATTTTCTTAAAAAAAAAAAAAAAACAACATTCAAATGGATATGAAAAAAACACACCTGTTCCTTCCACTGACAACATTACTGGGTCAATGTCGCGCACTGATGTCCTTTAGTTTTGAAATCACATTTATTTTGATCTTGATTTATTTCGGATCTGGATTATTTTTTTACCTTGATTAGCATGCTAATACATTTATAAGACTAAATACATATTTACACCTTGGCATATTGCTGTAATAATTATTTTTATGCCTCGAAAATCACTCATGTATGTCAAATAGCGTGTACCAACATATACTCCGAAAAATTTGTGCACTGATATAATTCTGATTATGCTCATTTCATTACAAAAAATGTGTTTGTGGGACTTAACTATGATTAAAGACTTTATTTCTACACTGAAAAAATACCAATTATATTTAAATTTGAATAAAATCTGCCTTTTGTTTTCAAAATTTGGTGTCTCTAAATTTTCGGTCATCTCCGTCACGGATGGATGATCTGCCTTACTATAGTTCCGAAAAGACATGTGACTGATCACGTGGCTCTCAACAGTTGACAGCAGCTCTATATTTTTGAAACCAACTGGAAAGTTAAAGGTTCTCCATAATTTGTTATAAGAACTTTTACTTCAGTACCCAGATGTAGGTTATTTTCACATTTATTTGTCATCTACGAACGCCAAAAGGTAAGTAATTATTAAATGGTGAATTCAAAATGTTGACTGCTAAGTTACAAAATATTTTGACCTCTATAGTACCAGGTTACAGTACTGTCTGCTAGGGAATCAACCAGACTCAAACAAGCCAGTAACATAGTTTTCCGTCATCTGTGTCATTTTCATATACGTCACATTTTGCGTGACGTGGATGACCATTCCCGTTACAGAGATGACAAATGCTGTTACATAATGGCTCGTCTGTAAAACAAACCGACACCAACGCGCACACATATGCTGCTGTATATGAACATATATGTATATACATCACTGATTGTTGAATTCACACCAAAATTTTCGGAAAAAATCGATCAGCGAAATTGAATTATAACTTTTAATTAGAATACCGTTAGCCCAAATAATTACCTTGCACAAAATATCAACCTCGTCTTTGCACATGATACCGTTCCAAACTGGTAAAATTTATGTGCATAACATTTATAAAACCTGTTCATTTTTAACTTTTTCAAAATTTATAGATATTTTAACACTATACATAGTACAGGTGCAAGTCTGATACTTGCTGAAAAGCAAAAATTTGCACTATACTTAATAAATGGAAAAAATTTGATTTGATTTTAATTTTCAGCGAAATGGATCTTTTCCAAAAATCTTCTGTATGCCTGTTTAAACTAGATATGTCTTAATCAAATCTCAAAAAAGTTTTTTTATGAAAGTTTGGCTTCCGAAAGACAATAACTTAAAAACCTAGAACCCTTGGGTGTAACAGGGGCCTGGCTAGTGGTATTAAACGGTAAGTCCAACTAATCTGTGACTATCGGCTGCAAGACACTAGTTTTTAAACGATGCCATTGTTAGATTTTTGGGACCTACGTTCATGGTGTGAAGAAGAATGTGCTTTAAAATAGTGGACGAAATGAATTGTCTTCTGGCTCCAGTGAGAGCAAACCCTTGATACTGAACCTAATTTCTGTAAATCAGAGCACTGCAGTGGTGCGAGTTAGGCAATGTTTGTCTCCCGAAGAAAGAAATTCTCACAGTTCTGGAGGGGAAATTGAGTCGGCCCGAATTTAACGACTCAAGTCACCTTTCTTTTAAAACCACGGCCTGGTTGAACCCCTGGCAATACGACTACTTTTTAGCATGCATACAGCTAAAGAGTAATTTGACCGGTAATTTTATGAACTAATTATTGTGCCACACAATAAAGATGCTCTAGGCGGGTTTACACACCCAAATAGAAGAAAACTATACGGGCGTGTTAAAACACACTGCGGCAGTACACACCAGTAAAACTGGAACTACAGCGGTAAATCGGTGACAATTTTCAGCACCTCAGAAATGACCTCATATGACCTCAATGGACCGCTTCGCTTCCAGGCCCAAAAAAACAAAACCAAAAAAACTCGTAACGGATTTCTTCTTTCTTGGTTGACGAGGTTATAAAGAGCACATCTACGGCCTCTCATTTGACATGTTCATTTTATTGTCTAATAACAATGATATATTACCCATGCCTCTTTTGTTGAGTTTTCGCGTATATGTACACCTAAGACCCACATACGTACATTGTTATGTATGACTATTTAACGTTTTCATGTACTGTTAGTCTGCGGACCTTTGTGTTGTATGTTATAAGCATAACAGGCCCTGTTATATATGTACAGTGCGGACCTGGCCGAAAGCACCTCGTTCAATGCTCTGTTTATTTAACTGGATGTTCATTGGCTGTTAATTCTGTGTCTAAGAATAGTTGAATCCACCTGGACCGTATATAAGCCGTGTTTTCCGTGCAGAGTGGAGGTATTTTTGCTGCATCCACTGGGAGCCAGGAGAGTGTGAGACGCTCTCGTATCGAGTCCATTGTTTTGATATGAGCTGGTAATGCCAGTTTCATTTGGGAGGACAGATTTTTATGCCGACACCGTTTGTGTACCACAGTAGTACTGATGTCTGGTTTATGTGAATTTCTGCGGAAGTCACGTTTATTGGTGTTCGGATCTTTATTATGATTATACAGTGTGGACTGTGTAATTTGTTTAACACGCTGACCTCACCTGACCGACAAGGTCGTCAAGGACTCTAAACTGAAGTTTTCAGTTTTGTAAAGGACGTTCGTTCTGCAAGGTGACATTACTCTACGTCTCTGAACGGCTCGTTTGTGAGCTTCTGCGGGAGCTGTGACTGATCTGAAGTGGATTATACCTCCATGCCTGTATTTACCCTGTGTTGTGCTCTGCGGGTGTGACGTCATTCAAAGGCTTGACTGTTCCAGTTCTGTGTAACCTGTGTACTGTGTTCGTGTTCGCTAACCTGGCGAAGTACCTGTCTAGGACAATTTGTGACTTGTGTGGATTGTGTGTTCATCCCATGGTCTTTACGTTGGATTTCCTGGAATACATTCCTTGGGATGCAAAGGTGAACTGGAAACTTGTAAAGACCGGTAATACTGATGTGTATGTTGTTGTTGTTGAACTGTCTGTAAAACTGTACGTCTCATTTTATATATAAAGCATTGTTTACATTGTAATATTGAGTCACTGAGTCTGTTTTCTGTTGCCGTTTTCAATACCGTAACAACATCTGTAAGTGAAATACATACCACCGTCGTTGTTACTACTTCATTTCATTCAAACGTCAGTTCAAATAACTACCTAGACTTTTCCTTTTGTTATTAACTGTCATCTACGCCATAGTTTGTCATCTCCATCACACCATGTCACCTGCGTCACGCGACACGTTTTTCCTTGATATAATAGTTATGTTCTTCAAATAAGGCAAAAGCTAACCATTTTCAGATCGACATGTCAGAAAGCTTTTGAAAATTAAACCTGAGGTGGATCATTGCACATTTCTGGAGTGACAGTCGGTAGTGAAGTGGATTGTTTTAAAGCTTGTTGTCATTATGCAACAGAAGATATCGCTAGATTTTTTACTTTTTTACTTTTAATTAGGTTTTGGAAACCAGATCTGATGTGTAAGCTTTCACGGCGAAACTGAAGATAAAACTTCAAAGATCTCTAAAACATGGAGCAAAGATGTTGGGATTTCAGATGACCGCAATATGCCTATCTCTTTAGTGACGGAGATGACATTTTATACTGAACAGTAGCGGTGAAGGTGGAATCATACAACCCAAAGTATAACGTTGATCATATAGCCCAAAATACTTGGCAAATATGAAGTTGAAAAAAACATGTCTGCCCCTTTGAAATCTCGACATTTACCAAATATTATGACCCTACTATGATTTCAAACAAAGTAAACAGTAAAAGTAAAGTTGAAGTAAAATTGATTCAAGAATGGGTTCGTAAAATCCATTTCAAGATCCAAACAATGAAAGTTTTCTGTTTACAAATAAAATTGTACTTGATTCCTTCCCATGTTTGATCCGTTGATAGTCCTTTTGGAGGAAGCATCAAAGCATCAAAGATTTGTTCACTAGGCGACTCAATTCCTGTCACATTTCTAAAACTAGTCGCTCTCAGGTTGTAAGGTGTTTAAATCAGTTTGCTCATAGAGAGTTAAGAGCGGCAAAGAACAGGAAGTAGGTCGAACAGTAGGAAATGGTCGTTGACCGACCGAGCGTGTGGTCTTTCTACAGTGGGTAAATGTATATATCCAGAGACCAGGGTGCCAGCTACCTACCCAGTGCGCTGAATGATGGAGCGTATATCAATATGTCGGCCGAGGAGCTACAAGATCTGTCGGCGAGCAGTTGGTTCCTATGCATGTGTCACGCCAAGATAGATTACCACCTATAGATTAGCTTACATCGATTAACTTGGTCCTTTAACGCATACTATAGCAGATTGACGTCTCTGTCGCTACACTGTCCTATCTGGCCAGTTGGAATACGGTCCTATATTAAGTCACTCGGGCCATTCTTTCGAACGAGCTTTTGATCAATTGCTGTTGTTCGCCGTCTGGGGTTTCAAATTAACTACAGGCGATGCTCTATAATGGATTAGGTTTATGCGAGGCGCGTTTCTTACGCTGTGCTTTATTGTGCACTTCTACAATGGTGGTTGAGCTTATGTCGTGGCGAAGACAATTTTCACCAGCGTCTTTAAATGTAATCTACTTTAAAGAAAATACCATGCTTTCAAGTAATTCGTTACGGCCGGAAGTCACAGACAATTGAACGGGATTGAAGGGTATTGGAGCAGGTGTCTAATCTGTAGTGAATCACGTGACGATGAGACCTCCTGCTTCTCTACCCACAAAAACTCCGCCGATGGGTCACGCGCTGGTCATCCCAGATTTACTCCGCCAGGCCGTGATTGCTTCCATGTGACAAGATTACCAAGAAAGTTTCTAACTGCTATTGTTGTCATGGATTACGTCCATCGCTGTAATTCAGTACTAGACGTGGTGCCAGACGTTGTGAAACACTCTATATATCGCTGACACATCTCACGTCATATGTAGACGCTCGCGCCACCTGGTGGAGAAATATGCCAACCTCTTGGGTGGAAATTGTGACCTGAATCATGGGAAATCTAATTGTAAACGGATGCTACAATCAATAACTCTAAAACAAATACTATCAAAAACACTGTTCTCCTTTTACAAAACACGTCGTTGTTGTAATTTTTTAAAACCGCGTTTGGATCCCACAATGAATCAGCCGTTTCTCAAAGGTTAGCTCCGCAACAGAGAGAAAAAAATACATGGCTGCGCAGATACGTCACATATTGTATTAGAGATCGATGGAATGAGAATAGCATCCTAACGATATTTGAGTTTCATTTTTGAAGTTTTGCTTTGAAAATTTAATATTGTTGTACATTAAATTACACGAAAGGCAACAACCAACAAAACGTAGCAACATACTGATCTGTTTCTATGCAAATTAAATTGAAGTAAGCCCGTAATGACTTAAGTGAGGAATACCACCTGTCTACTTCACTGATGTTCTCAAATGGGAATACACTCTCATTTCGAAAAAATTGTTAGTTATGGACATATTAATAGCGAGATCGATGTAAAAGTGTGGTTAGATTTGGTATTATTGAACAGAGGTCACCAGTAAGCGTGATCTGCCAACTGATTTTGATCTTGAACGTTGTTCAGTGTTGTAGAAAGTGTCGTGGCTTGCTGAAAACATGGATGTAATGCATTGTCATATGATACAGTGAATGTATTACGGACCCAGTGAAACTACAGCTACACATAATGTGCAAGGGCAATTCACAATAGCTGGAACACCTCACAAAAAGTCGATGTCTTTTACACTCAGGTGGCACGTTAGGGGATCCGTCCGTTTTAAAAGACAGGACATCGAAATTCTGAGCGACAAGCCCCGTAGTGTAACTTAAAGGTGCTTGTCGCAGCTAAAGTAGCTTGTTACTCTGGGCAAACAGATGGCTTTGACTGATATGTTGCCACCGTCTGAACTTATGACACACAGGTAAAAACATGAAGGGTTAAGTGATTTATGAACTCTCATCAAGTTGACTTTTAGAGCTTAAAGAAACAAGCATAAGTTCGCAATAGTTGCGACGCCTCCAGTGTACTATTCTGCGTCGTCTGGCGCTGAGGACATTATTAAGTGAATTAGTGAATTAAGTGAATTTTAAAAGTTAGGCAGTTCATGTTAAATGATATGCTGTCCTAAATGTGACGGACGGAACAAGTTGGTAGTCTCTTGCTTTACGTAATTTACTAATAGTGGTGATATCCAAGGACGATGCTTTAACACAGTCACGCAAACATATATAGATTTATAGTGGGGGGGGGGCGGGGGGCGGATTTGTAGAAAGCGGCTGAATTGTTCAAAACGAAAGTTGAAAAATTAAGTGTAAATATTTTAGGCTGCAACAATGGTCACTGTGACGCGACCTGACAGAAGTGACGCCATCATTGAATACATGACATGAAATTGCCTCTCTATATAAGGAGCATGCAATTAACGTACAGCACTGTCCAGTTTGAGGATCTTACGCAAGAGCAAGAACTGTTCAGAAGGGTATAGTGTCGTAAAGTCACGGCTCTTCTTTGTGTTCCATTTCGTTTAAGACAAGGGTCCCGATATTTAGATAGTTCAGAAGTAACCAAGTGTTGTCCTCTGCCAAGCCATTTTATACTGTGTGTTTCTTGTTATTTGCATTCCCCTTGGAAATCGAATAGGCTGTTTCTTGTTATTGTCGTATTAAATTGTAAAGTGAATAAAATGACAATGCATTTGATCTGATCGAGGTATGATACTTTGAAACAGAAAACTGTTTACCTCGTTTCCTGGTTTGATAGCTCATATATGTAATAATTTCTTACTGAATCACACCTTTACGTTATTTATATGTATATAGTGCTTTCGTTTGCTTTCTGTTGTTTTTTTTTGTTTATTTTTTTTTTTTTTTTTTTTTTTTGTTTAATTATGTGTCAAGTATACTGGTGAAACGGGTAATTCTAAAAGGATCCATAGACACAGAAACATGACGTTCGATCAATATGCTTAAAGTTAGAACGAAATTGTACAAACTTAGACTGGAAAACCAATCTCCTATAAACTTTTTTTTTCGTTAATGATTCTCTAACACCCAGCACGAAGAAATTGTTATAAAATCTGAAGTAAGCAGTGGTCAATATTTTATCAGAAAAAAGTAGCCTTATCCTATGAATGTGGGAGGAATATTTGTCTCCTAGATATGGAAACACGCAAAACTATTCCAATCACCGCGTGGAGAAAAAAATCCATCCAAAGTTTATTTCAACCAAAAAGTTTGACCATATACTTTTCTTGACCTTGAATGAAATCCGGGAACAGTATATGGATAAATATGCAAACCAATTTAATATACAAATGATGTCATCGTGTTAGGTAGCCTGACAACGTGAGGAAAATCAAATTAATGTTGACACGTTTTATAAATTTCGGCTTCATCTTTCCTCTGTCAAAACATCCATTTCAACGAATAATTGTACATGAGTAAGATATTGTAAAAACGCATTGCTTTTTTGTAAAACTCAAAGAAATCCTGTCCTTCCAGCATATTACTGAAACAACAGTGAGTACCCGCATGAAAAGTTCTAATAATAAACCTGAAATAATTTTATTAACGAATAATGATTATATAGGTTGGCGGGAAGACCAAAAGTCAAGCTTGACTTTGAAGTGATGAAAGAGTGAGTAGAAAGCGGCACGTGCGCTGAAAAGAGCATGAACCGGAACAGTTATAGAGTTAAATTATAACACGCGACCCTCACTGTTCAAAGGCCGATAATCGCAGCGAGCCAGCACTACAACGACCCGAGTTACTGTGAAAGAGTATTTTTTGTGTGTAGTATTTAGAATGCATTACCGGTATTTATAAAACACATCCCACAATTTCAAACGCCTAATGTAGGGCCCTAACGCATCACCACATTTCTAGATTCACTGGGTTTCATATCCTATGATACCTCCCCTAGAGGTGAAGTGATGCCTGGAATTATGATTTTTGTGAAAAATGACAGGATGTTGACTAGTATTTAGCCCATCTCTCAGCATAGCGGTAATCGATGTCTTAATCTATTTCGTGCCTCGTAACTTTCAAATGCATTGGCGCGGCTTGTAGCATTTGTTAGGTCCTGCGTGTTGTGTGACGATTTCAATCAACGTCACAAGTTATTACTGCAAAAACTAGTGTGTCAACGTTATTCCATAAAACGCCTTCACTCCATGTTTCTTAAGTTTTACAATGAGTATAATTCTCTTGTAAGTAAATATGGACATCTGATTCGTGATTGTGTCTAATTCCACTTAACCCGGGGCTAGGGAGCCATAGTGTTAAATAAGATCGCCACGTTGAATTTATGAACAGTTGTAATCAAAGCGCAACTGAGATACATATTTTGTTAAAAACAACGTATATTTTCGTACATTATATACTTTCTAAGTTCTTTTTTTGTGATATACGTCATTTTTGGAATCGGCCTTGAATATCGCCGTTAATTCTCTCGGTATTTACTAAAACAGATCACCGTTACATTAACGTCAGAAGCAATAAGGCTTTCTTTAGTTCTACTTTTTATAAAGGTTACCACTCATGGGGTGTTACATTATTTATTGAATTACTTGAATTTCTCATTAATAACATCTATGTGAAATTCGGGGATACCATTTACCAACAGTGCATAGGTATTCCAATTGGTACCAATTATGCGCCTCTTTTGGCAGACCTATACCTGTTTTCATATGAATACGACTATATGCAGAAATTACTTAAAAGTAATATCTTTAAAGCTCGATCCTTTTCATTTACCAAGCGGTATATTGATGATCTACTGGCGTTAAATAATCCCCATATTGCTGAAGCGGTGAAGGAAATCTATCCGCCTTCATTGGATTTAAAGGAGACAACAGATAGTTCTGATGGTACATCTTATTTGGATCTATATCTGTACAAAGACCAACAAGGTCTCCTTTCACGCCGCCTTTACGACAACAGGGATAATTTCAATATTTCAATAATTTGATATTGTAATTATCCTTATTTTGATAGCAATATACCAAAAGGTCCTACATATGGCGTATACATATCTCGCCTTGTAGCATGTCAGATCTTGCGTTAATTGTGATGACTTAAATCTGCGTCACAAGTTGCTAGTTCAAAAACTAGTTTGTATAGGATACTCCATCAAACGCCTTCATTCTAAGTTTCTCAAATTTTACAATGAGTATAACACTCTCGTTGGCTGGTATGGACAGAGCGTTCGGAATCTCTGGCGATCTGCATTGTGATCAACCACATAGACGGCGCTGTTATCCCTATGTACATATCTATCACATACGTGCTATTTAACAACATAGATGGCGCTGGTTGCCTAGTGTAACCGTCTATCTTGTATGTCATGTGTAACATTATAGATGGCGCCTCTTGTAGCATGAGATCTTTACATATTAACGGGAAAGACGTAATCGTCCGTTACTTTTGAATCACAATCTGATCGGTTAGGGTCTATAATGCTCGTCATTTTCAAACCGCTTAACCTGGGCCTAGGGGCCGTAAAGGTAGCCATGCTAATTACATCAGCATGATGCCTTTATAAACAGTTGCAATTAAAGCGCGACTGAGATACTTGTTTAATTGTTATTTGACATGGAACTCATTCACGGACTACGAATTTGAACTTTGATACGGAATTCATGCCTGGAATATTCATTGTCTGCCCGCCATCATTGAAAACTGATGACCGCTTCTCTCTTGTGTGTTACCGGCTTTATTTCTTATTTGTATAATTTCTTACATACCTTTGTCTTTGGGAGTTAGTGTTAAACGTTATTTTGGAAATGGATCTTGCGATTATCGACTTGGAACGCCCTTTACGGACTACGAATGGTATATGAATGTCGAACTTGACGCTTATATTGCAATTATCGACCTGGAACGTCCTTATTGGTTGACGGCTGGTATACGAAAGCCTGTTTCGATGCATACATTCTGGTATGTTTGAAGGGAGACAACTTTCACGTCAACGCTTTTCCTGAGGACAAGCCAACCATTCAGATTGCCCTCCCTTGATAAGACGTTAGTCAAAACTCCCTGTTCTGCCAGTCAATATCATAAATCTTGACGTATATCTTCATATTTTCCGAAGAAATGTATTACCAGTGGTTTGCACCGTATGTACAGAATTGTATCAGATTAGTGGGTGTCATTTCAAAACGGATTTTATAAGCACTGCAATAAGCACTGCAGTATTACCGGTGCTGTTATTTGGGATTTCCAATTTCCGAATATTTTCAGTAGATTCTATTGCAAATTTTCCATACTAGAACCTGCGCTACATAGTCAGAAGAGTAAATCCCAAATTACGATAACACTGTTGTGAAATGGTATATGACGGCAAAAGAACCAGCTACCATTAATAGTGTGTACATCAGTTACACTTTTTGACAATTCTTCTGTACCTATAGTTGCTGTAAACTTAATTATTGTGAGATGACCAAGGATCAGAGAAGTAAGACAAGGGAAATTAAATGTCTTTGAAATATTTTGTGGAGTTGTTGGTAAAAGCAAAACACATTTTTGTCATTTTTTTAAGTTGTGTACAATAAGAAAGCATAAGATAGCCACAGAATTTCCAATAAGTTGTACTTAATGAAACCTCAATATAGCCATTAAACTTTGCCGCGTTTTGTGTAATGACAAATCATAAGATAGTGTTGTCGAGTTTAGCGCAATAAGAAACCACAAGGTAGCAAAAGAATTTTGTCAAGTTATGGACGACAACAAAGCAAAAGATAGTTTTGTCAAGTTTAGCGCAGTAAGAATGCACAAGACAGCCATAGAATTTTGTCACGTTGTAGACAATGACAAAGTACAAGTAGCTAACAAAGTACAATAACAAAGCATAATATAACCACAGAAGTTTGCCGAGTTTCCCTCCAAAAGCAAACGACAAAGAACACATTTGCACCTTTGTTTATGTTCACAAAAAACGTTGACTTGTCAGTGAGATATACAATACAATAATGTTAGGACAAAACACAAGCCATCTAAAACAGTATCGACCACTCAACCTTTTTCTAAATATGAATATAAACATATACTAACGTAATATAATTTCATTACCAAGCTACGTCCACGTGCTATCAAATATTCACAATAACGAAGTACATTTGAATCTGACCACAGGCCTTCTCCCATTACATTGTTTGCATGCTATTGTTTATTAAATTGTGTTATGACAACACTGCATTTTGACTAATTCTAGGACCAGTCACGGTTAACAAATTGCAGTTAACATCATTGCATTTATTAACAAAGCTTTGCTCAAGCCGTGGTGGTATATAGGTTGCCACTATTTAAGCCTTTATATGAACAGTTAAAATTATACCTTAATTTGTCAACTATCACACTGTCGCCGCTTCATTGTTTTTAATCTTTATGCTGTTGTGTTTTACACAACAGCATAAAGAAGAAAACACTTGTTCTTGAAAACAGAATGCCTTGATCTCATCAACAAAAAAATCCCCCAAAATTTACTCGTGTGCGGGCCAAAACAGCAACAATTTCCGAGTCTTAAGCATGTTTAATTTTCCGCAATAAAAAAATCCAGAATCAAATACACCAGACAGGTTTTGTCAATGTGCGTGTCTGAATCATGGTAAAGAGTCTTGTTGTTACCTCAACCATTCAACGTCGATGGGTAATGTGAATGTTGACAAAATGGCGGTTACATCAGATGTCGCACCATTTTGGGGGTCGCATGACCTCAAACATGTCATTGTTTCGCCGTTTGAATCTTCACTATGAACAGAGAGCAGACGTTGTCCGTGCGGGGGTACCTTATAATCTAATTTCTTTGACGATCAGTCTAAAAAGGCTGCTTTCGACAGCGAAAGTTGCCCATGCGCGTTGAGTTTTAGATTCTTTACAGGCTTAATCCTGATATGCAAAATACGACACTTGTTTCAGTTTAACATAACTACAGGAATTTTAATTGTTAACTGTTTGTAACGTAATTACACAATCTTCCATCAGGGCAGAGTCAACACAAGCCCGTATAGTTTAGCAAACAGGTGAAGGAAGGGGTGGGGATTTTAAAGCCCTCATTAATAAAAACAACATTTGCTTACATTTACCCCCAAAACCAATGCGGCCAAAATGAAGCGATAAACAGTCGTATACGTATCCATGAGCAGCACATAATCAGTAATATCAGTATGTCAAGAATCGGTTAATTCCTTTTTTTTAAAGAATTATCTGTTTGATGTCCACATAATTAACTATGGAATGTAAAGTGCCATAAGCCTTTGAGTAAATCATACTGAATGTATAATAACTCTTCACGTTTAAAACTCTAATCCGAAAACAAAAGTATAAATACAACTTGTCTAGGTAATCACGCGAACCCTGCACAAGATGGTATTTTCATGAGATGAATTTCGTAACAGTTTGTTTTCGGGGGTTTTACTGTGCCAGATTCAAATTTTGCAGCACAGGGTGGGTTTTTGTGGGCATAAAATATTCTAAAGCCTAAAGACCTAACAGATCTGAGAGTGGTCAGTTGTTCTATCAGCATGGATTTGTTGTAGTGGAGCAGACCATGCAGCTCAACAAGCAACTGGCCGACGTTCTCTAGCGATCCATCCGCCACAGCCGTCTTCAGTGTTGGCCATTCGCAGTGTTCAATGTCCATCTTCATAACATCCACGTGTCGCTAAAATACATACAAAATAGAAGAAATCAAAATGTAATAGCCGATGCGGATAGAGAATCTTCAGTTTAACCTCTCCGTATGGTTTTCTCATAAATCCACTTTATATAAAGGGGTGAGAAATTATTCAACCTTTCATGTTACATAAAAGTGTAATATGGAGTCCAGTGATTCTAACATTCAACATTTTCGATATTTTTAAAAGCAAAAAAACGTAGCTTGCCATGCACAAATTAAACAGTGAACCCCGGTATTTACTTCTATCCTAACATACCATTAGGAAATAATACAGCTTTAAATTTTTTTTTAAAAAATGCAGGACTTTAAACATTCTTGGTCCTCTTCTTGCATCTTCCCAGCCAGTCAGCAAGGTTGATATTGTGCTATAGGCTTCGTAATCACCCTTTTTTCACAGTACACATGGAAGTCTTCAGGAACCGAGTCGTCCTTTACAAATGTGTATTTCGTTTTTGGTTTGTTTTTTTTTTTTTGGTTTTTTGAAGCAAATGTTCGGATCCAGTTCATTCCTTGACACAACATTAAAAGACAACTATAAGCAGTGCTGAGAACGGTGTTAATGTGCTTTTATCGAACACGCAGCGTAAAGTTACTGTTCTGTCGGTGATAGCGAAAGAGCTTGAACAGCCAATGTATAGCCTATGTTGTTATTTCGTCGCTAATTTCTGTCATGCCTATTTTACCTCAGAATGACTTTTCCGCCGAAAACCTTCAACATGTCGATGCGTAGAGCTCACACTTCTTCCACGTTTACTGTGAAATACATTTATTCTTTTCACCGTATACAACCAATTTCCAATGTCATGCTGTTTCGAACTCCTGTCAGTTTTATTAACTAAGGTGCCTGTCGCCCCATGTAAAGCGGAACCTGATTGGGCAGTGCATATTTATGAAGGAAAGCTTAGGGCTTTTTAGAGTTTATATGGCTCAGTAAATCAAATCAGATAATGTTGGACATTGCTAGCTTGATTAAATGAAGATATCTTTTGTTAATATTTAGGTGTCTGGGATTGTGTTGTTATTGTTTTGGGCAAGTTCATTCCCTTGACAACGGTGTGAATGTGTATAGTACCAAACAATCAATAGCAACAAACCTGCTGATTCTTTAGCCTGAGAGTTCGACTCATGCATTTTGGCACCTTCCAAAGAGATGCACCTACGATGGCCTACTAATTTGGACTCTTCGTAATAAAGGTTGCATACCTTACGGTCATAATTGTTTGCTGACTGTTTCAAAATATAAACAACTCACTCACTGTTGTCAAAATGTAATATCGTAATAATTGGACAAGATGTCAAGGTTAATGAAAGTATAAGTTAAGATATTCAAATAGAAAAAAAGACGTTCGAAAACTTCCCACTCCTATTTTCTCTTCATTGGAATCGCCCACTCTCACACCCGGACTGGTAAGAGTGTATACTTAAAGGAATGAATTCAAAAATGCAACACATAGGCAACATTTCTTTTGAAATTGATGTGTCAAAAATAAAGTTTTGATGTTTGCATCGTCCTCAAACAGTGGGTGTGTTGGTTTACCCGGCATATATTCAAGGCATCTTACTCTTTTCATCGACTAAACACTCTTGGCGTACAAGAAAAGTATTAAATCCGTGACTGAATATCGTAAACCTTTAATTTATTTATTTATTTATTTCATTGGTCTTTCACGCTTATATGACGGCGACCAGCACTATGGTGGAAGGAAACGGGGCGGAGAGCCCAGTGGAAACTCAAGACCATCCTCAGGATGCTGCAGGCCTTCCCACTTAGGGCTGGAGAGGAAGCCAGCGTGAGCTGGACTTGAACTCACTGCGGCCGCATTGTTGAGAGGCTACTGGGTCATTACGCTGCGCCAGCGCGCTAACCAATTGAGCCACGGCGGTCCTCGTAAACCTTTAAAGTTAACAACCTGGCCAACATGTAAATCAATTTATTTTTTCGGAAAAATAGCAAAGCTGTAAAATTTTGAAGAAAGGAATCGCCCGATTGTTAATGACGAGGACGGCAACTGTGTATTCAGTGTTTTCAGCTTGACCACACTTTGATCACAATTGCTTTAATTAGTAAATGTTTTAGGGGTATGTTACAATGATAAATGTAAGTCTGTATCAATGAAAATGTCTTGTAGTATTCATGCCTTGAATACTAAGTTCATCAAGACTAAAAAATTCATTTAAATGTACCGATAGTTTGTTAAACGAAATCCATAAACGAATCATATCAATAAGCTGTTGTTTCTTTATCTGCTTTGCATAGCCCTTATAAAGCATATCATTACAGAGGCCGAAATACACCGTTATAAAGGGATTGAAGCCGTTCAGACTTGAACCCATATTGTATCTGTTCGGATTATTATTATTCTCAATAAAATTGCTCAGCTTAAGTTTTTTGAGCTTGTTTTAAGGAAACGGCTAATTGAACATATATGAAACTGTTTTAGGTTAGTGCCTGAATTTCTGGCCCCAGTTGTTCGTAAGTGAATTAACTAATAGTGGTATCGAGTCATATTTTATATTTAAAATTTTTGTCAAACTCAGCAGACCAAGCAGTTCTCCAAAGACAAAGTATAACAGCAGCAGTTTTAGTTCATATTTAATATACTTGTGCACAATTTCTTTAAGGCTGAGTTCAAAATTGAAGACTTGGTTTAAAGTTAAATCTGGTATTAAGACTTAAACCAGTTTTGAACAACGGGGCCCTAAACCCTAACTTTTGGAAACTTTTCATCACGTAACATGTTGCAATTGTAGAAAATGAACAAAAAAATGCATGAGCACTTTCTCGGTTGGAAAATGTACAAGCTCGCTATTGAGTGAAAATGTCATGTGACCAAAAAACTCTTTCATTTTGGACAAAAATGTCTACACTGTTGAAAATTTCACTGTGGGAAAGTCTATCTGTTGCAGTTTTGGACACTGATTTCAAACATCCAGTTTTTGCAAAAGTGGAAGTGACATCCTCGAAACAGAAAGTGGATATTTCTCCTTAACAAATAAAGCTAGTGACGCAGTCTTTAGGCACAACATCATCCTAATGCAAAGAGATGAACTTAATCTAACCAGAAGTGACTTTTGCAAACCGGAAGTAGGACATTCCAAAAAAAATCGCACTTTTTGCATATTTCAAAACTGAAAATCTTCTGCAACTAAAACGGCAAAACAGAAATGGCTAAAACTTTGGTATGTAGCCGAAACAGAGATAGATTTAGCGAGTAAAACTTCTTCAGAACCCCTCGTCCGATTCATTTGAAATTTAGTACACGTAACAAGCGTTCCATAGATGCTATGTGGAATGAAAACAATACAGTGTCTGTCCAAATAAAGAATTAGCTTATACTGCGAAAGTGATGTCAGGTGAAAACGAAAGATTTCAATTTGAAGGGTCCTGATCACGAAACTGCTTTTTCGTGCGATACATACTTTTGTCGCAAAATGCGATCCATGTGCGAAAAAGCGCAATTTCTCCGATATTTCCAGGTCACATAGAGCTGCAAACCTGAAAATCGTTGAGTAAAAAGGGCTATAGATGTAATGTATGCATGCTGAAAATCGTTGAATTGTGTTGGAAAACACAGGACTTGTCCATCAGAAATTGTCAAAAGGGTGATTTACTACATTTGGCATTTACATGTATGTGATATAAAGTGTACAAACAATGTACACTAAGAAGAATGCGCTTTTTAATTGAGTTGTTGGGATCCCAATGCATAGACACCATTCAAGCATAGCCGGGAAATACCGGCTTGAACACCAGACTCGCTACTTTAGCAGCTGTATTTATTTATGATTTTGTTACTTTTCCTTTTGGCTCTCACTTGGGTATAAAGTTTTCATCTGGATGGAAACAAATCATCAGAGCGGAAACGGTTTTTACCTGTGTGACGACAGTTCTCCTTTAGATGTAAACAGTATTTACCTGAGTTAAAACAGTTCTTCTCTAGGTGGAATCGTTTTACCATAGTGAAACAGTTCACACTTGGTGAAAACAGTCTTTAACTTAAATGGAAACTGTGGAAACATTTTCAACTACATGGGGACAGTTCTCTCCTGGATGGAAATAGATTTTACCTGATTGGAAAAAGCACTCCCTTGGACGGAAACCTTTCGGCTCGATTGAAGACCACATTAAATTTTACAAAACTTTTGCAAAATAAGAAATTATATGCCGTATCTACATTGGTCAAGTTATATTAGGATGTATGATGCTGTAGTTTGCCTAACAAAAACTCGAAAAAATGCATAAGGGCACCTGTGAATGTCCTAAGTCCTCCCGAATCTTGGAGAGCTTATTAACTGGCCAAGTCGGTACTTCTCCAGGCACCTTCACCGGCCACGTCTCAAATATCTTTGTGTTTTCTCCGTGCACTCCCAGGCGGTAAAACATCACATTTTTGTTTCTGCGGGATGTGTTCGTCTTCATGCTAAAAAACAAACGGCAATTCTAAATTCTCGTCGCGTTATCTTACACTTGTCTTGTTTTTCTGATGTTTTAGTTTCATAACACAGAATGTTTGTTATTCCTGACATGTGCGTGTAATAACAGAGCTCAGCTTCATACGATATGAATGGATATAGAGAATGATGACACTAGATTTACTGCTCCTTGGAATTCTCCTGTGTGGTCATGACAGTGGACGATTCGGAACATAATTTTAATGCTACTGGTTAAAAAAAAAAACACCCTCCCTCAGCCACCCTCCTGAACTTGTATCCTAAATGTGCTCAATCATACAATACTTCAAAGAAAAAATAATGCAATGTTCATTTATAGACGTAAGAAAAAATGACACGAAAATTTTATATATAATTGACATCAAATAAATATAAAAATCACACACAGTTATGTGAATACCATGCTTACCTTGGATCAAAAGAATGAACTTCGCATCCATAGTTGTCACCTATCATGTCATCGAAACTAAAGTCATAGTTTATTCTAAAATAAAAATGGAAACGATGAACAGTGTCATGCAGTATGCATGTATAAGATTACGCCGTAATATCATTATTGTTATTTGGCGAACTTTGGCGAAGATATTTCGAAAAATTTCTATATAAGCTACTTTATATTTATAAACATGTCCACTTCCAAATGTATATATACAAGAAAGACATGTATATGAGTTCTGAAAATTCAGCGCAAACTGAAATATCTTCCAAAATGACAAGAAAATCTGCTAAATAATATAAAACTTACACTTCCGCGAACTCGTGCACGTGACACACTAAGGCTAAAACATCCACCATGATAACACTGGCTACGATTACATGATCAAGAAAAAAAAAACTTGCACAACTGTCTTGGGTGACGGAGCTATAACTGGCTCCATACCGCCAAACCTATGCTGGTTACATGTAAGACAGAAACAATTGCTGTACGACATATTTCGTATAAAGTACCGAAGTATATAGTATACTGCTCAATCTTGCGGAAAGAGAACTAGCTGTGACAATGAGTCACACAGAGGTTTTTGGTTCCGAGGCCATGTAACAACTTACTCCTTAATAACGACTGGTTATTGGTGAGATTGGTCTCTGTCCATTTACAGTATTAAATATATCATTCGCAAATCTCCAGTAGAGTTGAATGACAAGGAGTGAAACTTTTTTAATACAGAGGATAGCTGATATATAGAATTGCCCGAAAAGCTAAAATTAATGTCTCTACTGTCCGACAAAATTTTGATGAGACCAGATTGCTCCAAATAGGAACTCTCTCATGTGCTTACGATTTACGGATAGTTGATATCTACGTTATGTATGGATTCAATTCATCAAGTAAATAGGATCCATTTTCGATTTTATGTGCATACATATGGATCAAAGTCTTTGTAGGGTGACCCTTACCCAAAGGAATACACGATACAGTTGTTTGGGGAGGGCCTGATGTGGGGGTCATCACACACCTCCCAGCCACCATCCCCCATGCGGCCCATCCGTAACATCCTCTGACATAATACCTCAGCGTTACTTCCGTAACTGAAATGCAAATGTTTCAATGATACGTACAGTACAAACAAACTTTATCCAACACTTTCGGAACGCAGGTTGTCGTCAACCGCTCAAAGATTAAAAACGAGGAATTCGAAGGCCGGAAACCGAAAAGCGGAGTTTTGGCGGTTTTGTCTTGAACTTGTCTTGGTAATGGTCAGTCCACAGAATCGACAAGGTGATGTTAATATGCTGTGACACATGTACATGTTCGCATTTGTGTTCCACAACAACAGCACAAATCAAAGGTAAAATTAAGTATCCACGAAAAGCAAAAACTTTTTCGCAAAAAGCAACATTATGAAATCGAGATCTCAATTTAACCGATAATGAATGAAAGTAAAAACGCGAAATATAAGCTCAGTGCATGCGAGTAAGGCGAACCTGCCGAGCCGTTGCACTATCCCCTTAATGCTGAACGCTAACTTCCTCTTTCAAAGATCTCGAGTCTGACCTGATCCAGGATTGACCCTGGATCTACCTCCCCCGAATCGGGCGCTCTACCAAGTAAGCTATGGGGTCCGGTTCAACGCCTATAATTATAAAATTCCCTTTATCATTAAAACGGAAAATAACTAGCTTATGCACCATTTTTTTGAGTTATGTGTCTTACTTGTGGTAGATATCTTTTATGGCGTTTTCATCCATGGTTTCCATTGCCTCCGGACTTGGAATATGTCCTGGTTCAGGGCTTGGGCAAGAAGGGAACTGTTCAATAAATACAACATGTAGGTAAATAATATAATTTGCAGAACTTAAATAAAAGCCCAGCAGACACCAGAGCTTAAAACCCAACTCAACTTCACCCGACCATTGGATTGGGTCGTAAGTTTATGGAATTTGGACGCGACCATTCGCCTTTTCTTAGATTCGATCTTACTAGTACTAGGTCGAAAACGCAAAAACATGAATATGCGAAGGTGGATAACGCAATAAAACGAAAGTGCCAAGGTCGAAAACGCGAAAACACGAAAGTGCCAAGGTCAAAAACTCGAAAGAACGAAGTTAACTTCGGGTTTTCGCCTTCCGGTTTCTGCTGTTTCCATTTCTCGACTGAGCTTGTTGCTGCCTGTTGGAGTGAAGTCAGCCCGCATGAACCATGATCACTAACCTGCACTGCAAAGCAAAATCAAGAGCAGGACTAAAAATAGAACCAAAATCGAACTAAAGTCGAACAAAAGTCGCTAATATCTGCAAACACCCTATTAAAATAGAAAAACAAATAATGCACTCGGATCTTCAGGAATTTTCGGAAAATGTTCATACGAAGTTAAATATATCCGATAATAAAGAAAGAGTAGTTACTGAGCTTAATTTTATTCTCAATCACAAATGGTTGGTTATCGCCGAAGTGTATGACGCATTAGTGCTCATTCGTGTCCATGTGAATGCATCGGTCAATTTAATTTCAGTCAAGTCGTAATAAGTTCCACCCAAGTCGTAATAAGTTCCACCCAGGTCGTAATCAGCTTAAGCTTAGTCGCATTCAGCTCCAGTCAAGTCGTATTCAGCTCCAGTAAAATCGTAACCAACTGTCAAGTTATTACCCCATACCAATAAGCTGAAAATAGGTATAACTGTATATATTTCCTGACCACGGGAGTGGGGGGGGGGGGGGAGTCGGGTGGATGGGGGTGGGTGAGTGTCTGCAACTTCATAACTCAGTGTTTAGGCGTCATTCCTCCGTATAGATCAGTCTGGACATTAGTTGATGCTACTACCGAATGAAGTGACTAACCCATGCTCACAGTGTTTCCATTTTACATGGGTCCTAGCTGTCTTCTAGGTAACTGTTTTATCCTTTATTTGCTTATTTATACACAAAATAAAGGCGATCAACAACCGTCATCTGTAAATCTCAATTAAATCAGAACGTGTTACCGCTGATATGTATAGTCAGTGTCGAGAGGATCCAGTTTCTTCGTCAGCGAGGCACTGCTTACTTTTTGAAAGGGTATAAAAAGCATATATTGTTGAAAAATATGAAAAAGAGTACAAACATACCATACTATGCACATCTTGATAGTTGCTACTACACTCTAGAAACTTCACTTCCATACTAAGGAGGAGTTGATTGCATAGAAATGCACCCCATATCAGAATTAAATGACAAGGCAAGACAAGATATAAGTTTAGCACCAGTTTAGAACTAACAAAAAGATCATTTTGGATACAAATTGAAATACTTTGTACATCTTGAAGGTGTGTACTACACAATCTGTGAGTTTCATCAGCTTTACTTCCCTGCTGTTGGAGGAGTTGATTACTTAGAAATGCAGCCCCTATTAGAAAGACATGCTGACTGAGATAAGAAACAAGATGACACCACCTAGACCAGCATCATGAACTAATCATGAGGATTTTATGACGTATACATCTCTTCAGTACATGTTTGGAACTCGAAGTCGCCTACTTGCCATGTAACAGGAAAAGAAGAGTAAACAGAACTGAAGAAAGTAGCCTTACGGGTGTGTCAGCAGCTGTCACTCACAGCTATCGTCAATTTTGCTACTTGAGCTGCATATTTTCTTGCACTGGGCCGATTCTCCGCTTATTATACCAGGCCGTTTAAGATAACATGCACATCTTAAAAGTACAAGCTATACTACAAAATAAGAGATTAGAAGAAACTTCCTTTGTTTACTGTTGTAGGACATGATTACAAAATAATTATACACGACTTTTTCGATAATTTGTTTCATGTCTCAACGTCTGTGTGTAATCTTAATTCAACAGCGTGTATTTTAACAAGTCGAAAAATATGATCTAAAAAAAAGAAAACAATCAAAAGGTCGATTGTCATCGTCATATAGCGCTGACTAGGCCCTATAGGTGAAATATTCTTGAGCACAATATAAGACAAGAATCAAATGACATATATAGGAACGTGTATTATAAATTATTACTGTTTACGACTTGACTGAAGTTGGGTGGGGCTTGGACCAAGTTGGGCACGACTTGACTAAACTTGGGAATGCCTTGACTAAAGTTAGGAATGACTTGACTAAAGTTGGGTATGGCTTAGCCTGGGTACGAGTTAACATGAATTCAAGTATTTGCTGTACAATAGACACCGAATCGCTACCAACATGAATTTCAACATCAAACAAGCACAGTGGCATTAAGATAACCATGGCCTTTTAACATGTAGTAACCTGACAAATCCACACATGAAATTAAAGTAAAACCTGGCTCCGACTGCCGGATTCGAACATGTTACCACGCTATAACCCACTATAAGCCGGAGATAGCCCTGGCATAATATGCCTACCCTTGACAACGATTGTAGTTGATAACCTATCCATTTAAAAGGCAATAGCGGTATATCTTTTACGTTAAACTGCGATGTAAAGTGTGGAAATTTGCTTAGGCCAAACACACCAAGGGCATTTTAAGCATGTTGGAGCATTAAAACCTGAGGGACAAACGACCTTATTTCATACTAGTGGATCATTCTCGCACGAACGGCACATACTGGTGCGAGTTTTCCTCACGTGCACTCGAGATTTTGCGGCATGTGCATGTAGAAATTTGCCACGTGGACGAACATTTTTTTTTAACATTCACGCCCTTAGCTCCATGGTCGAATAGCGAGATGGCGAGTGTTCGTTAAAACTCCAATCAATTAAACAAATAAAAGAAACCACGACGTAGTGCAATTGTGTCGTGTTGATTTACTGTAAAGTTCTTACCTGCGGTTCCACTGCCTTTATTGTGCGGCCATGACCAGCTTCCATTGATAGCAGAAGGAAATGCGTTATGAGCAAACATACAAAAACCATACCCAAAACTACACATAAAATTTTACTCTTCATCTCTTCATCAGCTGCCTTGAACACCTGTAAGTATGATAATTTAAGTTAAACATCAAGATGAGTAGGTTATACAGTGAAACGCCATTTACATAACAAAGAAGCTGCCGTTGCAGGTCTCACCTCTGTGAAAGCGGAGACTGGCTTACCATGACAATGTGGCCACATGTGTGTTCAGACACCAGCCTCTGCACATGCTCCATACAGATGACGTGTCGTCACAGGAGCAAGCATTATGATGTATATTCCACACCTTCACAGCCCTTCCCCCACCTCCCCCACAACCCCTACCACCACTACTTTTTACCCTAACCATATAAAAAAAAAATACACCCCAGTGAAAATCCACTGCTTTCCTCACTTTTGAAATTTATCAGAAACGGATGTTAAAATACTGCTTTTAACTTGTTCAAACAGATCAACGAACTGCAATTTTGGTGGGCAGATATTTTAACCTTGGGAAGAACAACAATCTCGTTATTGAAAATTGATGTCTGAAATTTTGTGATTTACTAAATCGGGTAATATAACTCTGTATTCAAACGGGAATAAAGAATATACATTCAGTGCTCCGAAAGGCCATTTATCCGCCAACAAAGCTCAACGCAGTTTTTGCACTATTTTAAGGCATATTTTTAGCAATGCGACTAAACAAATGGTTTATACAGCCAAGTCTGCATCTTTTCTATTACAAAAAACGTAAGTCCAGTATCGAGTTTATCTAGGTTTTTACCATAATGCTCGACAGAAATTCCCTTTTGTTATTTTGCAGGATGTCCCCTCCCTGGTCTTACGACACAACCTTTTAACTCTTCCCAGCCTTCTTTTGTTTGCATACTTTTACTGGTTCCGAAAAAAAAGGTTTACGGTGGTTATAGTATAGTATAGTATAGTATAGTATAGTATGAACATTGTTCAGTTTGTTCGCATAGTGTCTCGTGATCTCTTTTTCTCTGAGTTTTTCTCTTTTTTTTTAGGCCTGCTTAATAAAAAGAAAAACTCCCACCAGGTCTCTTTTTCTGGGAGTTAAAAAACGCAGAGTGAAAAAAAAGAAAACCGCCACGTTCGTTTAACCGGTGCACACTACCTTGAGGATGGATATTTTTTTCTCGATCACTTGAACGGCTATATAGGATCCAAGGATTTTCTGGACCTTGGCGCCCACTGGGCACTCGCATCTTTGGCTGCAGGCGATAATGTCAGACTATATATATAAATTATGAATAAACCATAAATAAACCAGAAATTGTAGACATACATGAATGTGCAAGTATGTGTACATATGTGTAAAACAATTTGACCATATAATGCACAATTTAAGTACATGTCTAAACACTGTAGACATGTGTGCAAATAATAATTTTATTTACATTTCTTTGCAAATATATATAATTTGAGAGTAAATACAGACCGTGTCTGCCCATAACATCGTTGTAAACAGTGATCCCTTTCTACTCTCGCAAAACTAAAACTTTCGTTGAAATTATATATACTTGTAAATGTTATAAAATTAGTCTTTGCTAATTCTGAGAAATTCCGGAACTGTTTCAGATCGACGGTTACAGGCGTGACGACTCACATGAAGAGCGAGTAACTCTTATTGTAAAAAGAAAGACAAATAAAGAACCATCCAAGACACCGCTTTAAATTTTATTTGACAGGAGCCATCATGGTGTATTTCCCCTTACACGCATCGGTAAAAAAAAAAAAAAATTTCATCCACCACGGTGTAGGACTGTGACAATAAGGACATTCAAACCATAAAACCTGAACAAAAAACACCTCACGCACTTCAACAAATTACCCCCAACACTTCAACAAGTCTCACAAAAATTCATTGAGAATATTAGTTGCAGTTGAGCTGACACAATCTCAAAATCCAACATATATCATAAAAGGGTGATAAGAGTAAATAATTGATACACCGTTACCCCCAACAAAACATTAATATCTGTATATCACCCACGTGTATCATGCCCACAAAGTTTCACAAATATCGACAAAACCGTTGGAGGAGGTGCGCTCATCAACACTTCCTCTTCAGATTACATCATGAAACTGGGAAAACTGTGAAACCCCTGCTTTTGATAATCATACAACAAATCACTCGTGTATATTCAAGTATATTCAGAAGATTATAGACCAAACAATAGGCCTATGCATAAACCCCGAGGTTATATAATATACACTCTGCAATCTATGAGTTTCATGATTCTCTCCACATTAATTTTCAAGACATAAGAATGAGATTGATGAAAGACATTTGTCTGAGCCGTTTCAAATCGAGAGTGACACTGGCGAATCCCATTTCCTTAACCGATGTGTCATCGGGTCAATTTTGGATCTATGTTATGGAATCTGATTGTAATCGTGTGACACAAAACTCCAGGAGTTCATCTTTTTTTTTTATCTCATTACGTGATTCAACAACAACACCATGGGTCATTGTTCTGTCACATCACTACAAAACTGTCAAGTCACCGATTTGAATAAACCCGCGGGGATTTCATGTGGCCAAAGAAACATTTACGGGAGGGACCTTGTGACAAGCGTCATCATTCAACTCTACTGCCATCAACGGAGAGCAAACCAAGTAATTCCGCTTCTTGCCCAACCCAGTTTTGTTGCAGACGTTTATTCGCTTGTGCATGCGGAAAGGTAAGACTGTTCACAGAGACCTGTTTTAACACCACAGATTACTTAAATGACATTACTGAAAAGGCTACCAAACCCCTGGTTGACATGATCTCTGTTAATATATCAGAAATATATCAACTATTCGAAAAGCTCGATATATTATAGCAGGAAATTGTTTTACAGGGATGTTGACATTGAAAACTACGTACAGCATTGTAGATCCGGGCTGAAAGTGTTGTTGTAGTAAAGACCCTTAAGTATACACATCAGAAAAGGACTGCCGTTCCAGTTGATGTGACTACGTGTATTGCCTTGTTTATTTTCCTAATTGATTCGTGTTTTATGCCGTACACAAGAATATGTCACTTATACAACTGCGGCCAGCATTATGGTGGGAGGAACCCGGCACAGCCCGGGGGAACCACGACCATGCGCAAGTTGCTGGAAATCATTCCCAAGTACGGCCGGAGAGGAAACTAGCATAAACTGGATTTGAATTTACATCAACCGTATTGATGGGAGGCTCCTGGATTATTGCGCCGCGCTGGCGTGCTTATCCCCTCGGCCAGTTTTGGAGATTTCCAAGTCGGCTTTGCGGACCTGTGTATTTAGGTCTACATTCTTTAACTTATGTTGTTTTCAAAACCAACATCAGTAGGAACAGCAGACAGTCTACTACAACGCCCTTCTATCAGGATACTATATGGCGATGATATATGAACATGTAATATAATGTAAGACACAGAGCAAAAAGAGTAAATCCAGAGCAACGATGACAGTGTGATAGCTGGCAAATGGTCACACGTAACCAGTGAAATATGGCCTCTTGTGAGTTACCTCAGTCAGAGTTTTATTCTAATTGTCCATGTAAATGCATAAATAGTAATAATTTACACGCCCCCAAGCACCACCGCTTAAGCAGAATTAGGGGGGGGGGGGGGGGAATGCATTGATGTTAATTGCAATTTAATTAGATCAGACTGTGCAACATATTATACGTTCCCAACATATATGCATTTTTCTCTGGTTACCTAACTTTATATTTCATGTTGCATCATACAGTGCAGTTTGAACTCTTGTAAGATTTGAATGGGTAAACCTACTTTTTCCTATCCAGGTGATTTTGTACGTAACCAGTTCATGTGATCTCGGATTTTAGATTTAATACTTCCCAAAATATACAAAGACCACCTATCCACATGTATTTTTACTAACCTCTTCAATTTTTCTTGGCCACGGTACTGTTAGCAGGCAATACTTTTCCTCCGGTACCTAATTTCTGTTAGTCAATTTGATTGTCGCTAATACTAAATATTATCATTATATAAGTTTGCACTGACTTGCCAAATACTAGGACCAGCTCACAAATTGGCACTTGGTTTGCGACCGCACTGCTGGGAGGCTCCTGTGTCATTTTCCATTGTACCGAGAAGCCAAAGAATCTCGTCATGCTTTGCATTTGTTTCAATTTTGTTGCATTATAAGAGTAGTTAATCTTTACAGCAGGTACCTCGGCATTCTCCGGCATTTCATCAGTTCTCTCTGATGTCTCTCTGTTCATGTCAGTCACTCCGTAAGGTCATGTTTTTGGAAAAAGGCCTTATTCAAGGAGTTTTGTACATGTATTTTTGTTATATGTTTTGGGAATGTATATTACCGAACGGTCTCTATTTTGTTTTGATCAGGTATAGGGTGGTGTTAGTGTTTCCGTAACGAGACACACCAAATATACACGACTGGAAATATTAATTTATTTATTTATTTGATTGGTGTTTTAAGGCGTACTCAAGAATATTTCACTTACATGACGGCAGCCAGCAACATGGTGGGTGGAAACCGGGCAGAGCTCGGGGGAAACCCATAACCATCCGCAGCTTGCTGGCAGACCTTCGCACCTACGGCCGGAGAGGAAGCCAGCATGAGTTGGACTTGAACTCACAGCGACCACATTGGTGAGAGACTCCTGGGTCATTACGCTGTGCTAGCGCGCTAACCAACTGAGCCACGGAGGCCCCTGGAAATATTAAGAAAACATTTGGACTGGGCTACATTGTAAATTAAATACACTACTCTGTGTACCATCCTTGAAATATTTTGTCAACATCTGACATCTCGGAATAGTTGGTGGAGAATAACAGACAGAAAGCAAATTTTAATGTCAAAACTTGATGACTTGAGATATTTATGGTTCACTGAACCAACAAGGACTGACCCAGAGGGAAGTAAAAAAAAGAGACCCATGAAATGACGTTGACAAATGGAGATTAGACAAAAACAATCTCATAAGAATGATGCTGACAAATGAAAAAAAAAAAGCCCTGGACAGTTACATGAAGATGTTGACAAAATGGAGGGAAGTAATGAACGGTTCCATAGAATGACACTGACAAATGGAGAAATGATGCCGGCAGATGGAGAGAAAAAAATGAACAGTCCCATCAAATGTTGCTGACAGATGGAGAGAAGAAATGAACAGTCTAATAAAATGACACTGATGAATGAAGAGAACTAATGAACAGTCCCATGAAATGATGTTGACAGATGAAGAGAAGAAATGAACAGTCTAATGAAATGATGCTGACAGATGGAGAGAAGTAATGAAAAGTCTCATGAAATGATGCTGACAGATGGAGAGAAGTAATGAACAGTCTCATGAAATGATGCTGACAGATGGAGAGAAGTAATGAACAGTCTCATGAAATGATGCTGACAGATGGAGAGAAGTAATGAACAGTCTCATGAAATGATGCTGACAGATGGAGAGAAGTAAGTGAATAATGAATAGTAAAACTGTTATCAAATGTTTGCTGATAGATGAAAAGTAGCCATGCACAGTCACATGAAATGGCTGATACGTAAAAAAAAAGCCATGAACAGTCCCAACAAAAAATGTGAACTGTTGAAGAGAGGTCATTGATAGTCCCTGATGATGACAGATGAAAAGAAGTCATGCACAGTACCATGGAATAATGCTAAGAAATAGAGAAAACCATCCAATACGTATTATTTTCATAAACAGCTCCCAGATCAAGATCACAAAAGATCAAATTAATGTTTATAAAATGTGTTCACCTTTTGTACCTTAAGTTTTGCTTGTTTTTTATTACACTTGATTAATTCTGACTGTTCCATTCCCCTATTAGATTCACTTAAGAGATTTATGTGAAGTTTAATTTCTTATCAGAAAACCTACATGCTGACATCAAAAGTATCATTTTAAGAAGGTGGTTTTAAATGTGAAACTCGACTTCGTACCACTGAACATTTTGAAAACAACTTGATTTAAACCTGTTTAAACTTGCTTATTGTAATATTTTAAGGCATACATACAGTCACAAGATTAATCATTACGAAAATGCTCATAGCAGAACTCCCTATCATCAAAATAAAAGTAAAAAGAGGAAAAAAGGAAATTTGAAGGTAATGCAATGAAATGAGGACTTCAAAGACAGATGTCCTAATATTAAAAACTCACGTGGAACAAACCATTCAGAAAAAACGAAAACAAATGACTGATTCGCTCTGTTTTATTACAACACAATAAATTAGCATTTAACTCTTCTCTGAATATCTCATACATTACACATGTAAATCAATGCTTATCTGCCTTAATTACCACATATTTGACAAATGTGCATTTCACAATGTATCTTTGTCAACAGAACTGAGAACTGGTGTGTTCTGACCATCTCAAGTGATCCATACTATTACCATTTATACTAAAGTACTAGAGTATACCATTTACACTAATAGTATAAATGCATTAAACCCTGTATTACAGTTGTAAATTAGAACAAGCATTATGGCACACTTTGTAGAGTTACATGCACCTTTTCTTTACTACCAGTGTAAACTTCCTGCTATTGTAGTAATAAATAGCTCAAATTGACAAAATAAATATGTGAGTTATTCAAAAAAAAAAAAAAAAAACAGAAAATTTAAATGCACCCAAATGTGGAAAACATACAGAATAAAAACACACAAATGAAGTGAGACTCCTACAGTGTAATTGCGCAGTTTGAAATCTCCCTTCAAGTGGAAATGGAAGTACATGTACCATTACAAAACCAATGAAAAAAAAAAACAACCACATGTAGGTTTTCATGTAAAAATATGACAACAAAAGCGCAAATACTTAACCTGGTGTAAATGTCACAACTACATGTAGTTGTCCTGTTACCCATAATGACCAAAACAATCTACAAAAGCTGTTAAACCTGGGATTAAGATAGACGTCTATCTTAATATTACAACGCATATCATATCAGTTTAATATCAGGTGAAAACTGTTTCATAGATTCCTATCCTCACATACCAATGGCAATATCACACAAATATAAGATTTCATGTGAGTCTTTCTGTCATTTCTACTGTGCACGAGTGTCAGGCCATATATACATTTTATGTAGTTAATTTTATTCTTTATCTATTATGACTGCTTATGAAAATAGAGATGCTTATTGAGTCATAATATTTACTTTTCAATCAAAATGTAATAGAATTTAAAGAAAATTCTGTTTTAAAGGGTCAATCCCGCCTTTACACATAATTATTTAATAACTTTGCCTGACTATTACATGCAGGAGTCATGAGAAACAATTAAATAAGAGTGACCTAACATGTGCTTGAAACTGCTGACCTAGTGCATACAGAAGCTGACGCTGTTACATGTATATACATCCACATAGTCTGACATAATTTGCTGTAGAACGTATTTACGTATGAACATTGTGACTCCAGTGCATATTTTTTGTTGTGAGACTCTCTGTCAAACAGTGGCATCTACCAAACCTCTGAAAATAAAGTTAAAACTCTGCCCTTATACAAATGGGCAAACAAGTGAATCTCTTAAATTAACTCCAAGTTTGCCTCATAACTTGAAACACTGGTTGGATATTACAGACTGCTCACATCTACTCCATGTATAATTCTTGTCTTCACAGGTAATACAGGTACTTCTAAATGCCAAGCACTGCATTACATTTGGGTGACACTCAAGCACTGTAGCAGTGTATAATTCTAACGCATACACACATGTACATCAACTACATGTATAGCATTTCACAAATACTTCACGACACCAAATTAACACCTCAGCTCACTCCTATATCATTAACATGTTGTTCTGTTTGTACACACAAAGTACCATTGCATAAACAACACATGATATATATATGCCTGAAGGTGTGAGAAGTTCCTGTATGAGGAAGGTATCACATATTGTTTAATATGAGTGGACCACAGTGACTAATGTCTCTACACTCCCATTAGTAGAGCTAGCTCAATACCTTTTGAACAGTCTGCCTTTCAGAGACAGACATGCGTACATGTATTCTACTTCCTCTTAATGCACTAATGACTTAATTACTCCTTATTTCCAATTTTTCAACCAAACTCGAGATGCAAACAATACTGAATAATCAGAATATCACATCTGCATACTGCAGATTTCTGGACATAAACATTCAGTGTGCTGTATCCCCAAATTTTACACAAATGATACAAAGATGATACGAAATACATGGACCACATATCTTTTTGCACAAAATTATTAAAGCGGACTCTACATATTTCTACAGAGTGATTATCCACATACAAAAACTGAATACACATGTTTATGGTTACCTGAACAAAGCTCATACTGGCACATGTTTGGTTTGTTCCTTAAAAATATTTTTTGATTCATCACTGAGAGACCTGGATTCATAAAAAAAAAATGTCATGAAAACTGCTGTGTTCATTTCGTAACATGTACAATACATCATTATGATATAAAACAATTGAATGCTAAAAAAAATAAAATATTTGTAAAATAAATGAATTAATGCTGATTATACGTAAACATGTGGTCCTAGGAATGACAGTTTGGAGACTAAACTCATCAGAATAAAAGTGCAACTTGAACTCAAGGACATGCGTCTTCAGAAGAATTCACATCCCATGCTGTCCGAGTTATCAGAGACTGTGGAATGAGCAAGCTGAAGTTTCACTTCACAACCAATAATCCCTGTCTTGATTGGATCATTTGACTCTGAAGATTCGCTGAGATCAGACTGCGGACTAGTGTTGCCAGAGATGTCGTCAAGGTTACGACCAGCAGTCTCAGTCCTCAACCCAAAGGAAAACAAGAGTTGGAGGAAGAAGCAAGCTGCCCAGACAACGGGATAAAGCCAGGGAATCTGACTGGACAAAAGGGTCTCCCCGACAAATGGAGTCACTAAGCTGGGAATCTCAATAATGATATTCATCCACGCCATGGCCGTACTTCTCACAGGGGTTGGGTAAATCTCGGGGGTGAAGGTGTTGAGGATGGAATAAACGGGTACCATGAAGAAGTAGCACACAACGGCACAGACAGCCCGGAGAAAGTCTACATTGACCATTGCAAAAGCAATCAGGCAGATACATGTGGAGACGGAGAAGAAGCGCAAACACCAAATACGGCCAAACATGTGACGCTCAATCAGTATCATGGCCAGCAACAAGCCCGGAATTTCTCCAATAAAGATGGTGAACATACTGAAGTAAGGGTCCACCCCTTGCTTCATCATATACTCTGGCATATACATTGTCACCCCCCAAAAACCCATTGACTGCAAAACCCAGACAAATGAAGCAAACACAGTCTTGCGTCTGAGCTTCTTGGTGAACAGGTGCTGAATGCGTCCCCGTTGTGAGTTTTGTGGGCAGTCCACAAGGATTTCAACTGAAAAATGAGATTAGAAACATTTGTGATTTGTGAGAACTGATGCACTTAATAATCTGTCTAAAATGACTCTTCATGCTATGTTGAATGACTTCAGAAGCAAGCTTCTTTCTGAGAGCTTGTGCTGTGAGAATGTCAATACATTCACTTTCAGGACAGTACCCACTGAAAAGAGGACCACTTTGTGTTTTGCGTATATGTATATGATGTTATCTAGTTCATTTCAGGCCGCCGACAACTTGGCATTTGCTGTCTTACACGCATCAACACTCTCATTGTCTAAATAGCATGTGAGTTAATACAAACTTCTGTTTCACAGCCTCTTTTATCCCAAACCAGGTTTTGTTAACGTTCACAATTCAACCTCTAAATCTCTTTCTTCAGTTGAATTTACGCTTAGAATTATTTTGAAAATAATGCTGAAAATAATTGGTTTTGTCACTGAAGATGACATCTTCATAGCATTATACAGATTATTTCTCTATACCCTGTATTTCTCTCAGAATGTTTCAAAATATTGGTCCCCGTTTTTCATGAAAGGGTTGAAGAATTAGGGTATGTTGTGCAGGTTGTTCAGTTGTCTATATACGATAATTTCTAGTCATTCTCAGATGTAGTTCTCAGAATATCTCAAATGCAGTGTTGTTCATTACACTATACCGTCCCACTTTATTCATCTTCTGCTCACAGCCTCCACCGTATGAAGTGCTCAGATATGTCAGGTCTCAAACAGAACCTTACTAGTTAAGTTTACCAAAACTGATTTATGAAGTTTTGTGAAAATGGGCCCGGTACTACATGTACATGAGACAAGAAAAAACCCCTACCAGTCACATCATCCCTGTAACATATTATCCATACACAATATCCATCTAGTCACAGCATAACACACCATATCTATACACAACATCCATCTAGACACAGCATAACACACTATACTCACATACAACATCCATCTAGTCACAGCATAACACACCATATCCATACAAAACATCCATCTAGACACAGCATAACACATCATATCTATACAAAACATCCATCTAGACAGCATAACACACTATACTCACAAACAACATCCA
This sequence comes from Liolophura sinensis, assembly GCF_032854445.1. Lineage (NCBI taxonomy): Eukaryota > Metazoa > Mollusca > Polyplacophora > Chitonida > Chitonidae > Liolophura > Liolophura sinensis. The sequence goes on from NC_088300.1 coordinate 58,729,906, forward strand.
TCTAGTCACAGCATAACACACCATATCCATACAAAACATCCATCTAGACACAGCATAACACATCATATCTATACAAAACATCCATCTAGACACAGTATAACACACTATACTCACAAACAACATCCATCTAGTCACAGCATAACACACCATATCTATACACAACATCCATCTAGACACCGCATAACACACTATACTCACATACAACATCCATCTAGTCACAGCATAACACACCATATCTATACACAACATCCATCTAGACACCGCATAACACACTATACTCACATACAACATCCATCTAGTTGCAGCATAACACACCATATCTATACACAACATCCATCTAGACACATAATAACAAACTATACTCACATACAACATCCATCTAGTCACAGCATAACACACCATATCTATGCACAACATCTATCTAGACACAGCATAACACATCATATCCACACACAACATCCATCTAGTCACAGCATAAAACACCATATCTATACACAACATCCACCTAGTCATAGCAAAACACACCATACTCACATACAACATCCATCTAGTCACAGCATAGCACACCATATCTATACACAACATCCACCTAGTCATAGCAAAACACACCATACTCACACACAACATCCATCTTGTCACAATATAACACACCATATCTATACACAACATCCATCTAGACACAGCATAACATACTATACTCACAAACAACATTCATCTAGTCACAGCATAACACACCATACTCACATACAACATCCATCTAGTCACAGCATAACACACCATACTCACATGCAATATCCATCTAGTCACAGCACAATGCACCGTACCCACATACAACATCCTTCTAGTCACAACACATCATATCCACACACAACATCCATTTAGTCACAGCATAACACACCATGTCCAAACACATCCATTTAGTCACAGCATAACACATCATATCCACACACAACATCTATCTAGTCACAGCATAACACACCATGTCCACACACAACATCCATCTAGTCACAGCATAACACACCATGTCCACACACAACATCCATCTAGTCACAGCACAACACATCATATCCACACACACCATCCATTTAGTCACAGCATAACACACCATGTCCACACACAACATCCATTTAGTCACAGCATAACATGCCATGTCCACACACAACATCCTTCTAGTCACAGCATAACACATCATATCCACACACAACATCCATTTAGTCACAGCATAACACACCATGTCCACACACAACATCCATTTGGTCACAGCATAACACATCATATCCACACACAACATCCATCTAGTCACAGCATAACACACAATGTCCACACACATCCATTTAGTCACAGCATAACACATCATATCCACACACAACATCCATCTAGTCACAGCATAACACACCATGTCCACACACAACATCCATTTAGTCACAGCATAACACATCATATCCACACACAACATCCTTCTAGTCACAGCATAACACACCATGTCCACACACAACATCCATTTAGTCACAGCATAACACACCATGTCCACACACAACATCCTTCTAGTCACAGCATAACACATCATATCCACACACAACATCCATCCAATCACAGCATAAAACACCATGTCCACACACAAAATCCATTTAGTCACAGCATAACACATCATATGCACACACAACATCCATCTAGTCACAGCATAACACACCATGTCCACACACATCCATTTAGTCACAGCATAACACATCATGTCCACACACAACATCCATCTAGTCACAGCATAACACACCATGTCCACACACAACATCCATCTAGTCACAGCATAACACATCATGTCCACACACAACATCCCTCTAGTCACAGCATAACACACCATGTCCACACACAACATCCATTTAGTCACAGCATAACACACCATACTACTGTAATGCAGAAAATTCCATCCTGTCCCCATATAACACACTATCCCATCTAGCCACAGCATGTTAAAACACAACATATTCATAACACAGCATCCATCTAGTCACAGCTCACCATGATATGGCTGAGATATTGTCAATGTGGGGTTGAGCCATAATCACCCCATAACAAACCATACTTACACACATACACACAATTATGGCTTATATGGCATTTTTTGCTATTTCTCTTAATCAAGCCTGCAGACATCCGGGCATTTGCCACTTTACTTGTGCCAACACACTTTACTTGCATGGACACAGTGGTGAAAACATAATCTAAATATCATTGGAGTTAATACAAAACTATGCTTCACTGCCAACAATGTTTGTTGCTGTGTGAATTGTTCTGTTGTCCTACATACTATAATTTCCAGTTATCATCAGCTGTACTTCTCAGAGTATTGTCCAGTGTACTTCAATTCCCTTTACCTTTCCATGTTACTTTTCACATCGTTGTCTGTTGCAGCATGCGATTTATTTTCCCGGATATGCATAATTTCGACAGCATGTTAGACTTACCATCAGGAAGTACTGTTTTGTTGTCCTTGGCAATAAGCTTCAGAACTTTTACAGCTTTCTCCGTCTGGTTGCTTGTAAGCAGATATCGTGGAGACTCATGGGTGGTAAAGATTCTCACAAGTACAACAAAAACTGATGGAATGGCACAAGTGGCGAGGAACACCCTCCACCCGTACTTATCCAGGAGAAGCCAGGCCAACCCGCCAGCCAGCACCGCACCCAGGGCACCACACAGTGTGATGACCACCATAAAACATCCACGATTAGACCGGGGAAGGAATTCTGAAAATAGTATGATTTAAGACAAACATTAGTTATGGCCTCAAAAAATTTAATAGTTCAATTTTGAAAGTATACGTGAAAAGTTAGTATAAAACGAAATGTATGGTTGTAAGGAAATGAAGATGTGCCCAAAAAATGGGAATCAACTTTTGATAATAGACCCTCTGTTTTATGGAATGGTGGGAAATGATGTTAATGAACATAATGAGAATGTCAGCTTAGCGACCCCTATTCAGACTCACATCCACTCAGAAAAACCACAAAAATTATGGTTAACACACTACAATAAACAGTCAACATTTGCTACATCCAAATACATGTCAATGGCTAGGTCTGGATGCCCACACACCTACCTAAGATGAGGACGAAGTTGACGGCAGATAAACCTCCAATGGCCATGGACACAAATGCCCTCAGAGTTATCAACAAGCCAAAGGACGTTGATGCTGATGATGCAAATCCAAACACCATAAACATCAGCATGCTAATCAGAAATGGCTTCTGTCTGCCAAACCGATCACTGAGAGTTCCGACCACATATCCGCCCACAATTCCCGACACACCTGTACAGAAGGGCAACCAAGAAAAGCTGTACTTTGACAAGTTCCACTGCTTCTTCAAAGGTGTGCTTAAAAATACCAAGCACATAATTTGAGCGCACATTGCGAAATATGCCCCACCAGTCAACACCAACATTTTGATCTGGAACCAGCCAAACTTCAGTTCCATTAGCACATCATCAAGATTTTTAGTGAGGCATCAGATGTCAGTAGATGAGATCCTGGACCTGGGTCGACAGCAGTGCAGTTCACATCCCCATTTGCTCTCGTCTCTGTCATATCCTGTCCACTTTCATCATCTAACACAAAGGTTTCTGTAGTTTCTGATGATGGCAATAAGGCTTGGTCTCTTTCCAGTTGTCTGCTCTTAGGACAAAAATTTTGCTCATTAATTTTGTCTTCAGGATCAGGAACCTGTTTTTTACTTGACAGATCATCATCACTTACACCAATGCTGGTCTTCTCAGGTGTGACGTTCAGGCTTTTAGTACATGCATCATCATCGTCACCATGGCAGAATCTGACCCCATCACTGTACTCTTCAGCATTATTATGGTTAGTCTGGCCCTCCATAAGAGAAGTAGTTTCTGCTTCTGACTGGGGTAGTGTCTCACACTTTTCGTCTTTTTCCATCCCTGGTGGTTCCTGTCCCTCTCCACAGACAGCCTCAGGTGTATCCCCATCTACCTGTTCTGAAAAACTACACTTACTGCTCTCATCATCTCTATCTTCTTGACTAAGTGTCAAACCCTTCCTTTCCGTATCCATGGTAAAAGTTCTGAGATTCCTGGGACATCTCACAATGCAGTAGATCTAAAAAGTGTTCAGCCTTTTCGTCCAACCTCTCTGAAGGATTTAAGCAGAGAAACTTTCTAATCTGTCTCCCATGTATTATACTGGTCACAGGCACAGCTACTCAGGGACCACAGCTGCACCCAGTCTGAACACCCAGTTGTCTGCCCATGTTACCTGAGGGAAACACTTTCTAGACACATCTGTCTCTGGTCTTCTGCCTATTGTCATGGTGACATCTGTTAAAACAAGCAATTTACATATTCCATTAAAACAGAAAAACAAAACCATAAAAGCCTATGTACACCAATCAGGCTATTAAAGAACACCTAGACTGAGTTAGGGGCAGTACATTTTCTTTCAACATGAGTTTCTGGGTCAATCAGTAGGTAGTGTACTTGACTCATCAAATTAAACTTTTCCAGGTTAGCACAAGTGTGATAACATAGAGTTATACTTATTAAAACCTACTTGTATGCCTCTATTAATGCACATGTCGATACATCCTTTTGTGTTTCATGGAGACGTACACTTCATGTAGTAAAGAACCATCCAGTATGAAACTACATGTATACATGTGCTGTGGCATAGGCTGAATGTAGCAAAGCACTGTCATGTGATCTACATATACACATCCATACAGATGTAGACACTATGCACAATCAGGTTGGGCCATCCTTGAAAATATGTTCGTTGGGCATAACCCAACCAGTCCTCTAAAAAAATGGCCCATTCTAAAGTCTTATTGGGATATTGATGAGAAAGTTTTTTTGCTTTCCTTTTAAATCCCTATCATTTTCATTAGTCAAAATAAATAAAAAATCTCTGACCAACTTCCATTCTTAGTGATGGGGTCCAGTTAGTCCTAACAAAGAATGTTTTAAGGATGGCCAAACTGTATATCAGTATACAACTTGAGCCAGGTACGTCTCCATCCACAGGCTGTGTAAGATAGCAATGAAGACTCTCTGCCAAATATGATATTGCCAAGACTAATCATTCGTGCGGCTTAGGCTGGCTGGTTTATAACACTGTATCAACCCATACTATAGATCTTATCAACTAGACCGACTTATTAGGTTGCTGACAAAATTGCTGGGTATATGATACATATACTGAATCAATCATCACAACCTTACCTATAATGTACACGTAGAAGTACCTGAACATGCATATACAGATGAACAAGATTTATTCTATGTATAACACAAGCTGTTTTATTCTCGCAAAAAGACGGTGATTGTGATACATCATGAGAAAGTACAAACTATTCAGTACAAGACACTATGAGTGTTAACATGCACCTCCTATTTACACTCAATGCTGTTGGTTGAAAAAGCAGTTCATGATCACAATTACGCTTTGTATTAGAACGTATTGGGTATATACATCTACATCTAGTTTGTAAAATCAAACTAAATTATCTGAAGAGAAACACAAAAATATACATATTAATGAAGTGGAATATTTCAAGTAAAAAAGCATGACCCAAAAAGATCCAAAACTATAGGATCTTGATTGACATGTAACTTAACGTTCAACTGCTTGTCTTGCAGAAGAATTCCTCAAACAAAAACTTGCTTAACTTCTATCAACAGCAAACCAGAAAACATTTTTTTCTGAAACACAGCTATCATGATTATAATCGTGCAATGGGGAAGTAGATGTTAGGGCGGGTGGGGGTGGATGATTTTAATAATGTGAACATTTTAATCTTTACTTGAGCAATTAGCTTGTAGGTCAAGTAGGTACCATATCTACCTATTTAACATACAAGCTAGGGAAAATGATTGCCTATGCTGGATCAAACAGTGAAGAATGGGAAAATAATAAAGTATCTGGTACATCCGTACACCTGCATGTATCATTTTTCTGAAACTCCAATGAATGAATCACATTATGACACAGCTAAATAATCACACAGACACAAGATATATATGATTTAAATTATTTCCGATTTCTAAACCTTTCCTTACTGCTGCTGTCTTCTGACGATAGGAAGAAACACCACATTGTGAGGTAACTCTGTAGGGCTATGATCATGTATACTCTCAAAGCCCTGTCTTCTTCCATAAGCTTACCTTGAACACCTCTGTACTTCCCTTGCTGGCTTCAGTATACTACTGCAGGGCGCAAAAAACTTTGTCTGCCTGTAGTCACAGTCGTCTCAGCTATCAGTTCCAGATAGGTGTTACCATGTGTCATCACTAGTAAACCCACACAAGCATAAAACTATAATGGAAATTGGATAAATTCCAATTCCAACTCCAACCCCCATGTTTGAATGCATACTCCTCACAGTGAGGGGAATCATGTATACAATTACCACTGCCACTACAGAGTATGAAATATGCTAAAAGTGTCAGTAGTCATCCCCCTTGTATGGACTGTGAGGAGTATGCAGTCAAACATGGCAGTTGGAGTCCACTATTGTTTGATGCTTGTGTGGGTTTACTAATGATGACACATGAGAACACCAACCTGGAATTGATAGCTGAGATGACTGTGACTACAGACAGACAAATTATTTGGTGCCCAGCAGTAGTATACTGATTTATTTATTTGTTTATTTGATTGGTGTTTTACGCCATACTCAAAAATATTACACTTATATGACGGCAGCCAGCATTATATTGGGAGGAAACCGGGCAGAGCCTGGGCGAAATCCACGACCATCCGCAGGTTGCTGGAAGACCTTCGAGGAAGCCAGCATGAGCTGGACTTGAACTCACAGCGACCGAATTAGTGAGAGGTTCCTGCATGGGTCATTGTGCTGCGCTAGCGCACTAACCAGCTGAGCCACGGAGGCCCCCAGTAGTATACTGAAGCCAGCAAAGAAAGTACAGAGGTGTTCCAGGTAAGCTTATGGAACAAGACAGGGCTGTGATTGTATGGGTAATCACTGCCCAACATAGCTAACTGTGAGGTAGATCCAAATAATTAATTAGCCTACATAACTTTCATTATAGATGTTCATAGTTGATTGCCTCCATTAGCGCATACTGTAAGTGCACACATAAACAGGTATGAAACATTTATTGTATTTTGACAGAGCATGGTTAGCTCTCCATGGCAGTGTGCAATGAGGTTTAACACTTACGTACATAGGCTTGTGTCTACGTTCATACATAAACATGTCCAGCATCTGCAGCTTCTGTCACGTTAACCGTGAATTACTCTACCAACAGTCGCTTAAGGTCGCTTACATCCACTTAATGGCTAGTCTCTATTAACCGCGTGTATCGTGTAGAAATTAGCTCGTTTAATCAGTTCTCTTTCGAGATTTGGTAGGCCTGTGTATTTGGGCCAAACGTCAACAAATAATAATCATACATAATCAGATGAAGCTAATGCATTTCACCGTTACTGCAATATATCGTTCTGGAGTGCTCAAAGAAACGTGAACAGGTTTGATCTAAGTAATAATAACTGTAGTTCGAGTATAAACACGCTAAACCTCATCTTACCCGTCTCTTCTTCTGTCCGCATCAGTTTAAAATTGGCAGACAAGGCTGCAGGGCCCAGCACTTAACTCTCGCATGTTCACCTCGGTGATCGGCTGACCTTTATCATTCTCCACGACCCGGATATTTTCACGAATCAATTGTGCGGAGATCTTTACCACAGAAACACGTGTTGTCACGAACTCGACAAAGACGCCGGGAACGAGTGGTCAGTGCATCCCGGCTCGCATGGGTTTTGGCAAATTGCCTGTATTTAGTAAGCTGTTAGTGTTGTATACTATATACATGGTGTAAAAGACAGCAGAAGGCGTTTGTCTGAATGTTCTTGTGTGGGAATGATAACTTGGCATTCACTGATTCTTTGGACATCTGTAAGCATCCTCAACTCAGACACTTCATATTTTACCTTAATGTTATTCCTTTGTGTTAACTTTTAGCTCTGGATATGCAATTTGGGTGAGGTCAGAGAATATAACCAATTTTATAAGCATAGAACCACACATCTAAACCAGTCTTACATGAACAACCAGGAGAGCCTGATCAAGACTGATAAAGTGTTAAGATAACAACATGAACAAAATCAGTTCAGGAAATATTCATAATATATGTGATCAGATTAAATGTTTTTAAGACAGCTATACACAGTAGGGTCTTTACATGCATTCTACTAAGACAGTGGGAGTTGTAAAGGCTAGGGTTATATTTACGTGTTGATTTCCACATGTATTCTGGCGTCCTTTTTTTCCCCACAGTCACATGCTTTTACTGACTTTTCATTGGATAAAATTGAATGGGAAGATGTTCAATCTGCATGCAAAGAAAAACAGCATAAATAAGATGTTCATCATTCTAGTTTCTGTCACGTGTCACTGTTATAGATGAGATTTCCGCATTGTATTATTCGCGATTCAGACATGTTTGAAAGGATTTCCAAAGTTTTTTGTGAAAAACTCTGGATTCCAACTTCCTTCAGACAGCCTGTCTGGTCCATAGCCAGATGCTTATACCACTGCACCACTCAAGTTGTTGTGCTAGAGTGTGGTTTTTAGACGTCTGGAAGACAGATGAACATGGTAAGGGTTGAATGTGCATATGCGTGTGCCACATGCTTTTGTCATGTGGACTACATCTGAAAAGGGTCTCCTCTATATCTGGCCAGCCTCATTCAGGGAAGCATGAATGAATTGATGTAAGTAGTGACATAGAAAGTTACACGTAAATATTATCCTAGTCTTTACAGCTTTCAAGATGTAAAGTTTGTTGGTAATATTGTCATTATCTTATTTATATCGAATCATATGTTTTCTATTCATATATTCACAGTTGGCCGAGCCTTGACAAGTTTGAGGATGTCAGGGAGTGACAGGAGTAAGACAAAAGTGTATGTGTACAGTGGGTTGGGATGTTCTGACATGAGTTCATCTATGCTTCAGGCAGCTCTTGATAAACATGTGGACCTCAACATTCATCAAGTGGAACCCATTTCTGGGGAGAAAATAATAAATGGTATTCCTGCCTATTAATTTATGTCTGTATGTGCATATGTATCGTTCCAAAGAAATATCACAGTTAACATATATAGGGGAGCAGATCGTGGATCGTAGCAAGGATACACAACTGAGGTGCATGGTTGGTCAATCCTGGAGCCACCGTGGCCTAGTAGTTAGCATGTCAGTGTGGCGCAGTGACCAAGGAGCCTCTTGCCAGTGCTGTCACTGCGAGTTCAAGCCCAGCTAGCTCATGCTAGCTTTCTCTCATATCATACATGGGAAGGTCAGACATCAACTTGCAGGTGGTCATGGGTTTCCCCCAGGATCTTTTGGTTTCCCCCCACCACAATGCTAGCTGCCATTGTATAAGTGAACTATTTTTGAGTATGGCGTAAAACACCAATCAAATAAAATAACTAAATATATAAAATAAGTTGATCTCGGTCTTGAACAGGTAATGTGTACATGCATAATGAAATGTTATAACAGAAAACTCAAAATGAGACTTTCTGCAAATGAAAACTTAACTTTTTATTGGTAAACCATCATGTTTGTGCTCAGTTTACTTGTTACAGTTAGGTTTAATACAGCTTGATCAGTTCTGAAACTCAGTAGTTTGAGAGGCCAAATGTTTTCCAAAACTGAAATGGCTCATGATATGGCCCTGTGAACATAGTGTGGCATCTGTTTATTGAATGTATGGTTAGATTTGTGCTGTTGGTTTCAGGTACCTGGAGAACAGATGCAGCACTGATGATATTTGGAGGTGGATTTGACCTTGGGTTTATTGAGTCTCTGGGAAAGAAGGGTGTCCAGTCAGTCCATGACTATGTATGGGCCGACGGTGGGGCATACCTGGGTTTATGTGCTGGAGGCTATTTCGCCTGTGACAGTATCGCGTTTGACAAGGCAGGGCCATTAGAAGTATGTGGAGAAAGACACCTCAAGTTCTATCCAGGTAATTAAATGAGTTCAGGGGTAGCTCAAGTTCCACTTTACCTCAAAAGCTGTCCATATTTTTCCAGCATTAGGGTCATTTGTCTCTGCTTTTTTTGCCTAAAAAGTTTACAAGGCAGTTGGAATAGTCATTCCGCTTGCATTTGTGCAAAAACACAAATAACTGTTAAAAAATAATACTATAGATGTAGATTGCATTCATTTCACATTGACTTAAGAGTTGTCTCCCCTATTTACCCACGGATGTTTGTCCTCAAGAGAGCTCACACAGCTTAATCCAGTTCTCAGAGCTTTACTCAGAGCTTCCTTGGTTGGGTAATTTGCCCTATAAATCATTTCATGACTTTATTCCTGCTTTCGTCCACAGGTCAAGGTATAGGGCCAGCTTACCCAGGGTTTGAGTACAAGTCCAATAAGGGTGCTGTGGCAGCTTCGACAGACTTCTCTTGCCATCAGCCATTGGGTAAACTGGGGACAATCTGCCTCTACACTGATGGAGGGGGCTACTTCACTGGCCATTCAAAAAATGGAGACAAAAAAACAGCCAGTGATGGAGCAGAGAAATGGAATGAGAAGCCCGATTCCAGTGAAGGTGTGTCAAATGGCATAGATGTAGAACGGGTCAAGGTTGAAGTTCTTGCTCAATTCCAGGATCTGCCAAATTCTCCTGCAGCCATTGTTAAGTGCCATGTAGGGAACAGAGGTGGAAAAGCCATCCTATCAGGTGTTCATTTCGAATATTTTCCTGACAAGCTTGTACCTGGAGAAAAGTTTTTATCTCCATCTGTAGTGAGCAAATTATTGGCCTGTGATGAGGAAAGACAACTCTTGCTTGTTTCACTTCTCAGTGACTTGGGACTGAACATCAGGAAGCAGTAATAATTTACCACTGCACTAGATCTTGTTTGAAGTAGAAACATTGCGTTATTTAAAAACATTCCTATCTGTTTTTCAACAAGATGGTACAGTATTCTGTATAAGAGATAAATGCCCATGCACTGTGATAGATTCCACATCAAGAAATCTCATTTTGTCTTAACTTTTGTGCCAAAAAGATAACATTGCACTTATTGAACTTTTGTCAGTCTTAAACAGTTACTTTATTTCCCTAACAGAACAAATGTTACCTCAAATGAGTCACTCACCCAAGAAATAGCAACTCAGAAAGAGATAAAATACTTTACACCTTTGTATATTTGTGTATTTATTGTGTTTATGTGGTGCTAAACTTCTCTATATTTGTTCAAGTTTATGTCTACACATTGTCATATCATTGTTTTTCGATTACTTTCTCTGGCAGAAATAAAGTATACAGTTTTTATTTGTTACCATGTTAACAGTCTCTGAAACTTTGCCAGAAAGTGACTAATTCATGTTTGTACCCAGCTACACTCTTAACAGTGTTTATGTGCACTTGACTACACTTTTAACAGAGTTTATGTATGCAGCTGCACTTTTAACAGTGTTTATGTGCACTGGACTACACTCTTAACAGTGTATATGTGCACTTGACTACACTTTTAACATAGTTCATGTACACAGCTGCACTTTTAACAGTGTTTCTGCGCATCAGACTACACTCTTAACAGAGTTTATTTACACTTAGCTACACTCTAAATAGAGTTTATGTGCACTTAGTTACACTCTTAATAGAGTTGTACATTTGGCAACACCAGTACCAAAGACTTGGCTACAACAGTAAAAAAAGGAACAAAAAAAAACCCCAGAAAGCATCAGATTCTATTAGTAAATATATATCAAAGACTTCAAGTACTCGCCGAGCTGAATTTATTTCTGCAATCATGGGAGAGTATGCTATCTTGTGAAGTACAGCTGCTTTATCTCCCCTTGATCACGTGACTCCCTGTTACGCGAGAAATGGAGGTCAGACGTTGTTGCATAAGACGTGTGATAAATCCTTGAAATGCGTCTGTGCCAGAGAATAACTGAAGACGCTGTCTAGAATATAGCCTGAGATGGAATAGATCCGCGGAAGTTAGCCGCATGAACTCCTTTCGGAAACCCAAGTAGGCCTATACATGTATACGTGCAGTGATGCTGAGACACAAATTATTCAACCTACATACATGACGAAATAGGCCAAAGTCGAACATGAACACGCATACATATTGATACTACGTACACGAAGCCTACAAATTCAACCTACTCTGGACGTTGAATGAGGATACTTAGTGGGGTACAGGCCACTGGTATATAGGCCTACGCAATATTTTTGCTGAATCGGACTACTTTCCGAGTAGTGTTAATCCGGAAAACTAAAGGAAGCGCTTCATCTTTACTCAGTATTTTACTTTTCAACATTTGCTGAACTGAAAGCAGTGTAGGAGATCTAAAAGAATGGCTAGTGCGGAAGGCCCTGAACACAACAGTCGCCAGTTCAACGTTGATCACATGGTTAAGCACCTACGTACGAAGTATGTGGGACGGAAAGTGGTGTACAAGCCCAGTACCGGTAGTACGATGGATGACGCAAGGGATGAGGCTCTTAAAGGTATAATTTACATGTATTTGATTTAATTGGTGTTTTACGCCACACTCGAGGATATTTCACTTATACGACGGCGATCAGCATTATGGTGCGAGGGAAACGGGCGCAGCCCGGGGGAAAAACCCACGTTTAAGTTAAAGGGTAAAGGTGCTCAATTGCATAGGGCGTACTGAATATGGAATGCGCATGCATACTGTGAATAGATATGCAGATGGCTATTCAGATGTTATTTTATGGTGTCGTACACGTGTACATATATATATATATATATATATATATATATATATATATATATATATATGTACTCATACTGTACATGTAGGCTGTCCAGAAGGGCTGGCGGTTATAGCTGACCATCAGACGAAAGGTAGAGGACAAGGTGGTCACACCTGGAGCAGCGAAGATACAGCCAACTTGTACGTCACTTTCGTGTTCCAGAAACCAGAGAAATTCCAGGTAAGAAATAGCAGATGTCGGTGAAAGAAATAGCATTGGTATAATTATACGATGTCAGTGAAATATTTATGTGTATACATGCAGTCAATTAAGTCATACAGGCTTATACAAATATTTTGCAGAAATGAATCCAAGGCTGCATGTTTTACTTTTTTCCCATATATTTTCATACATGTGTTAGGATATATAGAGACTATAGATTTTTGGCGAAAAATCCAAATTCGCTATAATCAAATCACACTTTTCCTGTATTTACCATGAATAGTTCAAATTACTGCCTTTCAGTAAATATCAGACTACTACCCGTACTCTTTATACATAGTGTTAACAAGATTCTGAAGTTTGAAAAAGTTGTAACTTTTGCGGTTTGGCGAAGAACATTTTAGGAACTTTATTAACAAATTTTAAACTTTACACAGAGGAGGCTGATAGTTTGTGAAAGGCCCTTATGAATTCCACTGAATTTGAGCTGATCGATTTTTGTTGCGCTAAATAACCTCTAATTTTCAGTGTGGAATGTGTATATGATAGATTGCATATATCTAAATAGTCATCAGCAGGGGCGTAGGAAACAGTTTCAAAGTAGGGGGACCAAGAGTCACAGCAAAAATGGCGAGGGTCCAGGGGGCGCCAAGGCCCCGGAAACTCTGAATGAGCTATATCGCCTTAGAGACGATTTGCCGTATCTTAGATATGCCAATTGAGGTGTTATTGACTATTTAAGCCTGCCTGAAAAAAATTGAAATAGACGTTTAGCTCAATTGTTGACACTTTTACCTGGAGAACCACGGGTCAACAAATAACATTGTAACAATTTATCCGGAATTCAATATTAAATTCATGCTCGTCGGAGAATGGTTGGTGTAGATTGAGTAATACAAGCATTTAACTCGTATGGAGGAGAATCGGTGGAAAGAAACATCCATGTTTTTACTGGGCCTTGATGGTAAAATTGCCGGCCTTTTCGCGCTGGCTTGCTATCGATTGAAACCAATGTCATTCACATGTATGATCAGGCCTTTGGCTCAGAAAAAAGGCTTGAGCCCGAATTAGGGGAATTGTCAGTAACGCACCAAAGTCGGTGGTTACAGCGGTTACTTATCTTTCCTTCACCGATGAATCTTGCAACCCTTCCTAAGTGAAATGATCTTGGAGTGGCGATAAACCATAATGAAATAAATAACTCAACACCGATGAGTTCATATATTGTACAAATATATTAATTATTCTGCTTTTTGGGCTGAATAGAACTGCAACGTCATCGCACTGAAACAGTCACTACATCAGAAAAAAAAAGATTGTGTTTGGAGACAAATGAGCCCACTTTTTTGTCAGATTACACTGCAGATGATTTGCCCTTCCATGGGAGAATTGTGTATATTAATATATGCTACTTTTATATGTGTACTGAAAGTTAAAAGTAAACCTACATAAACCTATGTAGGCTAATTTTGGCACACTATCAGTGTGGAAAAACAGGCATACATGTATATAACTTCGTGACACTATATCATGTGATCTGGAAAAGCAAATTTTTGAGAAATAATCAAAATTCACAACCTTACGACAATTGCAGCCATGGTTGCATGGATAGGGAAAATACAAAACCCACGTTGCAGAAAATAACTGTTAGGCCCCTATTAAAAAAAGACCATTATTTCAGTACATGTGGCATGAACATTTGTACTTCAAAAGCTGCCTACGCTAATTAACTGTCATAAAAAGAAAGTATAACAATAATATGAACTATATGTCAAACTCCATGGAAAATATCTAGGTGGTTGGATTTATTTTAAAGTTGAACTCGACGAAGTTTGTCGGGCGGTTCCATTTCAATCGACTGACGAGCCCCATCTAAGGGAGCTAACTCACAAACATATATAAATATGTAGGCCCAAGAAAAAAAAAACACGTAGGCCCTATATTAATAGTGATGTGCAGTGGGAAAATTGCAGTTTACCATGTTTAGTTTACCGAGAAAATATATTTTCAGTAGTGTTTGTGTTACAAGTATATATAATTTCCGGAACCTGAAAAGTTGTGTGTGTTGGGAGGGGGGGCAAAAGATATGCTGGCCCCCCCACTTTCAAAAGTGGGGGGAGAGCCCTTGGACCCTGTTTCCTAGGCCCCTGCTTCCTACGCCCCTGATCAGTAATGCAATGACATATTTGCTACTTTCTCTAATCAACGTGAAAGATACGGTTGTCATCTATATTTTTATACATGAGGTAATGAAATAAGAGTTTATCAATTTGTATAATGTTTACATTGAAAAGCGATATTTTCATCTCTATAAAGGTGTAACCAGCAATAACTTGTATGGAGGAATTTCAAGTAATTTTCATAATATACGGTCATAATATAAATTATGTTTGTACTATTATCAATTGTCAAATAAAATTGTTTGAATTACCAGATTCAAATCCGCGAAGAATTTCGTCAAGCTGGGCTCCCCATTTTCGCCAAGACAAATCGCGTTTATGGACATTTGAAGAATGTAAATGGCTGTTTGCGTTTCTTGGTCTAGAATCGTGTTGGCATTCAGGATGTGGAATTTGCTGGATCCTGTGCAGTTCTACAAGCCGTCCATGATGTTGGCGTCTCAACGGCCAAGCTGAAGTGGAAAAACGATGTGTGGTGCTCTGGGCACAAACTGGCCGGTGCCCTCGTGGAAACCACTTCCCTCCCACAGGGTATAGATCTACGAATCAGCTATGCTGTGAAATTAACGATGTGTTGCTTTGACTAGATCTAGATTACCGTGTTACGCTTAAAAATAACTCAAGGTATGGGTATTTGATGGGCTACAATGTTAACACACTCAAAAACTTAATCTGTTAATTTTAACAGGAAGTTTGTTGGCTGAGTGGTGCTAGAATGTATTCAGCTATTGCAGCAGACTGTTCTTTAGATATTCGTCACACTTATTCTGTTAATTCAAAATGAAAATTCTATTAGACTAACAGAATATTATGTTACAGTAACAGAATATATTCTAGCATCACTCAGACAACGGATTTTCTGTTAAAATCAAACAACGTTAAGTAGGAGAGCTTGTAAGGAGTCAACTCAGCTGTATAAAATCAGCGCCGTGAAAATATCAGTAGCCATGAATTGTCTAGCATAGATAACAAACACACGGAAATAGGTTGACGTTAACTTTCGTGAAACCTAAACTACTTCTAATTTGAGCACTACAGGCCCCTTATTTACTCTTTTTTTATTATACCTCCATTTTAGATGACGAACACCATCACAACAACGTCATCTTTTTGTTGGGTATTGGCGTCAACGTCAACTCTGACGTTCGGAGGAATCCGAGTTTGCGGAAGCTGGCGACCAGCGTTCGAACAGAGTTAGGTGGCTGTATCGTCTATAGAGAGGAACTGCTGGCTAACATTTGTAATTATCTGGAGACGTGTATGCATATGGACAGGACTGACCTGTTAAAGGAAATGAACTCCCATCAGCTTTTTCAGCCAGGCTCTGCTGTAAAGGTGCTGGATTTTGTAGACTACAGAGAGCTGTACACTGGGGTTCTTACTGAAGTGAGACACGACTGGACATGTGTTATCAAAGGTACATCCGTATGCATGCTTAATTACAATTGTTTAAAGCCATTGTTGGACTTGTATCATAAAGTCAGTCATATGCGGTCGAAATTACTGCTTCTGTATGCATGATTTGGTCCTAACGTCATACTTTACATACTTTCTTAGTTCTTTGGTGCGTGGGTTGTATCGAACGTCGTTTGGAAATTGGCCGCGCGATTATTGACCTGGAACGTCCATATTGGTTGACGGCTGACATATACGAATGTCTGTTTCGACCTATATATTCAAGCCAATAAGTATATGAATTTGATTGTAAATTAAACATCATGTATATTGACAACAATATTTCAGTGTTACGGCGACGGTTAATTTCACGAATAAAAGATTCCGGACATAGTCTGAAATCTCTACCGTTCGTTAGGCTACCGAAGAGGCAAGCGCTGGATTTGAGCGCGCGACCTGATTGGGTGTATGTGGGTTTGTGTAGGCCTGTGTGTGAGTGTCCATGCACGTGGTAGGAGTTTGTGTCTAAGCAATGTATAATATCGATACTTACGCCTACGCCATGACCATCTGCAATGCAGTCCTCAAAAAGGCAAAGCAAAACGTTATACTGTAGTCTAAACTTTTTTCAAATGCTGGATGTTCTTGTTTCTGGTCTCGTCAATGACTAGTAGATGTATTGCTGTGTATACATGTATACTTATTTAAATGCAGTCTGAATTATCAACATCCGCCAGCTGCTCCTATACGTATATATCCTGGAACGAAGCTGGGCAGAAACTTAGTTAAGTAAACGTGCTGGCTTGTAGATTTATCGCGGAATACTGATGGTATAAGTATCGGTTACATGACCCTCAGTTATACCTGTTACTGTGAGCCGTAATACCCCACTGTTAACTTACTGTAAGAGATCGTAAAAAAAAAAAAAAACGTCATGAATGTTGCAGATGACCAGGGCAAAAACCACGAGGTTGGCGACGGCGTATCGTTGCGGCCTTATCCAAATCACTTTGTCTACGTCTTGTCAGAGATGGTGGAGTGTGGTGGGGACAGTAACCTATTGTACGACACCGTACTCTCTCTACTAGACACCACTGTCTATACCGTGAAGCTGGTCAACATGACGGATCTTGACAAAGGTATAGGATTTGTTTATGGTTGTTTTTAACTTTTTGCACGATTGTTAACATACGCGGTACTCTATATATATAATTTTATATATATCATTCCCATTTGATGTTAAGGGAATAAGGGACCAACAATTAACAGTAATAGATTTTCAAAGTGGAACATTAATCGAACTAGCGACAGATTGAATAACCGGTATAGAAGATTTTACATTGTCGATTTAGTGCTACGAGTATTTGGTGACCTCTTGATATAGATGCCCTTGTATGGCTCTACAGAAGGAAGCAAAGCCATCGAGACCCAACGTGTAGATAACAATATCATAACCAAATGTCAGGAAATTTAATGAGAATTATTTCTACAAACAATGTTTTCTTTCTTTTGCTACATATGGGCAGGATGTCTCCATGTCGACTCAAAAATATTAATACTAACAAAGTGAAGTATGTTGATACAGATGTATATTGTTGTTCACCGGTTTAGGTTCCAGATGCGGTATGATGCAGAAGCTTTATAACTATTTTTGGATTCTTTCGGCATCCACCGAGGTCTTAATAATCGAAGGCCGTTCTAACGCCATCAGATAGTAATTTTCTGAAAAGACTTCAACTGCCATTTCCTTCACTTTCGAGATACAGTATAAAAGACGTCCTATTTGTGTAGTCCCACAGTTATCTCTCGTCATTGTAAGATTGTAATTTGGCTGACATCTCATGCTCATATTACTTTTGTTTAATACAACCAGGCGACTGGGCATGCAACTGCGACCTTCTGGTCGTTGGTGACCATGTGACTACCGCAAATGAAACCTCTAAACAAATGATACGAAGATACGTCCAAGAAGGGGGGAATCTGTTGGCGATTGGTTCCGGATGCATTCTGGTCAGCCAATCACTGAAGAGCCTATCTGGTAAATATTCCTTCAGCATAACCTAAAAACGTTGCTCAAAGGTATCCTGGTGATGTAAAGACGGATGATTTCAAAGTCAGCCAATAAAAAAATTAGCAGATTAAAATTTTAACCAAAACAGAATAATTCTTAATGAGTGTACCTTCCACGTCACTTTTCTAACATTGACTTTTCCACTCTTCTTCACTAGGAATGAAATGCGAGACTTTAGTGGCTGTGGTCAAAGGCATGCTTCAAGTTATCTTCAAGGACAAGTCAGCCAAAGATTGTTCTTTCTTTAACCCCCAATCAGAAGGTGCCTACCAGATCACCGACACATCCGGGTCAATGACTGTCCTCGCCAGGACAAAGTCTGAAGAGGTGATAGCTGGCTGCTGTGGAGTGGGTGAAGGCCTAGTAACTATGGTGGGATTTAACATTGAGAGGACATATGCTGAGGCTAGTAACCTACAGTGTCTCTCAGAAAAAGATGCCAAAACACTATCCAACACAGTTTATCAAAGAGACAGCTTTTTAATTGACATTCTTAAAACCCTGTTACAGAGCAAAAGCAATAATGATCGGTAGTATTTAATACCACTTCAACTAATCAGTCTTCTGATTCTAACATCATGATGTACAAGGAACTGTTTTAAAAATATTTAATCAACATGATTCTCTCTTTGGGAATGACCACTGTTTAAATCAGATATATTCAAGGGATTACGGTGTTGTTTGTTGTGTAATGGCTGAACCGGCTGGTGTGTTGCATATCTGAAAGGCCATCTCTTTTTTTAATATGCATATTTGCACACTGCCCGCAACAGTGGGGTAGAATGTCACCCACAAACGTAATTTTCTCTAATAAACCTTACAGACACAGCACAAAGTACTGAGAAGTGAATAACATGTTTCACCCTGCAGACCAAAATAATGTACTAGGTACTGTGTAGTCAAATGATGCTCCTTCAAATATTACTTAAGTGAAATCTTACCTTGGCAGTTTATTTTCAATATCAGGAGCTACTGCTTCTGTTTTCAGTGAATACAAGCACACAACTGTTAAAACTTAATGGAAATAAATTTCTATTTTAAGTGTCTTGTTGCCAAGTCCTATGAAGTTTCATCTATTTATTTATTTGTTTGCTTGGTGTTTTGCGCCATAATCAAGAATATTTCACATATACGACAACGGGCAGCATTATGGAGGGAGGAAACCAGGCTGTGATATTTCACATTTCCTCAATTGTCTTTGAATAGCTTGATCTCTAAACTCATTCTGCCAATCTGTCCTTCTTGGAGTTCTGTTTTCATTGTGTTTTGCCACTGTGTATTATTGTTTGCAAGATAATATAGACAAATGCAATACTATAAGTACATGTACATAATGTTTAAAACGTTCCAGGTATTTTACCTTATCTGTTCTTAAAAAGACACTGCCGCAGTGCTTAGAATTGAATATGAGACATGATTTTCTTAGCTGAAAAGGCATGTATATGTAAAAATGTTAAGTTTTCTTTGAAACTTGTGCAGCAGCCTTAGTAGCAACAACTAAAATCTGTTGTCAGATTTCAGCAACAAAGTCAAATCCGTTGTGATGAAAACTTCTTTTTTACAAAACCAACATGGGTTCCACAACCTATGGGTATGAATTTTGTGGTGAGAGATTTTTGTATCACTTCAAACTAGGGCTGTCACAAAGGACCTCTACGGTTGTCAAACCAGAGCTCTTCACTATACAAGCTCTCGCACTGACCACTGTTCCAGCAATGGACAGCTCTGGCTATAATCTGTTCATCACTGTCCATTTTGAAGCCTCATCATTCGTCCTCCATCCTCAAGTACCGCTTCGTCAAATTAACAATATCATCTGTAACAAACATTTAAAAAGTAGAATACCATCTTAACATGGCCTGTAGAGCAAGGAAATAGGACTGGTTGCCTGGTGTCAGTGTAGACTGTGTGGGGTGTCATGTATGGTGTCTTCAGCATGACATTTCAGTGGACGCAGCACTTTCGCATCATGGACTCACACGGCCACAAAAAGACACAGCATATGTACAAATATCTAATTACTCATCATCGTGTGACTGAAAAATTGTTAAGTACAAGGTAAACCCCCAAACATACATGTACAAACATGGACTGTTCAGACACTAAAGGGGATGTCAGGAAAACCGTTCTTCTGAGTACAAGTGGCTAATCATGAAATATCTCACCACAACCAGATTCACCCAACAGTTTTACGGCGTTGTCACGCTAATACTCTGTGATCACGAACTATTTTTGATATCAACGCCCTATTTATGCCCAACAAAGACTTTTTTTAAGGATGGCCACTGGTCTCGTTTACCAGGGAGTTCACCTACCTGCTACAATATTAGCTGTTCTAGTGGCCGTTTCCCTGTCTCTATAATCATCATACTGGATACGGCCATTCACAAACACACGATCCCTGCAATGATGCAAAAACATATACGGAGGATGCAACATAGCCAGTAAGTAGAATGTCAGAAGAATTCAGTTGGGATTTAATCATGACAATAAGGCCAAACCACTTAATGTCTTACAGGTAGAATACATCTTCTTCAAATGTCTGAGGAGGATATAAAATAAACGGGTTCATAGAAGTCATTTCTCCACATACCAACCACCTCTATCTGGGTGAAATTGAGTTTTTCTTTTAGCTGAAATTGAGTGGGTTTTTTTTTATTTTGATGGACTGTTCGGGATACTAAAACTGAATATTTTTGTACTTTATTATTCTTCAGTGATTAAAGTGATTATCACTGCCTATATATGAACTCAAGCTGGCCTCCCAGTTGACACTGTTAACTGATAATCGGCGCATATTGCAGTTACTCTTACATGTATTCAGGATACCAGTCCAGTGAAGTGCGAGGGCCTGCCCAGAAAGCTTACAACCTAGAGCATCGGTCTAGAATGACTGATGAGCAATTGGTCTTGACATCACAATTGGTCACTTTTATTTTATTGACATCACTTTTAAAAACATTCAAAAGTCATGAATAAAGAGAGAATGGTCCTGTATTAATGGCTTAAATATGGAATATATGGTTGTCATTCTCAGTGTGTAAAAAGACATTTTAAAAATGATCTAAAGAGAAAAAAAATATATTTGAGAAAATCAAAAACCACCCAACACATTACACGTTGTGTATACTAGAAACTAACCTGAATAAAGAATCCAAATGAATGTTCTGTGCCTTATCTAAATTCTCCTGAAATATTATCCTTACTAGTCAAATTCAACAAAGATTTCTGTCAGCAAAAGCAGTTTAAAAAGAAGCCTGATTTGACTTATTGACAGGTCGAGGATCACATGAAATATACTGTGAAAATCAGCCACAGGCAATGAGAAAGAGACCCACAGACAGTGAATTACCCCCGAGTATGAACTATAGTGATCTTTAAATAGAGAGGCTCTCCTCTTTAGAGAGATAAAATACACTGCTAACGAAACTAATGAAAACGAGACCTGTACGCAAACTGCACGCTTGCCTTAAAAGGAGCTGAAGGTATTAACGCCACCTGGTGTCAGGGGAGGACATCAGTCAGGCCGGGTGCATTCACATGCAGTCACTGGTGTAGCTCAACACCTCGATCTAAGGGTGGTTTACACATACGGATACGCGGGGACTGCTGGCCACCCTTATTCGTTAGGATAAATTTGGCAGAGACCAAAGAAGCTTACAATTAGACATGTTTGATTTTATACGCCCCTCCGCTTCCAAAAGTTGGGTTCTTAAATCTAATCAACACAGAGGATCATGAAGATTTCCATAAAAGGGAGATAACTCATAACACGAACAGATTGCTTTGTGGAATTTGGGATATGTTCAAATTGAATTTATGTAAAATTTAAAAAAAATTTTTTTTTAAAAAACACAACCTCAAACTGAATAAACGTTACCAGTTATTGAGTGAGTGAGTGAGCACTTGGGGTTTGACGTTATATTTAACAATTTTTCAGTCATATGACGACGAAGAAGTTCTTAGAGTGCATGTAATTTGCCTCAACGTAACAGGACGGATTTCAACCCCTCTTTTATCTAGTGCTCCTTCACTCAGACAACTTACCGAAGACAAGTAAGCCGTTCGCCAAGCCATTATGCTGATATGGCTCAACTAGTCATTGCACTATCCCCTTCATGCTGAACGCCAAGCCACTTTCTCTTTTTAGGTCTTAGGTGTGTGACCCGACCCAGGACTGGCCGTGGATCTACCACTTATTGAAACGGATGCTCTACCAACTGTACCATTGGGACCAGTTCTAGTTACTGAGTTGTTTTTTTTCAATCGATGGACTGAATACTGGCTCATCCAGATGACTTCTATGAACCACTGATAAAACCTGAATAATTTGAACTGTCCCAGCCATTCACCATTTTTCCTGATGAGGATATATCTACATGATTGGAAAGCTTTGAAAAAACAAAAACATCATAAAAATATCAACTTCAAATGCTTTGCAGGAATATGTGACAAAGGCCCAAAGTACAATGAAAATGATGTGACCTGATGTGACGTAGAAAAGCAAAAAAAAAAAGAAAACACTCGGCCACCACTTTCTCCCTCTAATACCAGTAACAGCCACTCAGGTCCATGCATATATCCATGGCCTAAAGTTCCTCAAGCAATCACCCGGAAATGCATGAGACCAACCTGATGTAACTTTACATTTTAATTGATCAGGCAAGATTGTGT
The DNA here is from genome assembly GCF_032854445.1 of Liolophura sinensis. Taxonomy (NCBI): domain Eukaryota; kingdom Metazoa; phylum Mollusca; class Polyplacophora; order Chitonida; family Chitonidae; genus Liolophura; species Liolophura sinensis. The sequence goes on from NC_088300.1 coordinate 58,753,180, forward strand.
CTAATTGTTTATCATTATTAATGATGCAAGATTACAAAAACGGCCCCTTACCCTTTCTTGATGTTGGCAGCTATCTTCTCCCTCAAGCCTGGTCTGAAGACACTAATTCTGTGCCAGTCAACACGAGATACATTTGTGCCTAAAACAAACAAACCAGTTTTTATACATTAATTTAGTAATTTCTTTTCATATTAAATTACAATGAAATTCACGGTAAGAGATGACAGAAAATAGCAATCACTTAACATCCCTCAATAATGCCATACCTAGAAAACAAAAAGTTTCCCATACCAAACTTTAAAGGTGAGCTAGTGACAATGCACACAGAAATTTTATAAAATGGAACTCAAAATCTTAATTGCTTCATGAGAGGTTTTAAGTCTGTGAAAGAAAGTAATCTGTATGAAAACTTACTTGTAGGAAAACTATCCTATTTCTGTTCAGTTTGCTTGCTGGTTTTAATACAACTCATTTAGTCTGTGTGCCCAACAGTCTGGGAGCCAAAACGTTTTTCAGAGTGGCATGCACTATTAGAATTACCAGTTACAAAATCTTCTAACATTTCTGAATACCACAGAAACATACCAAGCAGAGATGCGATCTGTGTTTCTACAAAAAATATTAACAATGATCCATTCAGCAAGATACATATTTCATACTTTGATGTTCTGTCTCTCTCACACTTTGATAACAGGCCTCCAAGTGAACTACTATCCTAATTTATCTTTGATTCTATTGTTTATTTATTTGATTAGTAAGTAACATTGTAATCAAGAACTTTTCACTGAAATGAGGTCATTTTTATGGTTAGAAGAAAATGGGCAGCTTGGGGTAAACCACCAACCTTTGGTATGTTACTGACCAACTTTATAAGAAACTCTTCCACATCTAGCACCATTTTTCAGCGTAACAAAATGAAATACAGTACACTCTCTCAACACCGACATCTTAATTAACCAACATCTTGGCATGACCGACAACATTTCGTGGTCCGTTTTCTGCTCCATTTGACAGTAAATTGCCTTCAGAAAGCCGACTCATCTGTTCTGAACACCGACAGTGGTTTGTAGTACAAACATTTCCACTGAGTGTTAACTGTCTTGTCTAATCCGATGCAGCGTGTCGCATGACATCCCACAGACTCTGCATTTGGCTCCTACTTGCCTGCTCGCCAGGTGAATGAAGATCAGTGGGAAGGGAGATAATCTGCTTATGTGAACTCTTGTCTACTTCAGCAGGTGGAGATCACCTGTCTTGATACTGCACCATACCTCCTGTGGAGATCAGAGTTTAGTCACTCTGTGATTGAAAGTTAAGTCCGACACTGAGTAGCTTAGTGACTGAATAAAAACGCCTCAAACAACAGTTGCCGTCACAATTTTCCCTGCTATTGCCCTAACAACATCCGACCATGGCCAGTAGGCCAGCAAAGCGTGGCCGTGTGGAAATGAACTTGAGTGATGAAGTTCGATATTTTGTAAAGCAATTATGCGTATGTACTAAAGTAAAGCACAGATCAGCTTCTTTCCATAGTTTGTTACTATGCATCACTGTACAGCAAGTTTAATTAAACATATATGTATGAACAATACACATGTTGTTGTTGTAGGCTACTTGCCCATGTTTAATACACCGACATCTTGTCTAAACCGACATTTTTGTTCGGTCCCGAGTAGGGTCGGTTTACAGTGAGTCTACTGTTCCTCTTTCATATTGCTTGGGATGCTACAACAGTTCTGCTACATCCTTGCACTGATGTTCCACTTCCATGCCTTTTTCTTCAAGCTTCAAAAATTAAGGAACACAGTGAGATTATCAGTGTAAGTGATAAATTTACCATCAGCCTTTGTGTAGAAATTGTTTGTTGCCACTGAGAAGACAACAACTGGGTGGATCTCTGAGCCCCGTATTTCTGCATCTCTGCCCACACGTCCCAAGATGTTCACCTGATTAATGCCTAGAATTAGACAGGAAAAATCAACGTAAGAACAAAGAAATGAAAAAGGCAAGAAATGAAAAAGGCAAGAAATGAAAATATTATGCTGAATTTGTCCAGAGACAAGCTTGACAATTGAAAATTGTTGAATGTTTGAATTCTAAGACGGAGAACCATACATGTTATACATTTAACATTTCATGCTGGAATACAGTTATTATTTAATTTTTCTTTGATTGGGGTTTGATGCCGTACTCAATAATACTTCACTTATGTGACGGTGACCAGCATTTATGCCTTCGTGGTGAGAGGAAACTGGGCAATACCTGATCGAAACCTACGACCATTCGCAGGTTGCTGCCAGACCTTACCACATATAACCAAAAAAGGAGAACAAATGTGCCTTAACATATTCACTTTTTATTGCTGTTGTAACCTGCACACAAGAAGATTATATTTACATCTAAGTAGTGAGGATTACAGAAGAAAGGAATAATAGCTTCAGTCAGCAGGAACTGAGTAGACTCAACCCTCTGGGTCAAGTCATAAAAGGCAGAAGGGCTAAATTGAGGCATGCCAGATTGCTCAGCCAGTGCAAGCCCCTAACTTTACAGAAATTTGTATGTCTGATCGGCTTTTTACCACCGGATGTACTACTCAAGGATATTAAGCTTTCAGAAAGGCACTCAGGTTTATGAAGGGATGAAACTGGACGCAGCTTAATGATCAAGAGGGTTAACAGTCGTTTCTGGCTTGACCAAGACCTGAACTGACACAGCCTAATTTCTGTAACCCCTAAATATTTTGTAACACATCATTTAATGTCATTAAAGAATCCCATTGTGATATACCTGTTCAATGCCAAACTTCTCTTTTCCCACCTATTCACATCTAATATTAAAAGATATACTTCTTTATATTACCAGGATATATATGGATGTGACCTATACTCATATGCAAAATAAAAACAAATGGACAATGGAAATACAAATTTGTATAATCATGCAGTTACATCAAATCTATCTTACATTTTTCATATCGCTTTGTTTCTTCTTCTACCTCAATCTGACCTTCATTGAAAGCTCTGGTGGACTGTTTAGCTAGACGACCAACCTAAAATATACAACAATATACAACAGACAGCAACATTATTATATTTCATGAATGTTTCAACCTCTGCAGTGATTAAGTTAATTTTCTCTTATTATACCAAGTACACAGGGTGTGACAAATACCAGGTGTCAATCCAGTGCCAGTGCACTAAAACTATGCATAAATATACTTTTATATATTTTTGTGAAGCAAGTTTAAGGCATTCAAATATATGAATTCCAAGGTGGGCTTTACGGACTATACTATCAGACATCCCAGGAAGTTTTTCCAACTGTAATCATGCCACTGGGTGTTAAAATAACCCCTTTTTGCTCATGAGTAAATGATTACTGATATAATGTTCCCAAAAATTCCTTTCCTTTCTGGTGAACATCAGGAAAACCAGATAGTGTGACGTCAGAGTTCCTAGATACTGTTAATATGGCTCAAAAAGCCCACCATAGTATTTAAATATTTGAATGCCTTCAACACTCAAAAAATCTGAAAAAATAAATAGAAGTATTTTTACACAGTTTTTAGTTTTCAGTTGTCTATATGATGAACCAGACTTCATATTTCAGCTTTCTTTTACTTTAAAAGTATCATGTAACTATAATGTTTTCCAGAAGTTAATTGTGCACGGTACTAAATTAGTCCGAGATTTCCCTGACATGAGGTTTCGCAAAACTTTGTTCGGCCAGGAATGGCGCCAAACCAAAGTAAGAGCGTACGCCATTCAAAAACCTGATGCAGTTGCCGTGGCAGTTTGTCACCGAGTTGGGAACAAAAATTACCCATCAAATATGTCTCCATGGTCTGAAGTTTGCAGACACTTGTGTTGTACTAAATATGCAAACATACCTGGCCTACATATATATATAGACCTACATCTCCAAAAATCATCCATAAACATGAAGTCAATTAGTTTTATGGGTACCCACTAAAATCAAGTGATACTGTATACAATGACCAAATCGAATCAAATGACAAAATCAACTGAGTCTTTTTTGTGTGTGTGCTGCCGAATTTTGGGTTCTCATACACATGCATGTACATCATCACTTGAGTGTGGGTCTGTAATGTCAGTTTTCACGAACTTCACAGTGATATCACTGAGTGGCACTGATTTGAATTTACTGATCATAGTTGAATCGGCATTAGTCGACCCGTGCCTCGAAAGTGTTTTATTCCCGACACTTACTCTTCTTGCAAAGATTCTTAACATCCTGACCAAAAAGATAGCTGCAACTCCGGGCAAGACCGCGCAAAGTAAATGTCAAACACGTGGGTCTGTGAACTTCCGGTTGTTTTTGCTTGAGAGTTATGTCCCCGTTTCCATATCGCTTGTCTCCCTTGATCCGGCAAGCTTTCACTTTCGTGATCTGTCACCAGAGCCACCTTACACCGCATTATATATGGTATCACTGGGTTTGGCACAGTTATGCAAAGCTCTCATACATTAAAAATCACACCTGCCATGAAGGTGCTGGGTACAAGGGTTGTGTTCTGAGCAACTGAATGCTAGCCTAAATATATAGCCTATCCTTTTTGGTACTTTTTCAGCATAAATCTGTTTCAAATATACTGGTATCGTTCATATACTAAGTTTCTAATATAGATTTTTTGACTGAATATTGATATTACAGGTATCTAGAAAATAGCCAACAGCCTAAATTTTATTAACTGATTAGTTCACTCTGTATAGTGATAAATGTAGTTAAATCTGATTTCTATGCAGCGTATCATTGAAATAATTTTAAGTCACGCAACAGTTCTCATATGCCGTTTCCCTAAAGTAACTCTTGATTTTGATTTTAAAAAATAATATTAATACTTCAGTATGATGCTTTATTCAGTTTATAATTCCATAAATGAACCGGAGCGATAGATCCAGGGTCAATCCTGGGTCGAGTTGCACCTAAAACTTTAAAAGAGGAAGTTCCTCGCTTGGCGTTCAGCATGAAGGGGATAGTACGTGCAACGACTGGTTGACCTGTAGCAGTATAATGGCTCGGGCGGGCTGCTTACTTGCCTTCGGTAAGGCCTCTTAGTGAAGCAGCACTAGATAAAAGAGCGGTGGAAATCCGTCCTGCAACAATGAGGCACATTACATGCACTCTAAGGGTTCATTCGTCCTCATATGACTGAAAAATTGTTAAGCGCGACGTTAAACCCCAAGCACTCACTCATTCATTCAATAAATGAAAACATAGATAAATAAATAAGAAAAAAGGAATAACCCATTGTGACAACATATTGTTTAAACATATACAAGTACACTTTATTAAATAGATATGCATGCGTTTAACCATGCAGGTATATCTCCATGACTTAACCAACAGATGCACGTGTAGGTCTATTTTACTGTATGCAATGCATGCCAACAAATTTAGATGATGTAGTCCTGAACATATCCATCAGTGATGCAGCTTTATGTTTGTAATGCATAGCCCCATTCGTTGAAGAAGTGATTGTGATTGCCACACTATCTTATTCCCTTTGATGAACATGCTGAACACCGTCAGCCTGACGATAACATCATACATCAGCCTGATGATAAAATCACACGTCCACTCTCCAGTCCTCGGGATTTTGCACATAGAAATTCCGCTGCTCGATAACCGACTTCCGGTCTGCGACGCATGTTCGTTCCGACACTCGCAAAGTGGAATAATGACTGGCTCAAATGTCAGTTTGTACCATTCTAAACCTGATGTCTCTGTGAGGACGAAAGCCTTATCACCACCTGCCTATGTTAACTACGGTGTAGGAGTGGAGAGAAACTTTGTTATAGATGAATCCATGCGTCCACGTTGTGTAGTTGGTGATGACGCCGGCTGGTAGTGACCCGTTGGCAGCACTCGAAATGACACAGTTTCTGAACAGTTTCTAGGGTGATGCCGGTGATATTTGTGATCTTTAACCTACAATATGGCATCACTTATCAAGAACCAGATCTTAAAACATTTGTCTAAGTGAGTATATTTGTAGATCTAATCATATTTGGTCCAATAGAAAGGTTTATGAGCTGTCAGGAGGATCTTGTGTGACACTGACAGTGACACGGATACGGATTAGGTGGTAGGGGTTTCTAGGCCTAAGTTGTGAACTGGGCAGTCTAGCATTTGCTTAAGACATCACTCAGTCTGGGTGGGAGGCGTGTCGCGGGGACAGGAGTTAAGGAAGCCTAGATAGGTCAGGGGATGTCCCTCAGCTTTCCATCGTTATGTACCATTCAATACAAACGACTAATTATCTAAATAACTCATTAGACAGCTGGTCCTGCTTATTTAGGTCAAATGAAAACAATTGTGCTAACAGTGTGAACTCGTCTATACATAGCACAGAGTGATGCGATCATGCATGGAAATTAATACAAAAGTAATTTGTTTTATTTTATTGCTACCAAATTACATTTGCTTACTGCCAGAAACATTGCCTGTAGTGAAAGTTTATGCGTATGTTTTTTTATTTATTTATTTATTTATTTATTTGATTGGTGTTTTACACCGTACTCAAGAATATTTCACTTAATATTCTTCACGACGGCGGCCAGCAGTATGGTGGGAGGAAACCGGGCAGAGCCCGGGGGAAATCCATGACCATCCGCAGGTTGCTGGAGGACCTTCCCATGTACAGCCGGTGAGGAAGCCAGCATGAGCTGGACTTGAACTCACAGCAACCGCATTGGTGACGTATGTTTATTGCAATTGTGATCAAGTTAGGATATTGCATGCACTGGGGTAGCAACAGAATATAATCCGAATCTCACATGGCTTGTTTTGAAAATGCTGTTCCATGTACAGGGCAACTAAGTTTTATCATACTGCATGTTGTGTTATAAAAATCACTGGGAATTAATATTCTGATTTCAAATTCCTAATATTTTTGTCTTGTTAACATGATTAAGAATACATGCACTTTGTTTTCAATTAATTTACTCTTACACAGCTCATGCTGGCTTCCTTTCCGGCCAAACGTGGGATGGTCTGCCAGCATGGTCGTGGGTTTCCTCCGGCCTCTACCCGGTTTCCTCACACCATGATGCTGGTCGCCGTCTTTTAAAAACTCCATTCAAATAAATAAATTTACTCCGACAAGACCTTTAAGTAGATAAGACCATGGTTATGGATGGCTTGTTAGTTAGATGTCATGTATGTGTACCATTTAACCATTTAATTGGTTTATGTAGTGTGGGAATAGAGTGGACTTTTCCTGGAATAGTCTGTACAAATGTAGAGCCAAGATACCTGTAACTGAACATATTCATGTGTATGTTTTAACTCATTGATTGTATTACCTAGGAAAGAAAACAGATTGCATAGCAAACCATCACACCTCACAAACATTGGAAACTTTGCAGGCTAAGAGTCAATTGTCTGGTATATATATGTATGTGCTGTTTGTGGGGTTTCGATAAGCTGTCAATGACAATTGTGGTTCCATTTGCGCAGTCTGATTTTCATTGAAGACAACACCTTCTTCTAATATTGTGAACAATTAAATACATCTGAACATTACGTGTAAGAAAGTTTGTCATTAACTTGTCCAAATTCTGTTGTTTCCACCTATGAAGCCAATTGCCACTGTTGAAATTCTTGAGTATGGCATTAAACAGCAATCAAGTAAATTATTTTATTCTGACGTTTCTTCTTTCCCCTGCCCCCTCACCATGGAAAATTCAAATGAAAGTCTGACATTTATCATAATACATCCCTGATTCGTGAGGTTTCGTTCACCCATGTTCTTTTGTGTGCATGTGTTAATTTAAACTATATGAAGCATACATTTAGACAGTAGCTGTGAATGTTATTAAAACATTTTTCCTCTTTTTTTTTAAGATTTACCAAGAATCTGTCTCCAGATAAGATCAATCTGAGCACATTGAAAGGTGAGGGAGAACTGTCTAACCTTGAGTTAGATGAGTCTGTCCTGACTGAGTTACTGGAGCTACCCACCTGGCTGAAGTTAACTAAGGCTGTTTGTAACAGAGTTTCCATCAAGGTAAGAACATTATAAAACAGCAAACAGTATATACTTCCAAGTTCAAATTATTTTGACAGTGGATATTCCAGTTGGCTCGGAAGCAGATATTTCTGCTTTTTTGTCAGGTGTTTCTCTTGTTTGGGTTGTTTATCAGCAGAAAGTTTAAGCTCATCAGTTGAATTGATTGTCAAGTGAGTCTTCATCCCCTGACTAATGAGGTCAGATGTTTGAAATGAATCCAGCTCCAACTGGTTTGCCTGTGTATTTGTAACATACATGTACAATACTCCTGGGCCAGCATCAGGCATAAATGCATTGTATAAATATTTATGGTGCAAGATAGTCTTGTACTATAAATATTGTTGCATAGTGACCATAATCAAACACCTTTATACGGTGTCCCATATAAATATGTTTTGATTAGCTGTGCAGTGAATTCATTTCAGTGAATTGTAAGCTGCGTACATGTACATATGTAGGTTGCATGTACTAGGGCAATAACTGATGATGTGACGTTTTTCCTATAAAGAGAATCTGTAGCAGAGACGGATGAAACCCCAATCTTGGACACAACAGGGGAGCAGAATTACCTCACAAGCATTAAGATTCAGTATTTCCTTATAGAGTTGCATGTCTATGCTCAATCTCAGTAATTTACAGTGAGTAACCTCACTCTCAGAGCCATTAAAGTTCCATGACAGTATTGTAGACATTAAATATTGTGACACTTGATGCAAATCTACATCCACATTTTTTTCTCATCTCTCTTTGATGTTATTGATTCATTAGATATTTTCCACCCTGTCTGCTTTTGCTAATATATGATGGTGTACTTCAGATCTTTGATGCCGGTTGCCTGGGTTCATGGAAACACTTGGTCATAACAAACAATGAATCCACAGACAATGTAGATCTTTAGGATAACCCCAGCTGAAGCTTTTGTTTATGATGTTCACTCAGCTTTGTTCTTGTTGTATACCCTATATGTGCAGTATTGACCATCTCCACATTAGGTTCGGCGTGTAAGTTTCTATTTTACTAAACAGCAATCACCGTTTCTCTTTAGCTGAAAGCTTATTAGAAGTTTACACACTCTTACAAGCTCTTCATTTTCATGTGGCTATGAAAAAACACATGATAACCAAAGTCTGGAAGTACACAGAACGGCGACCCATGGCTGAAAAGTGTGCAGCTTGATCACGAGAAGTGTACACACTATGGCTGAAATCTGAAAAGTTCACTTTCTGTTTGGAAAGGCGAAACCAACAATTTCTCCTGTTGGAAGATAAATATACATCTGGTATGTGATAAGTGTACATGTATTGTATAATATGTTTAATGGGAAGATAGATCTTCATTGGTAGTAGTGTTTATTCAGTGATAGAGCTGTGGGAAACAGATGGACAGAAACAGGTATACACAGATAGCAGATACATCTGTATATTTGGATTGAACTTTGACCTCCATTTTAGCAGTTCAGGGAATTAATTGATGATACATGTAAAGTAGTAATCAATGGTAAGACAAAATGGGAATGTGCCCTTTCTCAAAAGGATTTTTCATGTAATCCAGAATTCAGTTTTTCTGGATTGAGTAAGCGCATGCAGCACAATTTACTAGCTAGTGCGTCATTATAAATCAGTTTGTAGTGCATTGACAGTTTGTATAGACACAAATAAAAACTGAAGTCAAGATTAATTCACATGTGGTCCTTGTAACTAGATAGGACTCTCTGTGGAATGATGGTCGACTTGCTGTGTATCTCAAATACAGTTGTAGGTAAGGCGTTTTCCCTGAGTATGACAAACATGGTGTATAGCAGGTTGATCTGAGTATTGCATACATGTAGGTAACATGACCTCATCACCTGTGGTCCTTGTTCTCTGACCTTGCTGTTTTATTGACTCAGTAATAATACTACTATTATCAGGGTCAGACAGACATCAAATGGTTCCCATGATTGTTGTTGTAGACATTCAGAATTGACAAATCCAGTCATACATACTTATGCAACATATATAGGCCTGTAGTGGGCCTCTGTGGCCAAGTGGTTAGCACACCAGCACGGTGCAGTGACTGAAGAGCATCTCAGCAATGCGATCACTGTGAGCTCAAGTCCAGCTCATGCTGGCTTCATCTACAGTCAAACATGGGACTGTCTGCCAGCAACCTGCAGATGGCCGTGGGTTTCTCTCGGGTTTTGCCTGGTTTCCTCCGACCATAATGCTGGTCGCTGTCATATTAGTGAAATATTTTTGATTACGGCGTAGAACACCAATCAAATAAATAAATTAAAAAACATACATAAACATATATATACATACAAACATACATATACGTGTACATACATAATGTGCGAGTGTGTACGTTGAAAGGAAGCTCAAGGGCTTCAAACATTTTTATCCCAAAAAATAGCATGCATATAAAGGTCATGTTAATTGTTGTATCCTTTCACTTGCCAAAGCTAACCCAGGACTATTTGGAATGCCCTTTAACTGTAGATCCATATTCCATGAGCATGTCATTCAAACAGGCCTAAAATGATGCATCAAGTGCTGAGATACATGTACATACTTATATTTAATAAGCTGGGAGACATGTTACAAGTTATATGTTCCTACATGAATTGTGGGTTATTGTGCATGTATGTAATTAAATGCAAATCATTGCGATAAGAATGAGTTTGCAAAAAAGTGACGCAATTGAGTCTTTGTTACATGTGACCCTAAACTTCTCTGCAAACTCATTTTTATCGTTCAAGTACACTGTTATGTACACTATGACCATGGCATTATTCAAGCCGTTTAGTATATAGCAGATAGTGATAATAAAAGGCCTATAATACCTACACCTACATCTGTATACATACATGTATATACCATTGTATCAGTGTACATGTACATGGTATTGTACAAGTGGCAGGTTAAGGCTGCTTGTTCATTTAATACTGTTTGAAACAGACCGTTTGAGTCCATGTAGTTGCACTGTCAACCATACTGGTGTCTGCAGGCAGTGTTTCCCCTACTAATTCCCATTGATCTGATCAGATTAAAACAGATCTGTCTTGATTTGATCTGCATATAGGACCTGTACACAATGCTAAGAGTGTCTGCATCCCAGCACCATAAACCAAACGCTGAACAGTGCGCTGTAAATACACTTCCCCAGATATGCCATTTGGAGGAAGCAGTGTACCATGACACATTAGACATGACCTGGCTGCTATAATGGAGTGGATATAACAGTTAGTCTTGTCAAGGCATCAGTAGACACAGATTCCTTTTGTTGAAGGACCAAACCTTTACATTTACATGTATTAAAGAATATGTACATACCTGATTCGTAACTGTACATATATTTTTAGATAGTGTCATCACTGATGGCTATAAGTGCTATGTTATCACTGATGGTTGTAAGTGCTATGTTATCACTGTTGGTTATGCATGTTCTTTTTCAGGGTCCTCATACACAGTACATGTATGACTACTTTCTACCAGTGCAGTGTCATTTCTTATATGTGCATGTGCCACTTGTACATGTCCATGTGAAATGTTCATCTTGCATGTCTAGAAGTGCGTGTACATGTACGGTCAATATAGGTAATTATCACGCACAGTATACATGTATAAACAGGTACAGTGTCATCATGGCAGGTGCAATCTCTAGTTACTTCATGTACATGTTATTGTACAGGTGCAGTCTCTAATTATTTCATGTACATGTTATTGTACAGGTGCAATTTCTAGTTATTTCATGTACATGTTATTGTACAGGTGTAATTTCTAATTATTTCCTGTAATTGTCATTTCTAATTACATGTACTTCATGTACATGTACAAAGTCATCTCTGCCTGTATTACATAAGAAGTTGGTTGTACGTTTGTTTATGTGTTTCTGTGTTGACCAGGTTGCTTGGTAGCCTTGGTAGATTATGCATGGATGGAGTCCATGTGGTCTATCATGATGTGGTTACAGATACATACAATCTCTTCATGATACCCACAACTTTACCATGCTGATGTTAGGATGGCAGATTTATATTATCAGCTGACCTTTGAGATGACTCGCTTGGGGACGATCTGGTTATAAACAGCAATGAATGAAATTTTGCAGAGCATACTGAGTAACCATTAAAGTTCTGCCTTTGAACCTTCTTGTCTCAATTCAGTTGAGATTCGATTTGAGAGGCCTTTACCGGAACTAATCTATCAATGCTTCATTTCAGCATTAGATCAAATGGCGTTTTGGACTCATTCACATCTTCTTTTTTTTTTCTCTCTCCCCATTTTTTTCCTTCTTGTCAAACTTGATCCACTTATTGATGAACTTCCCTGCTCTGAAGTACATGTATTTGTACTTTCTCTGTCACATTAATTGATTTACCTTTAATTTCCACACAGTGACTTTTTATGCAGATCGATACCTTCAGCTGTTTGGACATAGCGTTCATTGTTATTTATTTGGCATGCAGATACCTTCAGCTGTTTGGACATAGTGTCCATTGTGATGATTTGGCATGCAGATATCTTCAGCTATTTGGACATGGCGTTCATTGTAATGATTTGGCATGGAGATACCTTCAGCTGTTTGGACATAGCTTTCATCGTTATGATTTGGCATGCAGATACCTTCAGCTGTTTGGACATGGCGTTCAATGTTATGATTTGGCATGCAGATACCTTCAGCTGTTTGGACATAGCATTCATTGTTATGATTTGGCATGCAGATAAGAAAAGAACTCTGGTGTGCCTATGTGAAATGTACATTAACTAATTAATATACATAATAAAACAGTATTATTTTTGGTATGTATGTTTTGTAATTTATTCATGTTTGTCTGATTAGTAGCTGACATCTGTTACATGCATATGTATCTGAGATGGATCAAATCATCTTTAGTTTAATCAGTTCACAGAGGCATCATTTTACACCATGACATGTTGACTAACAAAACAAATTTGACTGGATCAGTGTTGAGCCATGCCTTGGTTATGGTGATTGCTTTTGCTCATTGGAAGAAGTGAGCTGTGAAATACAGTAGACAAATTAATTAGAAACCAGAGCTCGAACTTCATTACGTATTCATTTGGTTTTGAAAACTTTTAATTAAAAAAATAAATTAAATTTAGACGTTCTCAATCTACTGGTATATTTTTTTTTCTTTTTGGTATTTTCTATATGCAACTTTTCCTTATTACATTTGTTCTGAGAAAAATTACAAAATTATCACTAATTTTTCCATTTTAATTCATATGTATGTATATATATATGTGGATAGTTTTCTGTACATGTATGTTTTTTATACACTATTGAGAATTTTATTTTTATTCTGTCATTTGTAAGGCCTCATGCATTTGATGGTTATTATCTGAAAATTATATACAGCTGTCAGCATGGCAGCCAGCTTAAGGTCAGGCTTCAGCTGACCCCATATTCATAACACCCTAAGTGAATTTGTACTAGCAAAGTCTGGATCAATTATACATGTACGTCTATGTATTTAGTATTTATAGTATCCATATTCACATATGAACTGTTTTATTATTACCTACACTGTATTTAGCTGGGGTTATACAAGTACATGGACATGCATAATGGACATGAACCACATGACGTGTGTATTTCATACTAGTGTGTAAACAGACAGTTGATCAGATTAAATGATCAGGATCCTTCAGCAGGCCTAATCCAAGTACTGATAACAGATTTATACTGTATATGTTGCCCAGCTTAGTAATATCCACATCCTTGGTGATCACCTGTCTAAAAGCATGACAAACGAACAGTATACATGTATGTGAGAATTATATACATAGTCAGTTTTTACATGTAGGTTATGTTTCTGTAGAATTAACCCCTTCAGTTCTGTATCAAGCATATGAACATACGTCCTCCAGCTGATGTACATGTACAGTGTATGTCCTGAACAGACTGAATTAGAGCGTGCTGGTGAAGTCATGTATGGGATACAATGTAATAACATGTATGTGTAGTAGGTTGACAAAACCAAGTTGACACCCTGCTGGCACTAGTGTAAATTAATATGACAGGGTAATAGGATTTATAAAAAAACATATCTCTCTCTTCATATACATGTACATACATATAGAATGCTAATTAAGGTGGTGTACCTCCCCTGTGCTTGCCCCATGTTTTGGTCTGCGTGTGTACACATATACTTCCTTGGTTACACACTATTTAAGTGTTGACAATTCTCATAGTCACACTTGAGATAGCTAATAAGTAATACTGTATCTAGGGACTACATGTGCCGATACTCGCAGTGGATATATCTGGTCTGTTTACATACTGCATTTCGCACATGAAGTTTAGCACTTTTCAAGGGACACATTTTTCTTGATTCTGATTGACTCATCCATCATATAATTTGCCATTTAAGAGTTTTTGTGAAGTTTCGATAATTTCATATCAGACAAATTCCAGTGCTGACTTAAAAAATATCTTTGTATGGTCTTTTTGTGCTTCTGAAATTGCAGTTTTAGGTTTAATTTACTTAACTTTAGGTGACTTTCTTTGATGTTTAACGCTGTACTTTGGTATTTCATCCATGCAGGGGTAGTCAAGCTAAGTGAGCAGAAAACATAGCCTGAATATCTTCTGTTATATATATTGCTGGACTTTTAGTGCTGTTTTCCATACATGTATTTAATGGCAATCTAGTTAGAGATGCAGGAAATCAGGCCGGAATTTACATGTGAATGGCCCAGAATTTCACCCCCAAAAAAATACTTTTTAGAGGCAAATAAATATCATTAAGTATTACTTTTGGGCTAAAATTGTTGACATGGCTGCAATGTAGCCAAGGTGTCATAAAGCCATAATCATTCCGAACGAACCCCCAAAAAAACTTTGTACAAAAGGATGTACATGTTAAATTGCTAATTATAAATGATAAATTAATTGTTACATCACACAGGGAAACGGTTTAGAACCAGTCAAATTATACATTGGCACCTTTTACTTTTAGGCTTAATGGAAAAATAAACAGGTGAAACTGACATTTATCTAATGTATTGTCTACAGATTTGCCCTACACTCATTATTATTCATTATTGCCATATGATACATTGTACATAATTGCATCATCAGCCTACACTACCTGCTAAGGTATTTAATTTATTTATTCATTTGATTGGTATTTTACACCGTCCTCAAGAATATTTCATGAATTTATATGACAGTGGCCAGCATTATGGTGGGAAGAAACCGGGCAGAGCCCTGGGGGAACCCATAACCATCCGAAGGCTTCTGGAAGACCTTCCCACGTACGGCCGGAGAGGACTTGAACTCACAGCGACCACATTGGTGAGAGGCTCCTGGGTCATTACGCTGCGCCCGCATGACAACCAACTAGGCCACAGAGCCCCCCCACCCCACCCCTCACCCCCCCCATCTAAAGTATTACTACATGTACATCTGTTGTGTGATTGTGTGGTGTGTTATGTGTACATTTCCAAAGAGGAGACTTCAGTAACATGTGCTATGGTTATGATGGACGATTATGTCTGAGCTTCCCAGGAGTGCTCCTATGTTTATACATGAGGAAAGTTGAGGATTACTTGTATATTGTGACCTTGGTTTTTATGTGAGGAGAGTATAAATGCTATCCGATGAACCGTTCATCAGCCAACCTGTCATATTCTGCTGGAGAATGTTTTTAACAGACGTCTCCATGGAGGTGAATTATTCAATAAGGAGAATCTACTTGATCCCTGTGAGGCTATATGGGCTGCATGTCAGAGGGGAACTACACTGTAGGTGACCTGTGTACAGTTATCTACGGTCGGGTCCTCATAATCAGCCAGACCCAGCCTGTCAGCCGCAGACGGTTTATAGTAACGCTATGATTTGGCCCAGTCCTTATTCCCCCAGTCATTACCAATTTGGTCACAGTCACTGTCCATGCCAGAAACATTTTCCTCCTGACATGCCTCCACATCCTTGCTACTGTTATATAGCTGAATGCCTTCATTTTCCTAACGATTTGTCCTATTCCCCCACCCCCAACCCTCGCTCCCCAAAGTGTACAGAAATATTGACCAGAATCATTACTCATTACAAACGCATGTATTGGCCTTTCTCCACTTGTTTCGTGCCATCTGGTTTGTGTTGTGAACTTGGCAATACCAGTATTGTGATGATCTTTGGGGAGTTTGGGGAAGTGTGTGGGCTGAGTGGTAGTAGAGTGAGCTTCAGTGTGGATCAGAAAGACTTCAGGCAGGTAGACACGCCATAGTAACCCGGGATAGGTGGGCGGGGCAAAAACTCGGCTGACAACATTTTTCTTACGCTTGTGTGTACTTGTATAACTGTTAGTGTATGTGCAAGTCACTGTTAGTGTTATGTGTAAATATATTTAATTGGGTTAACCATGTGAAATACACAACTCAAGATTTTTTCACTTATAGATGGCAGTTGGTTTTATTTATGGAGGAAACCGGAGTGCCCGGGAAAAACCGCTGACCTTTGGTAAATGTAGAAAAGGTTTGGTCAGGTTGTGTGCTGTTGGCAGGTTGTCAGGTTGGCCGTTTAGGCCAATACTATCGACACATACAGTGTACATATACATGCATGCTGGCTTCCTTTCCGGTCGTATGTGGGAAGGTCTGTCAGCAACCTGCGGATGGTTGTGGGTTTCCCCAGGCTGTGCCCAGTTTCCATAATGCTGGCCGCCGTCGTATAAGTGAAATATTCTTGAGTATGGCGTAAAACACCAATCAAATAAATAAATAAATACATATATGTGTAGAGATGACCAGACCCCTGTGTACAATAAACACTCACAAACTGACATTCAGACTTAAATATCTAGAACTCTTAATGCTACAGACAACATGAATATTTAATCTCCCAGGTATGTCTGAGGATCAACACACGGGTATAGATAGAGTACTTCTGTATCACAGGTTGGTAACAACTCACAGGAACTTCCCACCTGTTGCATTTACCCACTTCTAGAACCTTTTTCTCCATTGTAGTAAACAGTTGCTGGAGGACAATTTTTCTGGATACAGTAGTACAGGATTTCAATACTTCCAGTATCGGGCAATGACTAAGAATCATTAAGAATGCTAAGGACATAGATGTACATGGATACATGTATACTGTACTACAATCCAGGGAACTGTTACATACATGTACATTGACAAGACTGGGAATGTTCGGAAATTTCATTTTTATTTGTGAAAAAAAAAAAAAAAACTCTTGGTTCCTGCTGTAGTTACATGTACAAATTAATGGAATATTTAAAACTGCATAAAATTTGTTTTAAAATTGTAATTGACAATCCAGCATTTTATTTTCTACAATCTTAATGTTTTAGATGAATTTCCTGTTTCTCAATTAAGGCTTTTCAGTCACATAAATATGCCTACTAACCTGTAAATGGGAACAATTGCTGGAACAAAAATTTTGCTTGACAGTTTACATATATGTACATAGAAATGTCAGCAGAAATTTAAGCATTATACTGAGAACAATGAATTTGTGCAGTTAATCACTTATGGAATGATACTGGTAGATGCAGTTATATCTCGACAAATGGCGTGAATTTATGATTTCAGACATTCACTGGAATTGTTTTAATTATTTTTGATGTACGTGTAGTGAATATTGATTTAGGGAAGGTATCAATTTGAGAGTGACGTGTGTGTCTATTTCCATGAAATCCTGGCTTGTCAGCTGACATGTTGTTCTTCACCATACAGATTCTTTGCCTCCACATGACACCAAGGCTTAGCTAGGCCAGGCCCTGTGGACGGGTAATATTGATGTATGGCTGGTAGGCTTACTGTAATCCTCTGTAATGTGTTATCATGAGATTTGGTACTTGGCAAATATAATGTGCAGCTCTCAAAATCAATAATAATCATTCAGGTAGTGTAATCTGCATGTTTGTTTTTATGGATAAATGAAGTTTGTATTTCACCTCTAAATATGCCTATAAAGAAAAAGTCACTATGAATTTGCATGTATTTCAACATGAACAATATGAACAGGTAATGATAACTACATTATTTCAGATATGTAAACAATACTGTGGAATATCTACTTGTACACTGCATATAGTTGTTGATCAGTGAGGCTGTTGATTAGTGAGGTTGTTGATCAGTTGGTTGTTGATCAGTGAGGTCATGGTTTTGAATTCAGCACACATGGGCCCTGCTGTCACTTCCAGTCATACTTTTTTTTACATCACTATAGCCTTTGGTCAGGCCATCGTTAAAAATCTGTTGGGCATTTAATATTCAACCAACATAGCAAACAATGCCCCTAGTGTTTGATTGGATTTTTGATAATGGCTAGAATTGATTGGCTAGGACTGCATGGCACAAGGTTTGTCAGATGAGGTGCAGAGGTTTCCTCCTGTCTCTGCCCTCTTTCCTCTCATATCTATCTTGCTTCCTCTCGAACGCTTCAGTGGCCTAATGTTTAGAGCATCCACCTCAAAGTCAAGAGGCCTTTGATCAAACCTGGCTTGGGTCATACCAAAGACTTTAAGTAAAATGGTACTTGTTGATGCCTCGCTTTGCTGCGTGCCAAGCTGAAAGGACCGCAAGGACCGCAAATGATTGGTAGGCTAGGTGACAGTTTAATTTGACTGGATGGGGTGTCATGTCATGGTGTCCTCATCATGACACTTCAGTGGTGACAGCACTTTGATGGCATTGACTCAAAATGACCAGCTACAAAAAGATGGTTATTATGTGTACACACACCTAATAAATCTTTGTCGTCATATGAAATTGTCGAGTTATACCCTAGAATATACAAAAACCAGTTTCCTACATTTTTCTGCCCTGTTTTCTTTATGCCCAACATGACTTCAGTGATAAACATTAATAAACAACCTTGGATATTGTCAGATGTAAAACACCAATCAAATAAATCTGCCTGTGTTGGTACTACATAAACATGTATTTTAAGAATGAGTGCCGTAATGATCTATCATCAGCCTATTCTGTGTGAAAAGTGCAACAGCAAAGTGTGTAGCAATTGTGCATGAGAGGGTAACCAGCTAAATTAGCTGTTTTCTTCTTGCGGCTGACTTTAATTCAATAAAGGGAAGTGGTTGCACACAAGGCCAGGGTTCTTCATTAACCTGGATTATAAAGAGCCACATGTCGCTCATTTCATTGCCCATTTAAACTGATTGCAACACCATGCCAGAGGAACAGCACAGTGTCGTTGATTGCTGATTATGCATACCACCGTTATGACTGGAATCAATTCTGGTTCATTACCTGCTATATCTGCCGCTGATCAATGCTCATTTCATTATATGTGCTTGCCTGATTTGCATACATGTATGTACAAATGTACATGTACCTGTATAACTCTCATGTGTTGAACTATATATACCTGCATGTTACCTTAAGTATTGTTTTTCACGCGCTGCTGCCATCAACATTTATTCATACATTTACATGTACATGTACCAGATTGATTTTGTTTGGTTGATTGGGGGTGGTGGGGGCGGGGGGGTGAGATATTTTACATGCTAATTATGTAAATGATAATTAAATGACAAGCTCTGCATCAAGAAGATTAAAGTTTTTTGATTGCTGGCATTAATAAATGAGTTGTTGCAGGTTTATTAATATGGCTATAAAAACTAATGTGCCAAGATTTCATCAGATGACACCGCTACAGTGTAAAACATTTTGGAAAATTGAAAATTACATGTATTGGTTTGAAATTGACAGGGTGCTGCATGTGCTGTGCCTAGCTCACACAGTTTGCTTGACACAAGGCATATGTATACAGCATACGCCCTGAGCTGAAAATCCTTCTTATTCCTGCCTTTAAATTTAAATGAAAAGATTAAGAGAATCAGTCTGGGTTCAGGTAAATATCCAGCAGTGATCCAAAAAAATAGCAGTGGGATAATGTTTTGTAGGATGAAGAGGACATTTGACTAGGTACAACTTGTGGATGGTGGTGGAGGCGTAGTGGGTAGGGTGCTTGTGCAGCACAATGACCTAGAACCCTCTCACCAATGCAGATGCCGTCAGTCTGTCCGGCTCATGCTGGCTTCCGCTACGGTCATACGTGGGAAAGTCTGTCAGCAACCTGCAGATGGTCATGGGTTGCCCCTGGGTTTTGCCTGATTTCCTCCTACCATAATGCTGTCGAATAAGTGAAGTATTCTTGAGTATGGCGTAAAATACCAATCAAACAAAAACTAAATTGCATGTGGTGGTGTCCACAATTACCGTTAGTTTTGATTGCTAAATCTGTATAGAGTAACTAGTGCTGGGGGCTTAGTTTGTGGTAATACTTGCTTCCTAAGGGGAAGATAAGGTGTTCATTCCCAAAACAGGTCATGCTGTACCAAAGCCTGAAATCTGTAACATTAATACATATAGTACAACCTTGTTTAGCACTCTGCATCAGAGAAATATAGAAAGTACTGTTGGGCACAATGTGGATGGGTGAGTGGATGTGTGATTTGTGTTAAGTGTCTTCAACATGTCTTTCCAGTGAGGCAGCAGTGTAAATATGTGGGCGTTGTATCAGACCTGCTACGTGGAATAAATATTGCTGAAAGCGACGTTAATCATGAAACAAACACATCCTTTCGTTGAATTGTTTGTCTTTACGACATCCTGGCATTGAATTGATTGTTGTTATGACATTCTATTGTTATATTGTTTGTCTTTATGACAACCTGGCATTGGATTGTTTGTCTTTGTGACACCGTGGCATGGGATTGTTTGTCTTTGTGATATCCTGACATTGAGTTATTTGTCTGTTGGGCACATTGGTATTGACTGTTTCGTCTTTATGACATACAGCTGTTCTTCTAGTTTGTCCTTTGACACCCTGGCACTGTATACATGTACATAAAGTTTGTCTTCATTACACCTTGTTACATGAGCAGTGTATATATTCTTGACAGTTCTTAACTAAGTTACTAGGTATTTTGGAAAGATTTTGAAGGTATCAGTATTTTGGAAGGTTCTGTGGTATGGGTATTATGGAAGATTTTCTATTAAAGTAAAGAAAGCTGAAATATGAAGTAAGGTTCATCATACAGACAACTGAAAACTATGTGTAAAATTACTTTCTTTTATTTTTTTAAGATTTTTTTTAAAGAGTCTTGAAAGGCATTCACATATTCACATATTAGAATTCTATGGTGGGCTTTATGGGCCTTACTGGCGGTACTTAAAAACTTTGACATCACATCACCTTTTTTCCTGATGATCACCAGAGAGATTTTTTTTTTAGTCATGGGTTAAAAGAGTTACTGTGAATGCCTTTCTATTTGCAGGCATAAACTTTCGCAGATTTGGTAAGAGGACACATTTGGGGGAATCAACTTTCACGGATCTTAACAAAATTTTTGGACAACTGATTAACAAAAATCAAACTTAAATACAGAAACGTCAAGTAATAAAACATCTCAAGCATTCAAGTAACAGTATTATCATTTAAACTTGTTTGTGCCTGTAAGATGTGACAAAAATTCTGTACAATACAGTAACTTGATCAGACAAAGAAAGTTAATCCTCCTAAGCTTTTAATCTTTTGAAGACTGTTAATCTTTATAAGACGAAGCTCTTACCTGCTGTGTGAGCAAATGTTCGTGTCACTCACTCCAAGAGGCGACAAAGGATTAAATGTGATATAAATAAATCCCACTGTTTAATTCTCATGCATCAGCAGTGTGAGTGAAACTTTGAGTGAACTGTGACAGATTTGAGTAAATTTCTCAGAAATCATCATTATGAAAAGGAAGTTTAAAGTGTGGAAACCCCTGAACGATGTATCGGGCCTGATGGAAAGGTGATCTGACTGGAAGGCAAGTACAGTCGATAAAAAAAACAGCCTCTCTCATTGTATGTATATCGTATCAAATACACACGCCCGGTACAGATTATCGATTTGTGTGTCTCTAACAGCGGGAATCAACAACAACGTCACAATGTGGCTATACTTGGACGGAGCTAAGCCTCCTTAAAAGAAAGTAAGATTAACTAATGATCAATTAATCTGGATTTATGAACGCCGGAACACATTCTAAGTAGGTATTTCTAATAAGCATGTTTGAAAAAGTATTAGAACTGTAGTGCTTGTTAACGAATTTATAACTGTTACGCATGCTACATTAATAAATGACTTACATGGGAATTGTACCACGCGAATAAAAGGGCTTTTACAGTATTACAACATTCAGTGTCATAATTAAAGTTGGAAAAACCTTAGAATTCAAAGGTTTAAATGGCTTTAACTCTTCACAAAAATTCAAAGAAATAAATGAAAGTATTTTTATGCATAGTTTTAAGTTGTCTGTATGATGAACCTTACTTCGTATTTTAGCTGCCTTTTACTTTAAAGGCGCGGGTACATGCACAACATACCGTCCACAAGCAGATTCTTGGTATGCCAATGGACAGTACTTTGGTCTGGCAGAATGTGGGTAGTGTTTATCTAGCTCTTCTCCCCACAGGATGTGAAGTCTGTCATTGTCGTGTTTACCCAGGTAATGGTAGATGGTATCAGGTTGTCAGCAGGACTGACCATGTTTGGCAAGAACCTGGGGCTATGGGTGAATGACAGACACAGATGTACCAGCATGGGCCTCCGTGCTTGCTGCTAGTTTACTCCTCTTTATTTAGCCTGTATTTCCCCGTGGATAAGGAGGGGTTACTAGCAGGCACTGTTTCAGATAAATGAGCTGCCGATGAGATTATCCTTGTTGGGCGATCAATATGCGAGAGCTGGCTGATGACAAGCGCGGCTCACTGGCAAGTGCTAAGTATCGACACGAGCGGGCAAAAATCCCCCAGACTACAAGCCTGTCCACCAGCTCATGGGAGTCATCTCCACTGAATCACCATTGATGCCCAGCCGGACCCAAACTGTAATGATCTACTCCAGGATTAAGGAAATAATTCCGCAGGATCACAGTGTCAAGTGAGGGAACCATAGATTTGTCCTTTCACCAACTTATTACACCATAGAATTGACCTCAGTGTGTTCCTTTTATCCCAGATGAACACAATCAAACTGTGGACCTTATAACCATTCTGAGTATAATTCTGGGTAGTTAGAAAACCGAGCTACAGGTCAATAGATGTATATGTAGATTTACAAGGACTTTCACATATACATGTATGATCATGTGTACTTCTGTATAATTAACTTCACATGTAAACAGTCGCATGTACATTTTTATAAGGAAGCAGGGGCCTCCATGGTTAGAATTCCAGTGTTGCGCTATGACCTAGGGGCCTCCCACAATGCAGTCGCTGTTAGTTCGTGTCCAACTTGCGTTGGTTTCCTCTCTGGCCAAACATGCTCGTGGGTTTCCTGTCCTCCCACCATAATGCTGGCCTCTGTGGCATAAGTAAACTATCTTCACTATGGCATAAAACACCTATCAAATAAATCAAATATGAAGAAGCAATCTTTAGCATATATTTATGGTTACTTCATTGGGCTGGTAATCAGATACAGGAATGCTGGATTCCAGTCTCATGTTGTCAAGACATGAATAGAATACCAATAGAATCCAATACAAAAGAACAGACGGATATTTTTTATAGCAGTTATATGGAATGAAAGTTTCAGGCTGTCAGACTATGTTATTAAATTTGACGCATAAATAAGAATTGCAGTATTGAAAATAATAATTGAATTCAGCGATAATATAAATGAATCTGAGCCTCGAAAATACCTTGAATGTGCTTGTATTTATCTTGTACCTGTACATCTACATGTACATGTCACATTTGGTTTTGTGAAAGTCTTCTTTTGATCGAAAATGCCTCAGTTTGCAGAAACACTTGGTTTTAGGTCATTTATCTTATGTATGTTTCTTGAAAATAATGTTAAAGTTTAATTCCAAACATAGTAGATTGCTGCATTAGATGTGGGGTGCTTCAGATGGGTACGGTTCACTTAATATTTCAAGTCTTCACAATATAGTCACCAACACAGTGTGAATTGTAAAGCCACATACATATGGTGAGGTCTTACGGATGAACATGGCATCTGCGGTTCTAAATGGAGCTGATGTGTAGGAGGATCTAGACTTTTTTGTATGTACATATGTATAACATTACTTATCCACACTGCTTCTGTCATCCTAATCTTTCAAATGTATAAATATATATATCAGATGGCATCTATGCTTTAGCTAGTTTAATACGCTCGGTTTAACTTCCTACAGTCTATTGAAGATGTTGTGTTTTTCAATATCAGACACATTTTTTTGGCAACGCTGTTATACTACTGTACATATATCTACAATTGTATACTGCAATTACTTTCTGAGCAAAACACTATAAAGTTACTTTTTACGAGAATATATATATATATATATATGTTTATATAGCATTTGTATATTACTTAAGGCTGTCTAAAAAACCTGACTGCAAATTAACACACACTCACATGTACCATCTGGATTTATAAATATCAATGCGTGTACTTGTGTATACATCTACATGTACTTGATTCAGGGACAAAAATGGGGAACTCACAAACTGCTTCCCGCCTGTTACAAAGCGGTCTAAAGCTATGGACTCACAACCCTGTGGATGGTCTTTGGTCTCCCAGGGCTCTGCCCACTTAGCTCACATCATAATGATGGTAGTCGTCCAGTAAAATATGGCGTCAAACACCAATCACTCAATCAGACTATAAGGCTCATGTTGGCTTCCTCTCCAGCAGTACCTACGTGGGAATGTCTGCCAGCAACCTGCGCATCGTCATGGGTTACCCGCTTTGCCTGGTCTCTTTCTACCATTATGCTTGCAGCCATCGTATAAGTGAAATACTTTTGAGTATGGCAGGAAACACCAATCAAATAAGTAAATAAATAAAGTTATGGAGTCTTTTGTCCTTTTCATTTTTTATGTCACAATTATGGTTGTACATGTGCTCAGGAAACACCTAGGTACACATGTAGTAAAGTAGCACTGCAACCTCACAGAATAGAAAATGATGTGTCCTGCTGCAGTTTGGACCCCTAAGTGTAGCTCGTACTCGGGTCTCCAATTGGAGCAAAAGGTTCACAAAGACATTGCAAATTAAGAAGACTTGAATGTTATGTAGTTTATATTAATTTGGTGTTCAAAAATAACTCTTGTCTTAGTTCCATAGTTATATACCGGGTATAGCCTTATGTGAGATATAGTTTCACAGTTTCAAAATGTTAACCCAAATTAAGGGGCTCAAAACGGTGTCTTAATTAAAAGTGTTTGACCGAGTGATTGATCTATAGATATATTAGTGCTCTAGTTAAAGTACTGAAAACTTTTAGTTTGTAGTCTTGATGTAGGAGAAACGTGTATACAGACCATGGGTACATAGATCAGAACTTTGAATGGTTTAGTTCACACAGACATTAACAGTGAATGGTTTAATGGCATGCAGACAGTAGACTTCACTTCAGTCCGTTGGTTTGATGATCAGTATTATATGGACAGCACACATTGATGTACATGTACATGAAGTCAGTTTTGCCCCTGGCTAGCATGTGAGAAAAATCAATGTGAATATAGATGAAAAAAAAAAAATTACACAAATACTGTATCAGTACAAGGATGTTTTATGACAGAGGCCTCGGAGGGGTGTCATGGTAATGTGGCTGTGTGCTGGGGCAGATCATAAAAGTGTATGTTTGAGGTCAGAGTTTTCCAGCTGCTAATGTTTCCTGATGTCTGTATGGTAAGGTCTTATGTCTGTATGATTGTGTCTGTGTAATCAGTTGTGATGTCTGTATGCTCAATCCTGATGTCTGTATGAATCTCTCTTGATTGTGTCTGTATGACTAATCCTGAATTATCTGTCCTGGTGTATGGATGATTAGTCTGGATGTCTGTATGATCCTCAGGGGTCATGTCTGTATCAGCGGTTCTGATGACTGTATGATCAGTCCTGATGTCTGTATCAGTAGTCCTCATGTCTGTATGATCATTCCTCATGTCATTCTGTATGATCATCAGTCCGCACATCTGTATGACCAGTCCTCATGTTTGTATGATCAGTACCTATGTCTGTATGATCAGTCCTCATGGCTGTATGATGTCCTCATGGCTGTATGATCAGTCCCCATGTCTGTATGATGTCCTCACGTCAGTCTGTATGATCATCATTCCTCATGTCTGTATGATCAGTCCTCATGTCTGTATGATCAGTCCTCATGTATGTGTGATCAGTCCCCATGTCTGTTTGATCAGTCCCCATGTCTGTATGATCAGTCCTCATGTCAGTATGATCAGTCCTCGTGTCAATCTATTTGATCATCGGTCCTCATGTCAATCTGTTTGATCATCAGTCCCCATGTCTGTATGATCAGTCTTCATGTCTGTATTATCAGTCCTCATGTCTGTGTCACCAGTCCTCATGTCTGTGTGATCAGTCCCCATGTCTGTATGATCAGTCCTCATGTCTCTATGATCAGTCCTCATGTCAATCTGTATGATCATCAGTCCGCACATCTGTATGACCAGTCCTCATGTTTGTATGATCAGTACCTATGTCTGTATGATCAGTCCTCATGGCTGTATGATGTCCTCATGGCTGTATGATCAGTCCCCATGTCTGTATGATGTCCTCACGTCAGTCTGTATGATCATCATTCCTCATGTCTGTATGACCAGTCCTCATGTCTGTATGATCAGTCCTCATGTCTGTATGATCAGTCCTCATGTCAGTATGATCAGTCCTCATGTCAGTATGATCAGTCCTCATGTCTGTATGATCAGTCCTCATGTCTGTATGATCAGTCCTCATGTCAATCTGTATGATCATCGGTCCTCATGTCAGTGTGTGTGATCATCAGTCCCCATGTCTGTATGATCAGTCCTCATGTCTGTGATCAGTCCCCATGTCTGTGTGATCAGTCCCCATGTCTGTATGATCAGTCCTCATGTCAGTATGATCAGTCCTCATGTCAGTATGATCAGTCCTCATGTCAATCTGTATGATCATTGGTCCTCATGTCAGTGTGTATAATCATCAGTCCTCACGTCTGTATGACCAGTCCTCATGTCTGTGTAATCAGTCCCCATGTCTGTTTGATCAGTCCTCATGTCTGTATGATCAGTCCTCATGTCAGTATGATCAGTCCTTATGTCAATCTGTATGATCATCGTTCCTCATATCAGTCTGTATGATCAGCAGTCCCCATGTCTATATGATCAGGCCTGAATACATGTATTTACCAGTACAGTGACCGTACATTCTGCCTCACCTCAGCTATTGTTTGATTCCAGGTTTTATCGCTCTCTGCAAACAGACTTTATGGATTTTCTATTTTGGCGAACAATGTGCTTTGTTTTCATTGGATTGCACTATATTGCAATGAGAGGGATTTTTTCTGAAACTTTTAAATGCTCTCCAAGGCTATTAAAGAATGTGAAGCAAACTAGTTTGCATATCACCCCTTCTCCTGCCAGCCTATGACTCCTGACTGGCATTAATAAGACCTAAAGTGATAAAAGTGATAAACTTTTATGTTTTATTTATTTGCTCACCAAGGCAGTGTAAACATACTGATTAAGGGAAGAATTTTGGGGGGTAAGTTTTTTCAACATCAGAGGTACATGTGCTTGATTTATGGTGTGAGATGGCCTCATTCATTAGTGTTACATGTACATATATAAAGAGTGAGTGAGTGCTTGGGGTTAGGGTTATAAAGAGAATTATTGAGGAAGTTTTATAAATGCAGTATATAACACAGGGATACATATAAAGTAAACTCTGCAAGAGCATGCTGTATATGTGTGTACATGTGCATCCAGGCTTTAGATTGCATGCCATTTTATTGGATGGTAACCATCATTCTTAAATTGGCCAGTCCCAAAATACCCCTGCTAAATTAAGCATGAAAAGTTGTGCTTGTAAATGTCTTGTATATCTTGTACATGTACATGTAATTAAAAACATATTTGCATGTACAGCGCGTAAGAAAGGCAGTGCTTCATTTTTGAGGTATATTGTGTTGGAGATTGGAATAGAGAGCACATTGGCAGAGCTAGGCCTGCGAGCTCATGGTTCATGGTACATGTATGTCCCTTAAGTAACCATATATGGTAATGTTGATTCCTCAACCACAGGTGCATAATGCTGTACATGTACATGTATGTGGATGACCTTGGTGCTGTTCAACTGTATGATTTTATCAGTCAATACAGAATAATGCCTTCAGAATATTCTTGAATGAATGCCCTGCAAACATGCGAAAAAGTTCAAGAATTGTAACTGAATTGTTTGCATATAAAGAAGATGGTTTTTACTGAAGGCTTCATGATGATACTGCCTTCACTGTGCTTCAACAAAGCAGGCTGTTTGCCAGTCAGCCATCAGCACAGATTAACATGTGGCCAGCTGTTAACATCCAGATCAAGAATGGCTTCACAAAATGTTCACTCCATTTGAATAATAACTCAATTATTGGCACCGTTTGGCCCTCCCAAGCATCATTTAATACGCATTTTTGTGGTTACTTTTGTTTTGACCTTGTTCTGAATTACTTTACTTTGGTATTTCTACGCATGAATATAAATCTAACCAGTACATGGAATTCTAGAATAACTAAAACTTATGATAAATTAGATTAAATTACAGTATCATCAAACTCGACATAGATCATGACCTTGTCTGTTAAAATTGCATTTGTACATGTATATACTCTGTTGGCTTGTCAGCAGAGTCAAAAGATTTTCTCATTCAGATGGCATGGAATGTTGTATGTTGAGCAATGTGCTACATCCAGTAAGATATCTGTGAGGAGACAAAATGTTGTAAATCATTACTTATGTAAATCGACCCATTCTTGTGACATGAGTAAAGATCACAGCCATTATTAACTTCATTAGTGTGTAGGCAGGTGCTCCCAGATGCTTTGTCTGAATCCCTGGCTGTCTCTGGACCTGTTGAGCCCCTTCATGGGCAGAGCCTTGTGTAAAGTAATGACCAAGTCTCTGGCTACAGCACACTTCCACTAGTCAGGCAAACTAAGCATCAGCCCTTTCCTCCAAGAATCCTGCAGAATTCAGGCATGCATGAGCCGTTGCCCACATTGTATCTGCGGGATATTGGTGCAAATAGGTCCCGTGGGATTGGGGTGTAATTGAAACAAGTTGACTGGACTGGCAATGGATTTGCTGACTCAACTAACAAGTTGTAGAAATCTCATTCTGGCCACATCGTATCACTAGAGCTGCAGTGACTGTATATAGGCCCTGATCAATATGTAGGATATCTACAAAGACCTGATATTAAAGTGGCCTCAATTGTGCCTGAAAACCATTCAGTGGAATCCCCCTGTGTAAGGTGGGCTCCAAGGTTTATGGTACTGTATCTGTTCACTATTTTGACCTGTGTCATTGAAAAGGTGACCTGCTGACTACACACTGATGAACACATGGCCTATAGCCCTGTATCTATTGACTGTGTGTTGGTGAGGAGGTAACCAGTCTCTCTGACCTGCTGACTGCACACTGATGAAAACAGGGCTTACCGTTCTGTATCTATTGACTGTGTGTCAGTCAGGTGCTCTCTGACCTGCTGACCACACTGATGAAAACATGAATTAAATGTGTAGTGCACTCTGACCTGCTGACTAGACTCTGGTGACCACATGGATTATAGTCTCTCTGATCTGCTGACTACACTCTGGTGACCACATGGCTTATCGTCCGGTATCTATTGACCCTGTGTCAGTGAGGAGGTGACCAGCCTCTGTGACCTACTGACTGCACACTGGTGACCACATGGCTTATAGTCTCTCTGACCTGCTGGCTGCACACTGGTGACCAGATGGCTTATAGTCCTGTATCTATAGTCTGTGTCAGTGAGGAGGTGACCAGCCTCTCTGACCTACTGACTGCACACTGGTGACCACATGGCTTATAGTCTCTCTGACCTGCTGGCTGCACACTGGTGACCACAAGGCTTATAGTCTCTCTGACCTACTGACTGCACACTGGTGACCAGATGGCTTATAGTCCTATATCTACGTGTACATGTAGCTTCTTTTTGGTCATTGACTGGATTTAGACTTTTGTTGTATTGAGTTTGTACGTCCCTTTGGTCATATACTTTCAATCATGTAACAACATTTACATAACTTCTGAAGAATTTGTAATTTGAAGTGCTACTCCAGTTTTATGAGAAACTGCAGTATGTACATTTTTAAAATATGTAACAGAGCTAACTCCATACGTTCCAAAGAATTTACGATGGATAACACTATTTAACCCTTATAAAATAAGAGTCCTCTGAAATAAAACTGAGGCAGTTTCAATAAAATTTGTTTGATGTAACAGGGATAATATTCCTTACGTGACATTGAATCAAGCAGATACATGTATGACACTGAATATGGCAGTTAAGCTGGAATAAAAATCAAGAGTGTTTGAAAGTAATTAAATAGCATTACTATTAGGTACCTGTACATCAGCGTTAGGTGACACCATGTGTTTCCGTGTGATCTTCCAAAACTTACATGTACAATAATAATTTGAATACAGTGCAATTTTTTCACAATTTAGGAAAGCTATTCTCAGATTTGTTTCCTTTTTACCATTTAACTTTTTAAGACACAGATGTTTTGTCACTCATGTAGCTCTTTAATAATGTCTTAGGAATATTTCTCCACCTGATGGCAGTGTTAGATATGAAATATTTGTGAAAGTGGTCGTCAGAATTAAATGTAAATTGAAAAAACCTATTCACCGTTACCTGTATCTGTCAGAACATGTGGCCTTCAAGTGTTGATTCTTGATATCAGTAATGGATTAATCAATTAAGTGGAGAAAGCTTGTAGTAAAGTGTTGTGCGCAGACAAATGACTAATTCCAGCAAAAGGTTTACTGTTAATGCTTATAGAGTGTGGCAGTCAAGACCAGACATGGCAATCCTGAAAAATGAAATGATCTAGTTCCTGATCCAACGGGTATTAAGTGTACGTGGACTTACATGACCACTGTGTGTGTGCTATACAGAACCTAAGGTGTACGTACAAGACACATTTGTATTCATTCAGTTTATATACATTGTTCAGGCATGTTTACTGCAAAAAATTACGTGCACATGTAGAATGTATTTAATTGGAGAAATTTAATAATGTGATTTGTTTTTGAGAATATGACCTTAACTTTTACTGATGGAAGTAAGTGATATTGTTCAAAATGATTGCTGTTCATGGTTACTTTTGAATGGTGCAATGTGTAACTAATGTATCATCAGTCAGAAAGTTCTTTGAGGCTCCATATGTTTTGCTTGGTTAAATGAGTTTGTACAGTATTGGGATGTCAAATCAAACTGTCCTGATGTTAAGTCAGGGACTTTAAGTTTTTGTGAGTGCTGTATTATCCTTGATAAAAAATGAAAAATGGATGTTTTTTGTGTTTTTCGGCTGTATAGAATTGAAACCAGAAAAATTTGAAATGGCAGGAAAGAAGTTAGAAAAAGCATCTGCCATACCTGTATATGTCTCAATACAACCTAAAACTTATTGGTTATAATACTGAGCTAGTTAATAAATTTTATATTCCTGAGGGTAGTCACATATTGTGATGCATTATATATACATGTGGATGTAATGTTTGCTCAAAGACATATTGAGAGCTTCTTTATAGCTAAGTACAGTTCATTCACTCACTATGCTATATTTATGCATGTATTTTTTAACAATTCCGTGTTAAACATTGCTGAACTTATTTAAATATTAAATATTAATAAGAAATGTGTCAGAGTTGTTAATGGATACTTCTGTTAAATATTGTCTGACAGACCCTGCGTGTTGATCTAATTTTAATAAATTGCTGTTATTGTTTCAGATTCAATGGACGAAACTTAAATCTCAACCAATATGGCTGGTAAGTACATAGTGATCAGTTGAGAAACAATGACTGGAAGAAGTTAGTACTTTAGCATGTTTCCCCTTTATGTTTGATCCATTTAGGTGCATGTTCTTACAATATGTCATTCTAGTACATACTTGTATACACTGTTTATTGAATCAAGGCATGCTTTGTGGTTCAGTATTTTGGTTTTACTTAAAACCTTTCCCTTTTACAACTTAAATATTCATATATTATCATCATACTTGTACCTCACTTTTAAAATGTTGTGGATGTCAATGAAAATAGAAATATTGAGAATTTTGACGTATTATTAGGGCCACACTGAATTGCCTTGCTTCTTCCCTGAAGGGTAGCAACAGGAACCCCATAGCTTATGCTAACTTGTCTCAAACCCTTCTCCATGCTTTGCTCATTCCAAGTCTGTCGCTTTATCTTCCTAACGTAGTTGCGGACCATTTTTAATTTTCTGGAAATTAAAAATTATTTCTTTTTTTAATTATGAGGAATACTTCATATTTTGCACTGAAAAAAGACAATTTATTTGCACAAAGGCAAAATAAGAATGAAATCATATTTAAATTCATGGGGCAATGTGGTGCAAAATGAAACATTGTTTTATTTTTATATTATTATTATACATGTATATATTTTAATATTATATTATTATTCATTGTTCTATACCATGACATGGTGTTCCATTTTGCCTCAGACACTATGTTTTGTTTTTCTCTATCCATACTGAAAGGAGATTGCAATATGGTGTCGTACTTGTCAACATCATAAAATCCAGTATACTAGAAAATATAAAAAAAACTTTTCTTGACTCTCATGGTAATATGGAATTTGTTCACAGCTTAAAAACTAGCTTACCTTACATCAGAGTGTACAAAAATCTTCACCTAGGTCCAGAATTATTAAGACTCTTCTCTGACTAGCGACAATAAAGTCTACGTGCCCCACACGCACTGCGCTGCAAAGGAAAATTACGCCACCTAAGGGCTGAAGTTGCCATGGCAGGAAATTCAAAGTTTCATTTTGCCCCACCTTCCCCTACCACCTAAATGTCAATTATATGTGAGCTTGTGCCGCGCACGAAAACAATCGCTGTGCCTTTGTGAGTATGGCTCAGAAAACGAGATATTACAGAATTACCACTTGTATTCGCTATGGAATGAGATAAAAATTGTCCAGAAGACCACAAATGAAGCCATTGGTGAATTTAATGTGCTTGCCTTTGCCACAAGTGTTTTCTTATATTTTCGTTCCGCCGAAAAAGCCAGCGGAAGGCTCTGTTCCCAAATACATAATTCCAAAAGGCATATTTTACCATGGATAGCTTCATGGCTGTGAACTAGATCTAACCCAGTATTAAAAGTTCACAGTCCGTTTTTTGGCTAACAATTTCCTCCCGCTGTTGAACAATGCCTTGTAGCACTTGGATGGGTATTCTGTAAGACGGGTTGGAAGTTGGGAGGTCACATGACCGCCCTTCCATGTCGAAAACACAATGGCTTCGCTGGCGAACAGTAAGGTGTAGTTGTTGCTGTATAAGATAGCATCACAAAAGACCTGCAGAAATACTCAGACTATCTGGAAAGCTGAAAATTATAGAAATCCAACAGATACAGAATCTCTGACAGCGATTCAAAAATAGGCATTTTTCTATGCGATAACCTTGGGAGGACCATTTTATTCACCCACTCCCTTTGTTACTAAGGAGATCACCTGGTCTCTAGCTTCCAATCCGTCTTACAGAATACGTATCCGATACCTATAGATTGAAATACGCCTACATTGGAAGTGTTTTCAGCTGTGTCCATTTGAATACCGATAAAATAATGTTGCCATACTTTTGGGGGACGTACACTTTACAGAACTGATGACTAGTGTCCTTGTGTTTCCATAGGGAGTTGAGATTTCAAATTAATTACTCATTTTGTGAAATAATCATTGTAAGATGTTCAAGGAAATCTTGTAAACATCGCAGCAGTCAGCGTCTTTCGACAGCAAGATATAGAATTCTTTGTGATCCAATTCTTTTGTCCACGCTATACCTTTAAAACACACCTACTGTTGCAAAACTGAATTGCAGAGAATTGTGTGGATCTGATTATAACTGGTGCTAAATGCTCACAAACACTGACAAACCTTGGACACAGGCCTATACCTCCATGGACAAGTGGCTGAAGCTACATCTATAGCTGAGGTTCTACGTGTAGCCCACTCAAGTATATCCCCAAGTTTTTTTTTTTTTTTTGAATTAAATTAATTCAGTCATGGACTGGTATAGTCATGGTGACAAGTTAGACCTTACACCATAATATCCGCTGTAACATTATCAAAACAGAAGATTTTTGTTTAAAAGCTTCATAATCAAAGAATCCCTTACAGAGCCCCTTTTGTGTTGGCATCCACCATTGTGTTACTCTCATTTCACATGTATCAGAGGCCCCCATATAAACCCCTTCTTTTGCCTTGGAAAAATAACCTTCGAGAGATCTCAAAATTTTTAAAAAAAAAGGCTATTCAGGTGTGTGGATACCTTTTCGCCCTGTCAAAAGTCTATGCTAGATACCTTTTCTCCCTGTCATAAGTCTGTGCTAGGGACCATGTAGCTGGGAATATATTGGTATAATTTCCTGAGCTGTCATTGAGATTACCTCTACCAGACTCTGAGAAAACTTTGGTGGATAGAAACTGTATAAGTTTACTGATACATTGTTGTGAAGTGGAAACAATGGTTGTGAGGCTGGAAAGGGCAAGTGCATTCAAAATGGATACAGGGAAGTTGACATACAAAGACAAGGCTAATATGTTCCATCCTTTAATCTGCAACACAACATAATTTTGGCTCTCCTCTTCCTCATATATAAATGTTTTGGACAGTGTAAATTAGGTCAAAGCTGGTTATCTGAGCTGAAGCCCACCTTGGTGCTTACACTCTCCATACTTTCAGATAAGCATGTACATTGAATGATGTATGTTGTATGGAAGACATAATAAATATTTGATCCTTCGCATGCAGGGTGTTCACAAAGGGGATGTAGCAGGCTGCAGACAGCTGTCTACTGCCGTCACCTTAGCCGCCAACTTTGAACATTCATATTATTTAAATCAATAGTAATTGTGACATAATCACTTTCAATTCAGCCGCCTACTTTTGAGCTCTGACCTCCTTCTCCAGTTATGAATGAAAACCTTGCACATGAATGAAGAATCCCCTAAATCTCAGAAAGTTTAATCAAAATGAGGAAATTTAAGGAATCGAAACAGATTTCTCAGAATAGAATTTGTTTTAATAGATCACGAGGTTCAACTTCACTCCGTCAAAATGATCATGTGGATAGGATTTTGGTCATATTTTCACATGCTCACAACCTCTGTACAGGACCTGAAAATGCTAGCACAAACTGTTGGCTGAAATTATACTCATAAAAATGACCTACCTACCCTGTTTTGTTATAAAGGGCTTATAACATCAAAAAAACAATATTCTAATTTTGGCCTAGGATGCTATGGAAACAATCC
This sequence comes from Liolophura sinensis, assembly GCF_032854445.1. Classification (NCBI taxonomy): domain Eukaryota; kingdom Metazoa; phylum Mollusca; class Polyplacophora; order Chitonida; family Chitonidae; genus Liolophura; species Liolophura sinensis. The sequence goes on from NC_088300.1 coordinate 58,788,574, forward strand.
TCAGATTTCAGATTGTACTCCTGAAAGAGTGCAAATTTTTTACAGCCATGGCAGCCAGAAGATTGGTGTATCGGTATATGACTGACCAGTAGTAATCCCATGAGCAATCTCTTAAATGATAGATACCACCTCTTAAAGCAGGGAGGTCGGATTGAAAATGTCTGTGAATGACAGACCATTGGGATTCAAATTCCATCCATTTGTCACCACTCTATGCGTGAACGTGTAGTTATGTGGATGCTGTGGGGAAGAACTGGAATGGCAGCACGAAATAATGACTTAGAGACTCCATTAAGAATTTGTAGGTGCTGATGGTTGTGAAAAGATGTGTTGTCAGCTTTCTCGTGGCTGATTGCACCCACTTCCTTGTTCTCTGTATGACAGAGACTGCATGCCCACACATCACACAATCCTATAGCATTTGGATTATCTATATCATAAACCACTGACATATAGATCATGGGATTGTTTTGTTTTACCATGCATACTGATGGTCCAAGACTTCATGGAAATTGCTTTTCTCTTTCAAAGTCTTGCAGAAGATTGTCAGATTTTCTGAGAATAAAGCCTAACTAATCAACATGGTATACATGTACTTATATGTATGTATGCCTTCATCAATTAGTTTCATGAGCATTAATTACACATACATTTACTATTCTACAGTAAAAACCTTCATATTCCTGTCTTCTGATATTTGGGAAAACATACATGCTGTCCATACGTATTATTTTCTTGTTTTTTTTTGTTGTTGTTTCTTAGGGGATTTTCTTGGGGGGGGGGGGTTGTTAGTTTGTTTTTTGTTTTATTAAGTTGTACAAAATTTGAGTTTGCCTACAGGTACATCTACGTGTACCTGATGACCTTCTAATTTTCGCTTTTCTAGTATGAGGTCATGTAATGTACCAAGTACATGTATACCTGATGAGATGTATATGTTCCTTGCACACATGTATTTGTCTATGGCTGTTCATTAATTGACACAGATTTCCTGAAGTAAATGTTACATGTACATGATAAGTTCTTTAAAATAGATAATAACTCAAATTAGAGTTACAATTTGAATTGTAAGGTCGGTGAAATTGCTCATGAGTAGCAAGTGTACCAGATCAAACAATCTCAAGGGACTCCTCCTAAAGGTTGCTCCCTTTCTTCAGCGGAAGTCAATTGATACATGGCCATTGGTCTGAGATGATGAAAGGTTGGATCAGGCTTTAGTCAAAGAGGGTTGTTCCAGGGAACCTGATAAGCTGCCCCCCTCCCTTGTCGTTTGAGGAGGGAATTGAGAGAGTGGAGGAGACAGGGAGCATCCTGCCTTCCGCTTCTCCCCTACCAGCCACCACTCAGCTTGTTGACAGCACTGTTGTGGACAGTTCACTGCTAATGGAACCCTAGCCTTCCCATTAGGAGCAGTTAGGACCAAGCAGAGAGCTGTTAAATTGGATTACATTGGCAAATGCTATGGGGATAGTCCACACTCCCTTGTCTCCAAGGATGGGATTATGCAATCAAGATGCCTTAGCTAATGGGAAGTAGAAACAGGCTTTATCTGCGTAAAGTAGCAGATCTGGTTAACATTTTGCAGCCAAAACCATTTTGGAGGAGATGAAACTGGTAACGAGGATGAAAGCTTTGTCCACTTTGTGTCATTGTTTTAAAGGGTGTATGTTGCCAGCAGGTCTGGAACGTGGAAACCAAGACTGGGCTATCACTGGCGGGTCCATATGCTAGCTGAACTCATTAGGGCTAGCCTTATTACATGGCCTTATAGCCTACAGATCCTTTAGGGCTGGTGCTTGCCCTGACACTTCTCTGCCCCTCTTACTTACATGTAAACCCTGACACCAAATGGCAGGCTATCCTGGCTGTAGGTTATATTGTATAGACCAGTGTACAATCTGGTAATAAATGATTTCGTACTGAAAAACCAGTATTTCAACTTATCCTGACTTTGGGCAGTGGTATATATTTGCCTGGGTAGCGGGTATATATTCCACATATAAATGGAATGGGCAGGTCTGATTTTTAAACATCTGTGTGTTTAACTATTTACTGACAGATAACATGTATGTACATATAGCATCTCATCTGCAGAACTAGAATGCTTGAATCTAGTTGATTTAATGGATGAAAACATGATAGTTGCATGTAGTGCCAGAGGCTACAGTGGTTTCAGCGTGTACATGTAAGGTGTGGTTTGTTTACATGTACTTGTCTCATTTCTCATTCATATGTTTTTCTTCCAAAATTTGTTTTGTGTTTGTTTTTTCCTCAACATTTTCCTGACAAAGTATGTGAGATGATTTTATATACATGCAAATAGGTAAGATGTTACAGACTTTAAAGCCTGAGGATCATATGAAACTTTGACATTTTGAGGATGAAGATACTAGATTACACAGGAATATGAATGTATTTCTGCTATGCTTGAATGAAGGAAGGTTGGATGTATTGGAGAAAAGGCCATGAGACAGCTAAGAGTCCTTTGGAACCATGGTAATTTGATTGGCTGTTGGTTCCCAAATTTGGCCTAATTGTAGGGTTGCCAGAGAGTGTTCCAGGCTAGATCGAGTTCTCACATGACCTGGTCGTTGAGGCGTCATCTTGCAGGAAACATTTGCAATTAGCTGTTGTGCTTGGATGTCCCTACTCCTTTTTTGTCCTTTGTCACACCTTTGCTGATGTGGTGTCACTGTAATTCTTTGTTAATGACAAGTGATCAACTTGCGATGCCATTCATGGAATTTGATGCCTTTGAAACAGACTGAAAATAAATAACTGCAGTTTTCATTGATGAGTGTCTTACTTGTGTTACATTTATATCGGGAAGATTTGATGCAGCATAGTGCTAGCTGCTTGACTAAAAGCATCCTTTGTTTGGAGAATCTAGGCACTTATGCCAGATACAATGATCTCCTGTCGAGACACTCTGGTAGATTATAATTAGTCGGATTGGTAGGCCTTATGTCCAGATGGCAGGTAAACACTGAGATCTGCCTAGCTCAGGTGGGACTTATGTCAGGTGAAAAATCAATTTTTGAACAGCACATATGTAATTACAACTGGTTCATCATTTTGTTGTCTACTCAAATGTCTCTGAGAATCACTGTGTCTATGTGTTCTTCCATGCCATACAGTGTCATCACCCTCTCATTAGAACAAATGGTACTAGTATTGATTTTCCTTAATGATAATATCCTTGAGACTTGTTATGGCTTGGATAGTTGTGAAGTTCGAGACTTCTCGTAACTCCTGCCGCAGCTGTAGTGCTTCAAACAGCATGTTTCCTGTTACACTTCAGTGATCATGTCATACATGATAGTGTCAGTTACTAGTACATACATGTATGTAGTTATTTAAATTTGTTTATTTATTTGGTTCGTGCACGTTTAACATCATACTGAAGGCATTTTCAGTCAGCTTGTATAGATCTGTGGTAATTTACATGTACGTAGTTTTATGAAGTTGTAGTACCTGGAATAAGCCATTGGCCTTTGGCAGCTAACTGACAGGCTTTCTGTAGAGCATGTTCAGTGTGAATGTCATATGGGTGGAAGGCTAGTGATCTTCCAAGGAGCACCGAGTAAGACCAAGTTAACAGTCGTATGACTTCTTATGGTTTACATGTAATTTCACTAAAGGCATGGAGAACAGTAGAGGTATGAAAATATAGAGGATTTTTACCTGTCCAAGGCTAGGAATGAACCATCATCTCATTTGTTCGGTACTATAGCAATTGAAAGGCAGCATTTTAACCACTCAGCCATGACTTGCCCATATGGTTAAAATTACGTATGTATTTCCGGTCATTTGGTATTAACCAAATTCTAGTAGATAAAGATTGAAAGGATACTTGCAACATGTGACTTGTAATATCTCATATTAATTATATCAAATGATAATTATAGTTAAAATTAGTGGCATACTTGTTAGTTAGTTTAAAAGATCAGAAAGATAAGGCACATCTGTGGCAACAGAAATGTTTCAGTTGGTTATAGATTCCTTGATTATAACGTTTGTCGTCAAAGATAGTGGAGAACTTTGTGGAGTACATTAGCGTAGAAGTTGTCCAATTTTCTTCAGCGGAGAAGACAACAAGATTATCTGGGTTCTGCAATATGGAGATGATAAATCAAGTGTCTGCATCAAGATGATCCAATCAAAAACCATGCAAGTGTGACTAATTTCATCGTCGTTGGTGTTTCTGTCCAATCAATATGGGCATAGTTTCACATCTTCCATCTGTGAGTGACGTTCTCGTCATGACAGGTCCATGCACTATTGTATTAGGGTCAGTCTGCTCATTGACAGGCCTTAAAACTTACACCAGGTTTTCACAACCGTCCAAGTCCTTGGTGGTTCTGTTTGAGGCATACTTGGTCATAAAGACAAAGAATCTCTTGAGAAAGACTCATAAGGCTTCAAATTGCATGTTACTTAAACATGCCAGACAGACACTAATATTCAGATAGCGATTGATTTTTATTAAACTGGAGGAAAAGGAAGCCAAAATAATCAGCTTGTGAGCTTAATTCGGTAGACATATATAAGGTTTTTTCTGAATACTGAATACCAATAAATTAGCTGTCAGAAGGCTTGAAGTAGGTGACTATAAATGTCTTGACATAGCTAGGTAATCAGACTAAATCAGAGTAGATGCACAACATGAGTAAGTCCAGGGACAATTGACACGCTGTGACAACTGCGTAGTACATGTCAAGTAGTCATTATACATACATATACAAGATATGGACATATCTTCTATAACTATAAAGGTCTGGAACTGGAACAACAATTACAGGTATATATTATTAATCATATCAGAATATTTTGGGGTTTTGTACTAAAGTTTTTCTGAAAAACTCTGCTTAAAACACATGTTCATCATGACATGTATTTTGTGTGTACAGTGGTTGCTCTGAAGGTTAAGATTGATACAATTAGCTGACAGGTACATGTAGTTCTTGACATTTTAATGTTATCATTGTTAACTAAAAGAGAGACCTTTAAAAAGCCTGTAAATTCAGTGTTTTCAGTGATAAGCAGGATGTTACAGACTGTGCTGTAAAGAGGTGCTTTCTTATGTTGCTAAGTACATGTACCTGTAGGAGATTTAGATATTGTCTATTTATTGCACGTGGTTTCTGTGTGGCTTGTCACTTAACTGTGATAACATGCCCTTTTTTGTACCATGTTCTTTAAGAGGATGCCTGTGTCAATTATTGGATCTTTTCCTAATTTCAAGCATTCATTGACAAAGGATATTTTTTTTTTCAAAGTGAGTTGAATTTCCATAAAAGCTATCAAGGAAGGTGTGACTTGTAGGTGATGAATCCTGGTCAAGGTGTTCAATGTGCCTATTGACCTGTGGAAGAGATGGACGGGTCAGTTTTTCTTGCAGGTTATTAGCGCCTGATTAATTCCCACGCCGCAGGACATGCGTCTACAGCACTCTTTTTACCTTGATTATTTTACAATTCGTGGAAGTCTGGCGATTAACCAACTTCACAGCGTGTTGAGATGTGTATTTGATTGGCAAGGGAATTGTCTGAGGCTGCGTGGTAGTCAGGAAGCAAGAGTCCTGACAAATTAGCGTCTCTGTGTCATGCGCCCCAGGGCTGCCCGGATGAGCTGAGTCTTCCACTAAGTCAGTGTTAATCAGTGATTTGTTGGGGGACCCTCTGATGCCAGACAGCAGTGTCTTCCATTGTGACATTGACAAATGTAAGGCCTTGTTCAATGAAGCAATCAAAAGCTATAGCTGATTGTAACTACCATGGCAACATATGTCTTTAACATGCTGTCATGGTAACTATACATGTATAATCACCTTCCATTGTTGCCTATGATGGTTTCTGGCCCCTGGATTGGCTGCTAACAGTGAAGTGTTTAAGTTAGATTGTATGAGTTTTGACTTCTTAAATAAATACTTTAAGAAGTAAAATTAAATAGATGTACACATAATGATACACAGTAAAATGAAATATAGATTGCAAACACCTGCTGTCTCTACTGTTCAATGAATAAAATGAGAACTTTATCTGAGGACTTTTCTCTAGCTCTCTAAGTAAATGGTGGTTGGTTCCTTGTGGCTCAACTGGAAACCTCATTCGTGAAATTTTTATACATGTACGAAGGTCGTCCCATTCTTCCTGCCTATCATGACAACATAGTTGGCTCTGAATTGGCTCCATGTGGGACACATCTTAATCAAGTATGGTGGAAGGGTTACACCAATGTGAAATGTAATCTTGTAAATACAGTAATTTACATCCAGTATGCACTTCATTGCAGTTGTATTTTCCATATGTTTTATATTCAAGATAATAAACATCTGTCTTCTTTTGCTAGGTTTTTTGCTAGGTTTGTTTTTTGCTAGGTTTTTTGCTAGGTTTTTTTGCCAACTTTTGGTAGTAACCACCAAATAACACATACAAGTCCAACCTTTACAAACTGTCAGAGCTTCACCATTTGGTTCACTACTTCAAAGCCACACAGGTGACAACAAGCATATAGGATTTCTCCACGAAATGGTTTGCTGTTATGCATACATACGATTGTAAAAACAGGTCATCGAAGAACCCTGGAGATCAGCCTTCTGTATGCCAGTAAAGTGAAAGAAAAGTAGATGCAACCACATGATGGCTTCCAATGAATTTCGCTTTGATACACACTATCCCGTTGATTGTGTCTCTCCTGTGGACCAAGGAGTGAACTTCTAAATTGTGAACTGTGTACAACAACACAATGACTGTCTGACTGGTTACAGAGGACGATTAAAACTGAAAACAATTAAAGACTTATCATGTTGCTTGACTGCGTTAATCAAGAATTAATGACTGGGGTTGAAATACTGGTGGTTGATAAAAATGACTCATCATAGGTGCGAAAACAGGTAACATCTCTTTGAATACCAGAACTGCTTAGGTTACGTGCACAAGCAATGTTACATAGTGATAACCCATCGCCCATTGTTTTAATCTCTGATCCAGATAACAAGAATAAGTGACAGCGCAGGAAACAGAAGAGGATTAAAGACACCCTTCATAATACCTGTTTGACATACTTGAGTAATTCCGGCCCTAATGTAACTAGGAAAATTAAACAGTTGTCAGAATGTTTTTTCGGTATTTGCCTTGATTAAATGCACCAACATTAATTCCCGTGAACCCATTTCTGAAATAAATTCACTCGGCGAATAGAGTGATATTTATTGTGATCAGAACAGAAAGAAGAATTAGTAAATATTGAATCTGACATACACACAACCTATAGTGTAACACTGGATAAAGCTGCATGTACAGCTTACCAGTCCATATTGCCAGTGAAATTGGAAATGCCTGGACAAAGATCAAATTCAATGTCTGAAAACTCGGAATATGAAGTATGACCAGAGATTTCCGTGTCATTAAATGGAATTTTGTTGTCCACTATGGGTTCAAATTGACAAGGCGGTATAGTGGCTTCTGTGTAGCTAGAATCCAGCTCGAAAATGACATTGTTTTGATGCGAATTCCCAGGTAATATAGGCCAGCTAGACTTGTATTGGCAATCTATGACGTCACTCGCTGAGCTTTACCGGACGGCCAGCTGGAGATCGGCTGTAGTAGTAAATCTATTGTTTTTGATGGATTTATTGTCATGATTACGTTTATCAGAGGCCCTCCTGGTAACATACTGTTAAACTGGTTATAATCTTTATACTTAGGACAAGTAGCTAAATCTGGACACTAATCCTTAAACATATCCCACTGACTTAATTCTTACATGTATGTCAAGGATTACCCATTTTGGGATAACCACTGTTAATACTTTGTTTGCTAGCAGTTAACATTATAGTTACAGTGTATAAATTTATAACCCCTGTCTGTTTTAATTGTTACTGATGACTCTTTGTATTTGATGCCATTGTTTCATTTTTTAGATGTTATTATATGTTACTGTATTCAGGTAAAATTGTGTTTCTACTTGTGCTGACAATGTTGCCTGTGCTAACAGTGTTGCCTGTATTCAGTTTAAATTATGTTTCTACTGCCTGTGCTAACAATGTTGCCTGTGCATTGTTTTAATTATGTTTCTACTGCTTGGGCTATCAGTGTTACCTGTTTCTAATGTTGCAGTTGCTGGATGAGGTGTTGCTGGAGGTGGAGACATGTGAGACACCTCGCCCCTACAATAGTCCTTCAGAACAGGCCTCCTACAGGTAGGCTTCCCAGCTAGTTGATTCCAACAGCCAACAGCCTACCTAGGTGCCAATGAAATTCGCTGAAGAACCCTGAGATATGGTGCATGGGTCACCCTGCCCTTTTAAAGTCAAAATTTATATTGGTATTTACAGTAAATTTATAAATCCTTCCGTATACTGTTGTGACTGCGATTAAAAGCTAGGTGTAAATCGATGTTGCGACTTGAAGCAACTGGGTTTTGAGCAACTTGCAACGTCTGGAAGAAACTGGGGCATTCAGTCACAGGCAGTGTTACTTGATTTTCTGCAAACCGAAGCATTCAGTTGTGTCGATATTCAGATGCTGGTGCCCGTGCAGCTGAGCTTTTGTGATACATGTACCTCACATGCAACAGGTCACCAGAAAGTCACACTGTTATTTCAAGAGCTGACAGTTGCCGTCAATGGCAGCTGACCTACATGTACATGAATAAATAACGAATCTGGTCAGACTTGGCTGGATGCTCACGATTGTAAGGTTCTCTCAGACTTCTCGACATGAACATTGTTTATGATTGCAAGTCGAACTACACCATGTCATGTAATGATTTGATGTAATCAATGATGTAATTACTTTTCATGTAATGATGCGTGCTGTATGCATGGTTAAAAATTTTCAGGAAAATGATAGCTTATTGCTCACAACCATTTTTTCTAAGGTACGAGTCCAGACAGTTCCTGAAGCACAATGGCTGTGCTTGCTGACAGATTCTAATACTTGGAGTTAGGTTTTGTCCCATGTGATTTAGGCAGGGTGTGATGACCTGTACTTTAGCGCAGCCCATTAGTCATACGTGATATCCCAAGTGATCAAATCCATCCTGTTCTGTTTGTCAGATCTGGAGGGAAATATGGCTTCAGTGATAAAGTGATAGATGGAATGAGCGTGGCTATCAACTCTGTGAACGTAAACTTCCGCTCAAAAACCTTTGCGGCCTCCTTGCAGGTGAGTATGTAGAGATTACATTTTGTCTTGTAAGCAGATAAATTGAGGCTGAAATGCCAGATTACCATAATTCAGGATAGCCATTATTATAGCCCCCAGACCCCCTGGCATGACAGCCTTGGTTGTAAAAGAAAAAGCATCAAACGAATGTAATTTACAGAGGTTCCGCCTCTGTATTACTCCTGTATTGCAACTGTCAAACAAGGTGGACTGTTAAAGCATAATCAGAGCTATGGGTCTGGGCTGAATTGCCTCACCAACTGTGGTCGTCGTTTAAAGACTGTCTGAGCTATTGTCATAAATTGTGTGGAGGGGGAAATGGTGTGAATCCTGGGTAATAACGATGTTACTTAACACAGCAGATTGGCCAGCCTTCCCAGCTGCACATTCCCCTGGCTGATTTATCCCAATGTTTCCTCCTGAACGTACAGTTTGAGTTTTTGCGATAATGCGTGATTTATTAGCCTGATTGCCAAAGACTGTCGACCATAATCAGTACACAGAAACAAGCTAACCTGTTTTTAACACTTGTCTAATCCACCTCTGGCTAAGGCAAAAATTATTTACTGGAAGTCCCATAGGAGATACCTCCTTATCTAGCTTCCAGATAGACCGAGGCACCAGCTGAAAAAAAACGGCCAGTATTGTAAAGATGGATGATTGATTTCTCCAAGGCTTAACCTAACGGCTCTTGTATAATACCCAGGCCAGCCGTGTGAAATAATTAAACTAATGCCAACTTTTGCCAACCCTTTTGGCAGAGATGATTTAATGTCATTATACCTGACTTGATGAAGCACAAATACCAACATGTTCACCAGCCTAAGGGTTTCCCGTTCAGAGAACTTGTAGCAAACTTCCAGCATCATGTTTTATTTTTCTAATTTGCCTTGCTTGTGATGAAGTACATCCTACATGCTGGTAACATCTAAACTGCTGATTTTTTATCTTGTTAATTTTTATAAAGATGGCATTTTCTTGGTGAGATATTTCCAGACACATTTCTGCTATAATTAAATGCAGTCAGATATAAATATAATTTAAACAACACTCATAGTTCTTTCTTGAACCCCATTGTGTAAGTTTTCACAGAAATGTTGTACATTAAATGACAATTTATGGTTTCAAATACATGTAGCTCTGATAATCTTTCATTCATTGTTAATTTTTTTAAAATCGTTATCTTTGTTTTAGCCAGAATAAAAGAGAAGGCCTTTTTTACATACTTTATGTAGTAAAGTATTTTTGTGTGTTGCATAGAATCAAAATTATTCTGAATCTGTTTTAATTATTTATTCTTCTCAAGCCCAAACTACAAGTTATTTATATAATGGAGAATCACAATTTTAATTGCATCTTGTTATTATTCTTGACTCTGCCGCACATGTAATGACTTGAAGCTGTCACCATGGTGATCTCAGATGTGAGATTGAGTGTAGCTCATGCTGGAATCAGGTCACTGCATCAAAAAGAGTTGACCATTTCCTGGCCTTTCCTTTTACTTCATAATCACCATATGGTGAAGAGAAATTGCCCAATCTGCTGTAAATTCTTGTCCACTCGTTTATGGCATAGAGCAGTGATGCATGTGAAATTGTATATTGCCAAAGGTGCAAGGCTCTCCCAAGTAACTATCCAGCGAGGTGAACAATGATCGCATGGTTTATTTTGTTATATGGGCCATATTACAAGATTGGTGAAATTCACTAAATCATTATAATCATGCCAGGAACTATGGCTCCACTTTATGTCTCTTGTCTCCAAAAAGTTAAATGTTTGTGAAAAATTGTTTATGACTTTATTGGTTAAAGCATTTTTTTAGACACTATTGAGGAAAATGATTAAGCATGTAGTGGCACTTGATTGTCCAACATTTATATGACTACCGTAGCTCAGTCGCATTGATATGCAGCATTGTCAATATTCAGGACTCTTTTTTTTTTTTTTTTTTGAATTATTATCAGAGGCCTGTTTTACAAAGCGATAGTTATATGAAGTTAGTGCTACAGTGTACCTATGCTTTGGACAGTGCCCATGCAAATGTACTATATTCCTTGTACATGTGCTTGTTGTCATCATCATAATACCTTTCCGGGGAAAAAAAGAAATCCAGAAAGTGATAAGGCTTTCAAATAATCAACATTATAATCACTATTTTGCTGTAAGACATACAAAGCCCAGGCATTGCTAAGTTCTGATGATAAAGATGGGGTAAAGTTGGATATACATGTACATGCTGATGTGTTGGATGATTCAGCTGATAAACAACTTTACCTGGAGAATCACTTTGCTTATAATTTTGAAGATGCTATCTTATCTGATTTTCTGCACTACACCAAGCCTAGATATAGATCTACATGGCTGTTTGATGGACATATTCTGACGAAAGACATGTTTTTTGTTTGTATATGCTGCAAAAATAATATTCTTCTGTAAACTATGGCTTTACTACCTTTATGGATGTAAAGCTATACATCTATTAAGTATCAGTAGTAACTTTCATATTTACCAACACATGAGCGAACGAATTCAAGAATAAGCAAAGTCGTGTAGAGCTCGCGAATCTTTCACACATTTGCAACCAGTTGCTTTATGAGAACTTTTTCCTGCACTGTCAGCTAGATACATTTTGTCAAAAATCACTTGAAACAATTTGGATTTCTCATTTTACAGTTGTCTCGGGTGCAAGTGTACAGTGTAAACCCTAACTGGCAGAAAGTCACAGATCTGCGGACGACGCGCATCAAGGACCTGGAAAAAGGAGAAATCTTGGTGTTCAAGGAGGTGGACTGGCAAACCACTCGAATTGAGGCCAACGGCATCAACATCTCTGACCCATCTATCTCCAGTACACCTCTACGACTGATCGCCAACCAATCAAAGATCAGGATAACTCTCAAGAAAAAACTTCATGGTCAGATTTACGAATAATTCATTTATTTCATTTTCAGTGCTTATTTATTGTTCATTCTCACCTTGTATTGCTCTTTTCCTTATGCTGCAAATATTTCTATGGTTATGAAAATTTGGAAAAGTTCTCTTTTGCTGATCTTTGATTTTACTGTCCTGTTGTGAGATGCCTTGTCACAAGTCATATATTCATTGTTGGGTATTTGATGTTGAGTGATGTTCCTCTTTGAATCTTCTTTAACTGTATGTGTATATTTCTAAATGGACTTTGTGAGTTTCTTTATAGTGTTGACATCTAATTTTGGTGGAAACTTTTTGTGCTGACTGACTACTTATGCAATCTAACATTTTTATATGATAGTAGGATAGTGTTTTCTGGTGTAATCTCTCTGCTTGATGACCTGTTGTGGAATCCTTGGGTTTGATGGTAGTATAATGGATAATGCCGTTTTGCTTGTTGAATTGCCAGTGGGTTTCTTGTTCCTATAGCAATGTTCTCCTTAATTTATTTTCTTGTCTGATCACCCATTATGGAGTTTGTTTTAAACTGAGTTTTGTGGAGTAGAATGTGTACTCTAAATTCTATTGTGATTTCCTGCAGAGTGATCCTTCTGATGGAAGATCTGCTATGGAATTTTTGGTTTCAGATTGCAGTTCTGTGTTCTGCATTCTGCAGATTGATCTTTCTGTTGTGCGATCTGTACAATTTTTTGTTTAGATTGAAATGTGGTTTTCTCTCAAGTGGGCTTTCTTTTGAGATCTGTTCTGGATCTTTGATACAGATTGTTTTGTGATCTGCAGAATGATCTTTCTCTTTGAGGATCTGTTGTGGAACCAGTGCTGTGTCCTCTTAAATGACTTTTCTGTTGGATAACATGTTGAGGATCTCCCTGTTCAGATTGTAGTGTGCTGTCATAAGACTGAGTGACATTTCGGTTGGATGTTTCAAATGTTCTGGATCTCTGTTCAGATTGTAATGTTTGCCCTCTCAAATGATTTTTCTTTTGAGTGATATGTTCTGGATGTTTCTTCAGAGTGTAGTGTGGTGTCATTTATTAGTGATCTTTCTGTGGGATGATTTGTTTTGGATCTTTGTTTTCTTCAGAGTGTAGTGTGGTGTTGTTCCAAGTGATCTTTCTGTTGGATGATCTGTTTCAGATTGTAGTGTGGTGTCGTTCCGAGTGATCTTTCTGTTGGATGATCTCTTTTGGATCTGTTTTAGATTGTAGTGTGGTGTCGTTCCGAGTGATCTTTCTGTTGGATGATCTGTTTTGGATCTGTTTTAGATTGTAATGTGGTGTCATCCTGGGTGATCTTTCTGTTGGATGATCTGTTTTGGATCTGTTTCAGATTGTAGTGTGGTGTCGTTCCGAGTGATCTTTCTGTTGGATGATCTGTTTTGGATCTTTTTCAGATTGTAGTGTGGTGTCGTTCTGAATGATCCTTCTGTTGGATGATCTGTTTTGGATCTGTTTCAGATTGTAGTGTGGTATCGTCTCGAGTGATCTTTCTGTTGGATGATCTGTTATGGGTTCTCACAGACACTCAGCTGAAGGCAGCCATCCTCTACTCAAGGTCTCTACAAGAAGCTATAGAGAAATCTTCAGAGCAGAGCAAAAAACTAGCTGCTGAAAAACTTAAGGTACTTAAGTTACTGCATCCACCAAACTGTAAATTCATTTATGTCTTCCATAAAAGTTTCGTGTTTTTCATCACAGGCTGTTTTACATGTACTCAAGTTAACTCAAATCTGTCACTTTCAAAGAGTTCTTTTTACCTGCACTTTTACAGTCCTGTTTTATTTGATTGTAATGATACAGGTGGTTAACTTAGGAAATCTGTAGCCTGTGTAGTTGAAGCTGACTTTATATGGAGATAAAATTTTAGAATTTAAGGCAATAATGTTTATATGAAACTGTGTTAGCTGTTTGACTGCAATGATGAAGTGGTTACAAGACAACTGCTGATTGTGCAAGAGTTGACACCAGACCAAGGACATCTGAAACTAAACTCGTCCATATTTATGGAGAGAGCACCATTATAAATAATTGAAAATATGTGTCTGCTTGCATTCCAGCTGAGAAGTCATTGCAGTGCAACCTATTAAATTATTTACACTCATACACCAGCCCAAACGTATTGATTTTGCGTGCTGAAGCAGTGTTTTTTTTTCATACCACTGCATGATTTTATCATATCGAAGGATAAAAAATAGAAAACTGGCCTACTGGGAATTTCTTCTGAATGAAATTTCAGACTCTGTCCTCTCAAACCACCAATTTTCTCTGAACACGGACAAAAGTTCAAACTCATTTCTTTCATTGTTCAATTTATAAGCAGGAAATAGAAGTGTAAATTACGTCCTTGAATGAATTAGGAATTTTTGCAAATTGACCATTTATAAATATTGTGTAAAATGGTATGGAAACTTCAATGAATTTGTTGAGTTTTTTCTCAGAAACAAGGTCATATTGGCCCTACTGCCGATCAACTGCGCCATCAACTGCGACAACAACAAAGCACTCCAGCCACACCCATTGCCCGATTCTTCGCCAAATATGATGTCATATCAACCTCGTATCATCTCGATATCAAGCCGTATCGACCTCCATCTGTGTGATGACACTGTTCCTGGTAAGGGTCGTTTTGTTCAGTTTTCTTACCCATGAATCTGACTGCTCTCACATAAGTGAAATATTAGAGGACAGTGTAAAAACCTGTCAAATATGTAAATATATATATATATTTAAAAGGCCTAACCTTTAATCAGAAACACATGACCAATCAAGCATAAATAAATACATTAAAAGCCTAATCTTCATCAATAACTGTCCAAAAAGACATGTTTCTATGATATTTACTCCTGAGCCTGCTTTTCTTCGTATACATAAGGAGAGCAACACCCCTTTTATTCCGTTGACAAGACTCATTTATTACTGGGTATGAGAATCCGTTTTTCCACTCCACTCACTTTAATATTATGTTTTGTCACATGACATGTTTTTGTTTTCTCTGACATCCCCGCAGGCGAGAGTTATAAGCGAGCTGTAGAAGGAGGAGCCATGCAGATCACACTTCAGAACTGTCCTTAGATTATTACCCATACCACCCTGCAGGTAAGTTGTCATGGAAACTTGTCTGATTTGCTGCATTTTTATTTATGTTTTACGGAGATTTGAGCTTGTGCAATCACTGGTCTTCTAAATCTTTAACATCAACATAAAGAAAAAAAAAGTATGGGACGAATTTGTTGAAAAGTTTACCATGCTCACTAACTTTGAGGGGTTTTTTTGTGCTTTTTTTTTTAAATAGCTCAAATTGTTATTAAAATACATATATGTACTAATTCATTTGTTGTAATGTCTGCATTTGTACATTAGGTGACATACAAGGTGAAGTATATGTTAAATCTGATATCTGGGATTAAATTCATACCTGCATTGTCTCAATCTTGCATGGTCACACTGTTCAATATGACATTACACAGTGGTCATATTTCTTTGGAAGAACAATCCTTGAAGTCCTTGAAACACTCTTTGCCTGTCCTAGTGAAATAGACATGTTATTAAAAGGGTGTCTTTGTTGAGTGAGTTTTGGTTACAAGCAGGCTGCCATATTTGCTGACTTTAGTTTGCAAAAGAAAGTTTTAGAGTGGGTAAAAAATAGTATCATTTACATGCATGTGTGTATGTACAGTATTTAATATAACATACATGTACATGTATGGATGAAGTCTGTTCTCTGTTGGGAGTGTATGCCTGTCAGCCTATACCCTCCTACTGAAGACACATGTGGATCTGTATATAAGGTGTTGCCATACACTAGCTTTGCCATGCAGCCCTTCAGTGGGAACCAGTTTTGCTGTTGACAGCTCAGAAATTGCATCTTTCTACGTGAATATGGTCCTGAATGTTGCATTATATCCAGATGGTATGTTAGACGCAAGTGCTGCTTCTGCTACTGCTGCAGCAATTGCCCAGTAGGAACAGTTGGACTCAACATCTTACTAGGTAGACATAGTACCTGGGTGTCCATGTCAGATGTCTGATATGATAGAGCTTCCTAAATCAGTTGACTTAGCCATTGTAAAGACTTGAACCAAAAATCTGTTTACCAGTTAGGTCAGGCCCTTGTTAGTTGTGATTTTACTTTTAGATTTTGTCATTAGCATGCACATCTGATATGTTTGATCAACTCTCTTAAGTTCCTTCATTATGATATTTTGAGATTGTATTTGTATTTTGCTTCATACATGTACAAACTGGATATTACAGAAGCTAGTAATAGTTTGAATTAGTTTGAGTTGTCTGGCATGTTGATGACATCTTTAATTTAAATTACTTGTAAAAGGTTGCTGCTTTTGCATTTGTTTATTTGCTTTCTGTGTGTTGTGTTTGCGATGTGCTCGAACACTCATTTTTGTACTGCTATCAGTTTGGTACTGTTATCAGCTTTGTACTGCTATAACTGTGGTACTATTATCGGTTTTGTACTGCTACTGGTTGATCAGGAGCATATCTAATTTTCACTCTCTACAGCTGTATACCTCTAGATTGTCAGGATGTACCTGTGTTTCCTTCTCTACAAAAACTGCATTTCTAACATCTCCCTCCATGAATCTTTTAGATCCTATTTTTGGATCAGAAGTGTTCGTTGGTGTGTATTATGCTGAATACGGACTTATTTGGGAACATTCTGTTTTGATTTATAAGCAGGTTTGATTTATGTATGCATGAAGATTTATTTGAATGGTGTTATGTATGGTAATGATACTCAAGAATATTGCGCTTACATGAGAAACGGCAGAAATGCAAGGTGGGAAGTTAACATGTGCAAATCCCATTGGACACCACTGCCCTTTGACAGGTACCTGTGCATAGTGTTAAATAAGGCAAGACAAGCTCAATCCTAAATTTTGGATCAATTTTTACCTTGTAGCCTAATTTAGCATAAGGATAAATATTATCTCATCAGATCTGCGCACTTATTGGCTGCCTAAAAAAATTGAATGGATTTACGTAGGTGTATGAAACTAGGTGAATATGAATATCTCCCATGAGTAGGATACTTATTTGAAAGTGAATGTGCCTCATGAATTTTTGTCAACATTTTATGGCCCAGTACATGACATATACATGTATTTGTAATAACAGATTGTCAGATTATTCTTACTTTTATCAGAAACTTTATTAAATTATACAAGTTTATTCTGCAACCAGCTGATGCTTATCCTGTTATGAATTTGCCACAAGGTTTTATGTTGCCAAATGCTTGTTTTATGTTTTCATCACAAATGTACTTTTTTAAAAGGCTTTGTCATAAATATTTTATACTAACCAGCCCTGCAGAATCTTTTCTCATAGCCTAATTATTTCCCCAGCACACATAATAAAGGAACACAAATAAGTTCCTTGGATGGTTTTAAAAGCCTGATGAGATAGGTTCCCAGTCTTTCTGTCTGTTTGCCAAACTACTTGTTCATCCGTTTTTTTCAGAGATACACATTTATAATGCAGTAGGACTAGCTTTAGCATTTCCAAAATGTGTATTTGTGTCTTTGAGTGAGAGGTGGTGGACTCAGAAATCAAATCACACACGGACCCAGGGGCCGTCTAACAACCGGAAGCATTGAAGCTTCACCCCACCTTTTCCTTAGTCATATAGCCCCTGGACCATATCCTGTAACATTGATTACTTTGGTGATTTGTGTTCTATAAAGTAGGATTCTCTCACTTTTTGAGTTGTGCCCAACAAACTTGGTTCTTTTTTATCCAGGATCAGTAATGTGAGCTTCACTGACTTGAAGGCTGTGCCCCACAAACTTGGTTCTTTTTTATCCAGGATCACTAATGTGAGCTTCACTGACTTGAAGGCTGTGCCCCACAAACTTGGTTCTTTTCTGTCCAGGATCACTAATGTGAGCTTCTCTGACTTGAAGGCTGTACCCCACAAACTTGGTTCTTTTCTATCCAGGATCACTAATTTGAGCTTCACTGACTTGAAACCTGTGCCCCACAAACTTGGTTCTTTTCTATCCAGGATCACTAATGAGAGCTTCTCTGACTTGAAATCTGTGCCCAACAAACTTGGTTCTTCTCTATCCAGGATCATTAATGTAAGCTTCACTGACTTGAAGGCTGTGTCCCACAAACTGGGTTCTTTTCTATGTAGAATCACTAATGTAAGCTTCTCTGACTTGAAGGCTGTACCCCACAAACTTGGTTCCTTTCTATCCAGGATCACTAATTTGAGCTTCACTGACTTGAAACCTGTGCCCCACAAACTTGGTTCTTCTCTATCCAGGATCATTAATGTAAGCTTCACTGACTTGAAGGCTGTGTCCCACAAACTGGGTTCTTTTCTATCCAGGATCACTAATGTAAGCTTCACTGACTTGAAGGCTGTGCCACACAAACTTGTTTTTTTTTCAATTCAGGATCACTAATGAGAGCTTCACTGACTTGAAATCAGTGCCATGCAAACTGGGTTCTTTTATACCCAGGATTGATGCCGTATGCTTCTCTGTCTTGAAAGCTGTCCCCTTACAAACTAGGCTCTTCTCTATCCAAAATCATTGAAATCTAGTTCTTTGGCTTGAAAGCTAGATGTGTACCCTACAGACTGGGTTCCTTTCTATCAATGGTAGCTGAAGTTTGATTCTCTTGGTTGAAAGCTGTGTCTCACAAACTGGGTTCTTTTCTTTCTATAGTCACTGAAGTTTGATTTTATTACTTGAAAGCTTTCACTAGCTTGATAGCTGCACCGTACAAACTGGTTTTTTTTTTTATCCATGATGACTGAAGTCGATCCTCTTGATAGAGAGCTGTGTCCCAAAAAGTGGATTCCTTTCTGTATCCATGGTCTCTGAGTTTGCCTGAAAGCTGAACCCTACTGACAGGGATTCTTTTCTGTCTGTGATCGCTGAAGCCTGGTTCTCTTGCTTGAGGGCTGTACACTAAAAACTGGGTTCTGTTCCATACAAGATGACTGAAGTCTGTTTCTCTCACTTGAGAGTTCTGTCCAACAAACTGGGTTAATTTCCTACCACGATCTTCATTTTCTTGTTAGAATTTCCTTTCATTTTTTTTTACCAAACACAGAAGATTAATTTACCGCCATCCTATTATTCAACCATAGAAATTCTTTGGCCAGTCCTGTGAACCGATCAATTACTCAAAACGACGTCCTGAAAACAACAAATGAAATTTTGGACTTATCTCAGGACGGGCCTATAGATTGATCCTTGGCCTGAGCTGTCCAATCAGAATTGATCTCGCAAGATTGATAAATGTGATTCGTTGTGAAGGTGGTTTATATGGCCACTTATTGTTATGGGCTGGCGGGTATTGATTCAAACAGCTGGAGGGGTGGGGTGGAGGGGTGGGGAGCGGTTATCAGCCTCAGTGAGCGCACTCATATTATAGCCTTTTCTCCGTGGCCTTTTAGGTTTAGGACCAGCCAGTAAATTGATGTATGACCTGACAATATATTTTCTTACCATTAGTTCGTCTCCAGTGGAGAATTTGACAGTTCCGATCACTCGCCACTGACAAATTATTGAATGTCCCATCGAGTGTGCTAAGTGTTCATGTTCTTGTAATTGTGATTTACAATTAATACCCATTCTTCGACTAAACATCCCAGGAGTCTGACTGAATACATTCATTGTGGCACATTTGCTTGATAATGATGCCAATCTAAATCAGCGAAACACGCTTGCATCTTTCTCTGCATTCACTGCTTTTAATACTTGCAATAAATTCACTGGGAGCTAATTATTTTTGTTCACCAAATTTAGGATGCAGTTGTTTGCCAGCAGGACATTCTATAGTGACACAACATTAAATTTTACCACTTTCCTTGCCATAGAAAATACCAATAATTTGTCTACACCGCCTTCAGCCAATAAGAATGATGGCTGTAAATATACCTGGGACAAAGTGTCCTCTTAAATTTCAACAATAACCATCACTCAAATTAATAGATATGCCAATACCAGACTCTTGATCAAAGCTTGAAATTGGCTTCTTTTTTCATTATTGGTTAGTTTGAATGGCTGTACAGTGCAGGCAGGAGGATTTCACGGAAAGGATTGGTCCGTTTCCAACAAAAAAAAGGCTTGGCCACTCACTCAGTGCTGCTTAGTAAACATTGAACAGAGTTAATTGTCCGAAGACTTGAGTTGTGAGCCTTGAAATTGTGGCTAAGGTGTGACTAAGCCCTTGTACTTTGTTGCATCAAGTGGTCTCGTGAAAAATGGTCCTTATGCAATCTCTGTGTACAGAGAGCCTGCAATGCTATCTGCCACGATGGACAGGAAGTAGCACAGCCAATGAATTACATGTAGGATAGAAGGCCAGTCAAGCTCCTTGACCAAGGAAGTTGTGATTCATATGAAATTCGGATTCTGAGATTGGCTTGATTGTAAGGCTGTTGTGGAAGTTGTATTTAACACATGATGATTGTATTTTTGAGGAGATAACTCAAACGGACAAAGTTTAGAGTACCTTGGTCTCTCCTTTCTTTTTTCCATAGTTTGCAGTCAGATACCTCAGTTGTTCAGTGACAGTTTATACACTTTAAACAAAAAGGTTGAGGGATGATGGTATTTTTTAATTTACAAAGTAAATGAAAATTAGGTCGGGAAGAAAGACCAAACACCAAAATTTATTTGATGAAATGCTATTAATACTAAAATTATTACCAGTACAGGTAAATTGGTTCCCACAGCAGAAATTGTTGGGAACCAAAAAACATTTCCGACCATTTTCAGGTAACAAGTACATGAAAAAGTGTTTCCCAGCAATTCTGAAATCTTCATGCCTGCATTGAAATGGATTACATAGATCTCCGCAGGCTGGTGCCAGCCATATTGTCAGCTTGAAAGTGCCTGATCGGCACCAGATTGCCCAAACTGCCCTTTCACACTAAACCTTTTCAACACATAATGTCATTATAAATCTGCAAGCATGTTTTGTCTTCTTACATATGCAAGTACCAAATGGACAGTGAGCATGTTTATTCATATGTCAGTGTATTGCAGAAGTAAACTGGGTTTCTTTATAATTCATTCTGCAGGATTCTGAACATTGTTGTATACAAGCCATACATGTATTTTCTCAACTGTTTCCATAAAATATGCTTGGGACATTTTGGAGATCTATATATAGGCTGAAGCTAATTAGAGCCCAGGCTATCCGTGCCTTTTATTTTCTATGGTACCTTCATACAGTCTGTTGTTACTTTTCAACATATGTTACTCTTAACTCTACAAATGTTAATGTTTGAATGTTTTAAAAGACATTTTACCTTTCTGTTTCTTTTTTTTTTCCCTTTTGTAAATTATTTTGTTGAATGACTATTTGATCTTATGGATGTAAATTCTCTGAACAGTTTTTTTCACTGACTCTGTTCATTTCCTCCTGAGTTAGTTTTTACATTTTTCTGCAGTACTATTTTGTGAATGATACCCTATGTATACTAACATTAATTAGACTGTTTCTTTGGATCCTCTTATTGTTTGATCCATGTAATATTTGCAGATGCCTCACTCATTATGTCCCGCGGTGAGTCCTCATTCCTTCATACTTTTGTCCATCTAAATGTTCTCCTGTGATTGGATGCCCTTTGACCTCTTTTTGCACCCCATTTTATTCCTACTTTAGCCTGTACATCTGTTTCTCACTGTGAAGACCCAGTCGCAGTACTCAAAAGCCGATAGAAATCTACAGATCATTACAGTTTTCAAATGAAAAGTAAAAATTAACATATCTTCTACGTAGACGGTAGTTGTATCACTTGTTAACTGGAGTTTTGTTGGTGCCATGTATTATCAGAAGATTAGACTTTTTCTTATCCAGTCGGTGTGTTTTACAGTC
This sequence comes from Liolophura sinensis, assembly GCF_032854445.1. NCBI lineage: Eukaryota > Metazoa > Mollusca > Polyplacophora > Chitonida > Chitonidae > Liolophura > Liolophura sinensis. The sequence goes on from NC_088300.1 coordinate 58,810,532, forward strand.
TGCACATTGTCACTGTATATACAGGTAGACCAACTTGCTGAAAATCACCTTTATCTCATTGATGCCATACAGGTCATTTCGTCAAAAGATTTCATTTCTCCAAAAAAAAGTACAAGAATGTACTCCAACTGAGGGTAGAATTTAAACTTCAGGCACTTAAATTTCAACATTACTGAACAATTCTAAAACATACATGACATCATTTGCAATCTCAAATGGGGTTTCTAAGCTGCAAACTTTGGTCTATTTAATAGAAAATCTGTGGAAATGGTCTTAGTTTAAGGAGTTTTGGGTAACCTATTTTTTCCTGGCTGATATTTTGGTTATTGAATTTATCTAACTTTTCCTCCGTCTCGCTCTTGAGAATGAATAGAATGCTGAAGAGCTTTGGTTACATGGACCCTGTTCCCCATCCTGTGGTTATCATCTGTACAGCATGCCATTTCCAGCTCATGAATGCATGCATTCAAGTGGTCTGTTAAAACAATTAATATAATTTGAGAAGTTTTTTCTAAAATATAGCTGATATTTTTGGGGGTTTTTTTTTGTTTGTATAATCAGCACAAATATATGCTGGGGAAAACTTGTTTCAGACGTGCTTAAAGAAGAAAATTTATATGTTTATATAGTTTAGAAAAACTAAGGTGTTGATGGCGTATGTATTGTTTCATCACATTGTACAGTTCTGTCCGAACATATCCACCTTGGTTACATTAACAGATATATATATATTGTGAATACAAAACATCATCCCATCCATCCTGGTGGTGTCATATTGTCTGGTAATTTGGTGTCTTGTCCCCCTATAAGTGGTTTCTTCATATCAAGGGGTTTTGGTCTAGCGCTGTTGTGCTCGTCTGTGAAATCCCCGCCAGTGTTGCTGCTCAGTTGACAGTCAGTCAGTGGTGTACTGCATGGTTGTCCACTTCCCCATCATCTGTTACCAAAAAAAAAAAAAAATGATGTTTACTTGTATACTAGCTATCATGAGCAAAAGCTACCATTGGATTGGAGTAGAGGACAAGGGTAGAAGATTCATGCAGATTTTTTGGATTATTTGTGTTCTGATTATAATGTTTTATTATAAAACCATATAGGGGCCTATGTGGCAGAGTGGTTAGTGTGCTAGCAGCTAGTGAGTTCAGATTCAGCTGTTGGTTTCCTCCCACCTTAAATTGGCCCAAAGCACACAACACCAATGAAATAAATCAATAAATAAAACCATATATGTCATTTCTTGGAAAAGATTAAATACCATTTGGAATTATATTAAATGCTTAATTTTCTTTTCAGATTGTGAAAATTATTTATTTTGATTTCAGGATTGCAAGTTCTGTGATAAGCTACAAAATATAAAAACTTCTCAGCTGTATACATTTCTTTTTTTTCAGTTTTGTCTATTTGCCTTTGTTTAAAACTTTATTGTACCTGGCTTGCCTTCTTCTTCATCAGGTGGAGAGCGCAAGAGTTGGCACCGTTATGCTGACAACCTGGGCTCACGCAACCATTGGGTGCAGCAACTCTTCTCAGTGTTTAAGGAAGATGTCCGATTGTCAAAAGAAACTTGTTCCTTGAAAACACAGCAAAGTGTGGATTTGCAGGCACAACATCAAAGGCAAGGATCTCCATCATTTTCTGATGCCGATGGCCACGGTTCTGGCAAGACTCTTCAGAAGACTGATAGCAAAACTTTGTTAGCTCCTCCACCAGGTCATGGACATAGATCCAGGGCAGAGAGCGGAGGACAGAGGGCAGAGGTGAAAGGTCACAGAGCAGAGCAAGGGGGTCATAGGGGACACCAAGATCAAAAACCAGAGGACAAAGGTCACAGAGTTGAACAAGGAATTCACAAAGAGCAGCAAGGTCATAGACCAGAAAGTGGAGGTCAAAAGTCTCAATCTGCACCCGGTTATGATGATCAGAGGATGTACAGTGGTCGCAACCAGAAACAAACTAAACTGTTGGAAAGCTGTTTTGTGCTAAAAGTTGAGGAGTTCACAATCTTTCAGGTGTCTATGCCTAACAACCGAAAGGGCACGGTGAAGAAGTTTCTGTGTTCAGACAAGAAGCAGTTGCACCTACCTCCTGAGATGTCTGTGGTACAGCTGGAGTTCACTGAATACTTTTTCACAGAGGGCATTGATTACCCAGGTAAAAGCTTAGACTAGAGATGTAGCTGCTACTAGTAACACATAAATGTATATACATCCTCCAACAACCAGTTTAGCTTAAACAAGGGTTAAGAATTAATAGAAATGTGCCTTGTGAAAAATTTCCTAGTTAGGTGCCTGTAATTTTTTCAAATTTAAACACTGGATCTCACTAACAAGCCAACAAAGTTAATTTCAAAAAAGTTGCATTCTGTATGCAGGTCAAAGACCCGAGGTAATTTGTGATTGCATTGTTGAGTTTGTGATAACTAGAATATCGCCACCATTGTTTAGTTGTGTCCACCTGTGTTGCAGTGCCGCACCCTAACTTGTACATCCTGATCAACCCTGTTAGGCTGACTGTCCACTACAACACAGTGCTCTGGGCCAATTACTTTTTCCTCAACCTGGCCAAAGGGATTGTAAGTCTAAGCTGTCTACCTGATATTTGAAATGTGCTGGTATATAAAGAATGTGTGTCACTCTAATAACAAGCAAGACCCTTACTGGTTGAGATGTTGATCAACATGTCCAGCAGGCTATAATGGCCGAGACCGGACATCATAAGATTTGTATGGCATTTAAGATGCAGTGTTTTCTCTGAGCCTTGTTTCCTCCATATAGAAACCCTGAAAAGGGAGTGGTGAATGTTGATTTATAATTTCAAAGGTTTAACTGCCTGGTAATCAGTTAAGCATTGCTAAAGGTGCATGAATTCTGTTTGACTCTTTGCAGGTTTAAATTCACTACTTATTACTGTTCTATTCTTATACCCTCTATTATCTTGTGACTACTTTAATAATCTTGCTTGTTCAACCAGATTTTTTGTGTTGATATATTAGCAGGATAATCCAGAATAACAAAATAACAGAATTGTGCTATTATGTTGTAATTGTTTATATTTCAGAAGCTAGATGAAGAGGACTCAGGCGGACCTCAAACCCATGTGGACATTAAAATGGAGGCTGTCATGCCGCGGGTAAACAGCCTTCTATTTTTTGTGTAAGATTTAACAACAGAGAACCTGCCTATTTACCGCCCAAAATAATGTGAGCCAAAACTGTGCAGTCCAGTGTTCATTTCTGCGTTAGCTATGGTGTTTTCTGGGTAAACTGGTAAAGTGTTACTTATTCATTACAAGAGAAAAGTGGTCAATTCATTGCTTGGTAAAGGTACCATGTTGCTGTATTTCTGAAACCTTTTCGTATTTTTGCGAGGTGTTTATTCAAGCAAATTTGGAGTGAATTATTATGTGCAGACTGATTATACGTTATGTAAAGCCCTGAAGTTGACTGATCCAGCCAGTGTATTTTTGTTTCCAAAATCAAACATGCATAAATTGCACTGAAAGTTGCTCTTTCATGTGCAAAAAGGTTGAGGAATTAGGGTAAATGTATATGTAAATCTATTACCAGTGTCACAAGAGCTCAAAGTTAGTTGTCTATGTAGTTATTTAAGGGCATTACCAGACTAGTCTGCGGTATCTGAGGTCTGGAAAGAATTTACTTAGTGGTACACATATTTATGATTGACTTACACACTCTCTGTTTGAAACTGAGCAATGCTGCGAAATACAATTTATGTTTTTGTAGAAACGTTGTAATAGTACTGGTTTGATGTGTGTTCATACATGTAAGGTTGCATCATGTTGCTGTGGCCACCAGTGGGTTCTTGGTAACAGTAAGCTAGCACCAACACTCTTCTAACTGTTTGCGCAGTCTAATGTTACTTGAAGATTCATTGTCGCCACCAGTATGGCATGCATATCTGTACAGGTATGTCACATGTGGGAAACCTTGTCGTTAAACTGCCAAAGGTCAGTTGTTTTTTCTGAACATTCCATTTCCCTCTACTTATTAAAATGACCATTTTTGGGTAAGTGCAGATTTCTTGAGTATGTTATGAAATGAATCAAACGAATAGATTGTGTAAAAGTAAACAGTTGGCATTTTCTGTTTCAGCTGATCATCCCTTCAGAGAATCGCGTGGCAGGACAGCTGGATAGGCCCGACGCCCTTCAGGCACAAGTATCCCGATTGACTGCCACAAACTGCCGTGTGGAAAACAAGAGTTTGAGGACAGACTTAAAAAAATTGCTCAATACCTTTAATACTGCTTCTCTGTTTTCTCAGACGGATTTTCCCAACGATCAAAACAGCTTTGTGACCATTCCGCAGCAATTCTGTGATCATGCAGCCAATCAGGACAACCCATACATTGATCGCGCCACCAAGACACTGTTACGCGGGGAGTCTGTTGACGCAAACACACGCCTCCATGTTGGGACTCTTCTCCAGGACAAGGCTTTTGACATCTGGTCAGTTGCCATGGACCAGATATGGGTGGAGTTCACGGGGGTTCCCAGTTCCCCAGAGCGCCCCGTCCCCTGCCTCGAGTCCATCCCCCTGACTCTGTGGTTCTGTAATCCCCTGGCTATGAGGCAGGCTGGTGAGGGCCAGTCAGAAGCTAGGACACAAACCTCAGAGAGGCGTTCAGATGACCTTCACACCAGAAGGTCACCACTGCATAGGAAAGAGCATGGTGAGCTGGACAGGACTCGAGCTAGTAAAAAACTGCTCCGTCAACATTACACAGTGACGGAAGACGCGGATTATGTGATTGATCCCATGTACCATAGTCCTAACAGTTTGTTAGATTTTGACGATGACCCTGACATTAGGAACCATATCAGCTGTGGAAATATAGGGGATGCAACCAAAGACAGCAGTGGCCGGTCTCTCCAGTTAGCAGATTTCTATGTGCTGCTCAACTTTGGCGGGAAAGTACGTGCACAAATCAACCATTATCAGTACTTGTTCATGATGCGCCTGCTGGACTCGTATGCTGACTTCCAGAAGCGCCTCATCAGCGACATGGAGCATCTAATGCCTGGCTCATCCTCCTCTACCACTAAGTTGTGTGCCTCCCTAGTGCTCCAGGAGGCAGAGTTGGCCATGGTGTGCCCAGCAGTGCCCCAGCCCTCTGTCACTCCCTCCAGTCTAACATACAGCAGCCCACTCACCATGGTGGCTGGCCTGGCCCGTCTCGGGGAAAGCATGGATTCACGTCGGGGAACCGTGGAGCTTCAGGTGCCTAGCAGGGATCTCACAGATGGTAAGGCAGTTTAAAAACACCACTGTTGTGTAGAACATTGCATTTGTCTGGCAGAAGTCATTACAGAATTATGGTGGCAAGAATTTCCACTGAACATGATGCAGTCACTGTATGTTCATCAATGATGCCATTTCTGAATATTCCCGACCATAAAAATATGCATAAAATATAGGTATTGTTAAGAAATGTAAAATATGCCTTAAACATAAAAAAAAATTTCAAATTTCTTTTTTGACATATCTGTTTTCATTTTCCTTACAGCCAGCCATACTTTGTATTTTATAGTACCTTATCATGTATGATTGAACAATAGGCAATAGGCACAAAAATATCATTGTGAACCATCCAGCTAACATTTACTTTCTTTCTACAACAGATTCTGGGTCAGCAACAAGTGCCACAGGTACTCACCAGCTAGGTACTAGTCCCTCCAGGTTGACCAGTACCTCGTCAGCAGGTCACGGCCCTGCTGGGCGTCTGGGCCCGGGTCACTCAGAGGGGAGCGCCCGCAGCAGCGACATGGGGTCTGAGTCAGGGGGCACTTGCCCAATGCCTCTGAGTGGAGAGTGTACAGGAAGACAGCGCCCTCCGTTCAAGAGAACCTCGTCAGCGGCTGAGGTAAAGAAGTCTCTGACGAGCGCTTGGACGGCTTTCTCTGACAAGTTAAAGTCCCGCAGTGACCTGTCTGACGACTCCTCATCTGTGTATTCAGAGGATTACGACAGCATGTCCATCAACACCGAGATGTCCTCTGATGATGATTTCGAGTTCATGGGCCTAGAGGATGGTGCAGAAGCCCCGGCCTTTGAGCATCACGGGACGATTGGTCTGCCCCCAGAGGCACCGTCTGTCTCGGAGACCGCCAGCGTGACGACGGAAGATATGGCCATGACGGGAGTGAGTCGGGATCTGCTGCTGGCAGAGAAAGCCAAGGAACATGTCAGTACACACCAGAATATTTCAAATTATTTGGGCTTGGGGCTTTTTGATACATCTAGCATACAGTAGCAATATTAAGGAATCACTGTTTATCTCCCAGTCATTACATTTTACATACTTTAAATATTGGAGATGTCAAGATGGATTTGGACAGCTTGCTTCATTGTGAACAGTGTCATTGTCTTGCATTGCGATCAGTTGATGAATTAAGAGCTACAAAGTATATTTCTAAAATGTTTATAGACTTGTGAAAAAAAAACCTGGAAATTATTATCATGTTTCACTTGTCTTTAGTGTCTCCCTTCTGATGTATTATAGGTATCTGTGGTCGTGTTCAAGCTGACGTCTACAGAAGTCTTGATACAGAGTCTGGGGCCAGACATCACAGTACGCAGCCAGTTTCAACATCTCGGAGTTCATGAAAGCGGCAACATTGTCTACGAGGATTTCTACAATCGCTTTTCAACTGCTGCAGGTAAATTGCAGTGACGATATTTTACATCAAGTTTATCATTTTTCAAGTGACACATTTTGCTTGGTTCTGATTGATTTATCCACCTGATTTTGAGTTTTTAAGAGTTTTTTGTAAAGTTCGAATAATTTCTTAACACAGAAAGTTAAGTGCTGGCTGTATCATTTAATATCATTTTAAGCCCTTTATAGGGATTCAGAAAGTGCATTTTTACATTCCACACTTGCCACACGGCTTTAGCTTTTCTGGTATATTCATAATGGGTTGCCTTTAGAGCGCAGAAAGTCAGAATTTGACTCTGCATGAAAGTGATCTAATTTTTGCCTTGTGAAGTTTTGATGAATACGTTCAATTTCAGTGATGTTACAAACAGTTTTGTTTGGTACATTGATGTCTTTGCCATTGATTGCTTCTCCGGTCCCAGGTTATACATAAATGTTGTCCACACATTGAACAGTGTTGAAATCTAGTTGTGTGAAGAGTAAATAGATGCATATATAACCATGTTGTAGTAATTAGATGTACTATGAAGCATGTTTTAACCTACCTTTGCATAGGTTATGTGCCTGTGAGTGAGGAATATACTCCTCACCCCCCAATCTGCCTGAAGTACATGGCTGGCCCCGCGGTGGGGGAAGCTGGCTTTCTGGACCTCAGGTGTCAAGGGTTGGACCTTCATTTCCTCATGTCCAGTGTTGGCCACCTTACTGACCTTATCGAGGACGAGATCCTACCCAAACCTATGCCCATGAGTATTCAGGTCATTGACTTAGGGATACACTTAAAGGTGGGTTCGTAACTTTTCTCAACAAGTTCTCTCCTAGTTTTAGTCTTCAGACTACATTTGAAGATGGACTCTTGTCTGTCTCAAAAGGTCTGATTCTCTCTTGAATATTCAGATTATGCTCTTAGGGCTAAACCTCAAGATCATTTCTAATGTTGGGCAAATTTATTGATTAATAGTCTTTAGATCAAGGTTTTGGGGCTATGACTTAAGACTGGCATTTTTATTTGTGCAAGTAGTTATGGCTCTGTAGTGGTTATGGACCTTAAGATTGAAGATTTTGGAAAATGCTTACAGGTGTGTCAATAGGGGTTAATCATATCTTATTTTCATAAGTGTTCTGGTCAAGGACTTGAAGGTTGGTGATAGCCTGTGTGAACAGGTGTGATTCTGTACATGTTCAGCCTGATCTGTAAAAGGTATAGGCGGGCTCTTAACACTGTCAGAAAAGTGTTATTAAAACAAGTTCTATGTATTTATTTTTTTACTTTGCCCTGCAGGAGGACCGACCGCCAAGTAACTTTACAAACCCAGGAACTGTGCCAGTCAATGTACAAATAGCCCATCTGACAATAACAAGGGGAGATAATGGCATCTTTCATATAAGAGGTAAGACTTTCACAACTGAGTTGTGTCCCCTTCTACAAATTGAAGCTTCTTGAGTGAACTATTTTCTTAGAATGTTTTTATGTTGAGTACTTGAAGCAAATTACTGCATGGGATTTTTATTTGAGAGTTGTAAGTAGTTTTAAATTTATATGGAAACATCTATTACTACAGCAGACCGATAAATAAATGCCTCGGAAGGATTGCACACAATTATATGTGTCACTTGCACACGGGGTATGCTGTATGGTTATATTGTCAACTCTTGTCTGGTCCCAAGGTGTATACTCTGTTTTCACTTCTTCTGGTGTTAAGCACCTTTTTCAATGGGCTTACAGGCTGAAATCTAGCTCTTGCTGGTTTGGCTGTGACTGAAAGGCAGGTACCTGGTGAGGAGCAGTTGGTTTACTCTGGGTTCATCAGTTTCCTCTGGATACCGCTATTTCAGTTTCCTCTGGGTACCAGTACGTCAGTTTACTCTGTGTACTTCAGTTTTCTCTGGATGCCGGTACTTCAGTTTCCTCTGGGTACCAGAACGTCAGTTTACTCTGGGTACTTCAGCTTCCTCTGGATCCCGGTACTCGAGTTTCCTTTGGATACCGGTACTTCAGTTTCCTCTGGGTACCAGAACGTCAGTTTACTCTGGGTACTTCAGCTTCCTCTGGATCCCAGTACTTGAGTTTCCTTTGGATACCGGTACTTCAGTTTCCTCTGGGTATTTCAGTTTTCTCTAGGTACCAGTACTTCAGTTTACTCTGGGTACTGGTAGCTCAGTTTACTCTTGGTACTTCAGTTTCTTCTGGGTACCAGTACTTCAGTTTCCTCTGGATACAGATACTTCAGTTTCCTCTGGATACGGATACTTCAGTTTCCTTTGGATACCGGTACTTCAGTTTCCTCTGGGTACCAGTATTTCAGTTTCCTCTGGGTATTTCAGTTTCTTCTGGGTACCGGTACTTCAGTTTCCTCTGAGTAATTCAGTTTACTCTGGGTGCTGTTACTTCAGTTTCTTCTGGGTATTGGTACTTCAGTTTACTCTGGGTATTTCAGTTTCCTCTGGGTACCACTACTTCAGTTTCCTCTGGGTATTTCAGTTTTTTCTGGGTACTTCAGTTTACTCTGGGTACCGGTATTTCATTTTACTCTGGGTATTTCAGTTTCCTCTGGGTACCTGTGCTTCAGTTTACTCTGGGCATCAGTACTTTAGTTTACTCTGTGTATTGGTATTTCAGTTTCCTCTGGGTATTTGAGTTTTTTCAGGGTGATGGTATTTCAGTTTCCTTTGGGTACGGGTATTTCAGTTTACTCTGAGTATTTCGGTTGTGTAAACTTGGAACCTACTTCCAACATTCTGGTTTCCTGATGATCAAACGGAAAACGAACTGTGCTGTTCACTACCTTCTGGAAAAAAGAGTTCAACCGAAAATGTACGAACTGCACTTCGGCGGTTTCCAATGGCAATTCTCCTCCTAACACAGAAGACTTCAGGACTAGTTTTTGGGCAAAATCGAGTCGCTCACATCGGATGTTGGCGCTGACTTTATTTATAATTTGTCAACTTGAGGTACATATTAGAAATTTTTTATGGCATGCGCTTGCAAGGAAATGCATTCTCTTTTCAATGGTATTTGATTGATATTTAAATTTTCTTCTCCTATAAACACCAGTCAAATATGTGTGTACTCTCAGATTCTCTCCCTGTTATCTTCCTTTGAATCCACCACCTGCTATTACAGTAACACTGAATTAAAGTGTTATCTGCGGATGGTTGTGGGTTTACCCCAGGCTCTACCCAGTTTCCTCCCACCATAATGCTTGCCAACGTCATAGGTGAAATATTTTTCAGCACAGCGTAAAACACCAATCAATTAATTAAAATACTGTTCATCATATTTGTTGCAGGTGAGCCGTTGCCTTGGATAACAGCGTCTAGTCACAGCTTGGCAGTGGCAGGGGACAAGCTGACGGCAGCACTGAACCAGATTCCAGACGTCTGCCTGAATGAGCGATTGTCTGGCAGATCAATCTCACCTATGGACTTTCCTTTGTCAGACAATAACTTTAAACTGCAAGTAGAGAGATTGACACAGCAGAACCTGCAGCTTAATGAGCAGCTTAGCGCAGCACTGACGCAGCTAACGACACTGGAGGAGCTGAAGACAGAGAACCAAACCCTACGCACACAAATGAAGAAAATAGCCAACCTGAATCCTAACAATGGCTGGCTGGATATGGAGAAGGGAGGTAGCTCTGTCAGCCAGTCACTTCAAGAGGAAAACAACAATCTTATTGAGAGAATATCCTACTTGGAGGATGAACTGAAAAACTCTTTGAAGGAGAAAGATTCTCTTGTTGCAACTTTACGACTGTTGCAGGAGGAATTATTGAGATCAGAGTCAAAGAGAAGTACGGGGAATGCGACATCTGCTCGACAACGGTCTCCACGACGATGATGGTTAAATCAACCTTAGATACTTAATTACCTGTAGTTTCCAAAGTGTCAAAGATTTATTCTGGTCAAATATCTTCACTTCGAAATAGGAAAGTATTCTTTTGTCATACAAGTCCTGTATGAAATAGGTGACCCGTATTAAATTTATCATTTCTTCAATAAGTGAATTGAGCCAAAGTATTGAGTCATGGATGAATATATCATTTATTTTTTTATACATTAGGTTTTAAACACTTGCATATTGACCACTTATGTGATATTCATGTATCCTTCTCATCCTTGGTATGTTCTGTTTTTTGATTGGTTGCTTTGACTGCACAAATTTTGCAATTGGTCTTCCCTGGTTTCATTATAATACTTAAGGTCTCGTTTTAACATAATTGGGGAGGTTGAATTCCATTATTTAGAACAATTCTGATGCAATAATTTCTACTTAGGTTATTATGTTTTTAATTTGTCCTTATATATTTCTTTTGGCAGATTTGATGTATAATTGTACTTATGTATTGAAATACTTCAATCACGGCCATGTTAAAAGCTGCGCTTTAACGTCAGCTGAGACTGTTATATAGACTATCTGGGGTATGTACTGTGTACAATAGTCTCACATGTGAGTGATGCATGTCCAGTGTTTGTATATGCTTGTGCAGAGGAGGTAAGCCCTAAGCCAGATCAGATCGAGCTCACACATACTTGTGATGTAATTTATGGTATTCTTAATTTCCCATCTTTGTCTCCGTTAGTGAGCTGTTAGTGAATTGTGCATTTACACGATATCTGTCTTAGAACTTTGTGACCTAGTCCCGGTTGTTCAGTAATGTATTAGGTAATACAGGTTATTAGTTATACAATGTATTCGAAATTTTAGCCAAACCTAGCAGCTGTGGAAGTTGTTCAGAGCCCAACTGTAACTGTAATGTACTCTATAGCACGGTTATTTTTGGGGTAGGTGCAAAATCGAAGACATGGTTTAACTGTTAAATCTCGTATTAAGGTTTTAGACAGTTTTGAACAACGAGGCCACTTGTCTCCGCTTGCCTGGCTTCATCTAGAGAGGATTTTCAGGCTGCATTTGACTATATTGATGTTTGCATTTTTCTCATTACTGATACGCTGTGGTTAAGATTGTTTGAACATATATTACATATAGGCCCAATGTGTCCGTGCCTGTGATAATCTTAAGCATTAATGGATGTTGTCAAATATACTTCTCTTACAGATTTTGCAAGGACAGGTGGGTAGACGCATTATGTTGCCTGCTTGAAATACTGAAAGCAGGAGTTAAACAGGACAGTGTAGAATGTAAGCAGCATTTCCTGTGGGAAAATTAAAAAATGTATTGCTTACACGACTGATTCATTTATTACTCACCTGCCTAGAGCAGAATCTTTATATTAATGATTTCGCATATATTCAGCATCAAGTGGGATTTGTTGTCTACGTTTTCAGAATACTTTTTTTGATTGTATTATACTATGGAAGAATGTTGTCTTTTACACTTTATGTCCTTGCAAATTTTTCCTCTGTCATAGCAAACACCAAAATTCTTCACTTGTTAAAAAAAGAAAAACCTTGTTATTTCTGTGATAATTGGCTTGTTGGTTCATTGTTAAACATTTAAACCCAAAAGGAACAAGTATGGGTAATACATATCTACATGTACTCTTCTGCAAGCGTTTGTAAGTGACTGTAATATACCTAAAATGTCGTCCCTGAACAAGTTGCTCATCTTTCCCATTTCGAAAGTTCTGTGACCATTAGAAAGTACTTTGAAGTTTGTTTACAAGGCAGAAAAATGAAGTAATATTTATGACAATTTTTTACCTCTGAAATTCCATCATTTGGGGTGAAATTTTAGGTTATTTACAGTTAATGCGTATAAACAAAAAGGTTTGTTTCTGTAATCAAATTAGTGCTGTTACCGGTCTGCTATACATTTTATGTACATTTTCTTCATTATTTTGTACGCAACATATGTTCACAAATGGGGCTGATTTGCAGGCAGCGATGTCAGTTGGAACGCATTCTGTAGATTACCGTAACAGTCTACAAAATGCTTACTGATGTCCATTTTTTTCATGAAAAAGAACAAACTTAGCATATTACTTATATTTTATGTGGGGAAAAAAAATTCACTTGAATGTTTGCTGAACTACATCATAGTTCAAGAAGTCATTTCACAGAAACTACTAATACTGGTATACCTGTCCTGTGAGAGATTGTTATATATGGAAATCTTTCATAGAAATAAATTTTCTCATAATAAAAGATGTGCCACTGTTAAATCGTCAAGCTGAATCATAATATTGGTGTATAGAATCAAATTTGACATATTCTATTTTTGTCTTCAGATGTATATGAGGTTGAAATTAATGTCAACAAATTGATCTCTCATGTTAGGTGGGTATAGGCATAACTTGCCATGAAATAAATACATTGGTCTTGTGTGAGATTTGTCTTCTCTTTCTTGTGGTATTCAGTCCAGCTTTGTTATTCATTTTTATCATTGTTCGTTAAAGCCATTCAAGAATTTTTCACTATGGCAGTCAGTATTGTGGGTGGAGGTAAACCACTGACCTTTGACGATTTACTGACGAACTTTCCCATGTGAATTACAGATATGCACACCATATAGGAGGAACACAGTCTCCAAAAGTCATTACAATGTGCAACTTATGCACTTAATAATATCACTATGGACCCACAATTAACGAGTGATGTGAAATCTACCAATTCCCTGTCAAAGGCCGGTTTTGAACCCTGGCCTCGTGTGTTCTTGTCTGAATGGCAACTAAACACCAAACCACGGCTTGCTCCCCAACTTTGGTACACCATACATTAATAGAGAATGTCTCAGTTGATTTCAATTGCACTACCATTGGGGAGTCATGTTTACCACATATAAGGGCTAGGGGCCACTTGCACAAAGCGATCTTGGCCTACATTAACTGCAAGTACCATGGCTTCTAACAGGAGTTGCCATTGTAGTTACAATCCACTTAGGCTACGATCATTTTGTGCAAGCGGCCCCAGGGCTATCACATCACCCTTTAGCCAGTAATGAAGTTCCTGACTTAAATCCAGATCCAAAGCAGCGAAAGCTGGAATCATGCATGCAATCTCTTTGGTCATTGGTCACAAGGCATTGCAGAGGTGTCATAAAGCCAGGCATGGCAAGTCACAGACTCAGTGTCACTGGAAACAAAAATACTTGTATTCACTCACAAGTCCTATAACTCACCGCTGGCATTCCAGTGATAATACACTACTCTGAATATGAAGGCATATAAAAAGTGGAAAAAATACTCTAGGCTTAAACCGTTAACATTTTATTAGTTAACTGGAGTCACTTTGACTTGCACTTCAGTCCATTTACACAAAACTAGAGACCCTTTATTATTTGAAAAATACATGTGACATACAATGTGGCAGTTTGAGGAAGTGTGCTCTATGCAATTGCTGCATGATTTACTAAAAAATGGAAGTTGTGTATATTAGCCTCAGAGCAACATAACACTAAATATACATATGCATGTGCATATATATATATATATATATATATATATATATATATACACAAGTTAGACAGATCCAATTCTTAATCGATGACAATATGAAAATTAAAGTATGACATAAACAAAGCACCAAACTTACCATTACCGTATTATTATTTGACCATACGTCAACTAAAGCTATGCAAAATACCAGATAGTTAAATAACTGCGGAAGTTTTACTCCTTTTTGTGACAGCAGAATACAATTAGCTGAGAAGCATATTTTACAAATACGTTTTCTGAGATCCATTCGACAGCTGTTAAGTTAGCTCAGTGTGTTGACCATTACAAACACAGTGCTCAAATGACAATGAATCCTGCAATAAAATGAGTTTTCACTAGAGGCAGGAAGCTTTTTTTTAAAGAGACCATGTACAACAACACCACCACCAGGTAATGATGGGAGACAAACTTTGTACAAACACACCCACTGTATACAGAAGTCGAGTTAAACCTCTATGATGCTAAACTGAACATTAATGTGGTATTCACTTTCAACCATTCACGAGGGACTACCAGAACGACTTCGACTTCGACTGCGACTCCGGGATGCAGACCGTGCTGGTGACGCATCATCATGATTATCCTCATCTCCATTCAGTTTCTCGGAGCCGTCATGTGATCTCTCTGATGGAGGATTGCTGGCAGACCTACTTCTGGATCGACTTGGTGACTTAGATTTGGACTTTGATCGGCTTCGCGATTTGGACACACTTCTTGACTTTTCTCTGCTGCGGGAGGCCTTCTTCTTACTTTCCTCAGGGCTACGAGATCTGCGTCGGTCACGGCTGCGTGATCGATCCCGACGCGTTCTGCTTCGACTTCTAGTGCGTGTTCTGCGCTTACGCTCCCTTGATCGGGATCGGGACCTGGACCTGCTTAAGGAGATATGAAGGTCATGTCTATTTTCCACCAAATTTCCCTTCAAAATTCCCTTCTTCTTAGGTGACAAGATTTCATTCAACATACCTGAATTTCAACTCCTTACTTATAAATAGCTAACCACTGAAAATTTCATAGCTAATAACTAATTTCTTAATCGTAAAAGTCAAAAATATCTTGATTTGTTAACTTTTTATCACAAAATGAACATGAAACTTAGCAAGCTGTTTCAAATCTGTTTCAAACTGAAACAAACACAATGGGTCACTTCTTGAAACCAATGTAATTTTAGACCAATTCTCTTCATAAGTTGGTTTGCATGTGGTAATATCACTCCTACAGTTAGTACATGTACCTTCTCCTCTTCCTTGAGTAAGGGGATGGTGATCTGTACCGCCCAGTGCGGCTTGGTCTCCTGTAACCATAGTGGCTGTCATTAGGACAGTCCCTTGCCCAGTGACCCGCTCGATGACAGCGGTAGCACTCATCATAAGTTTGCAACTGAAACAAAGGACAGGTTCTGCATATCAGCCTCTGTGAAAGACGAAATATTTAACCAAGTAGGGTTTCACTGAATTATAACAGCACCCATTTCAGACAACAATATCGAACATAAGAATTTGTGTGAGTGATGGCTTGTGATTGGATTAGAAACAAAAAAAAGACACAGTGAGAGACCCTACATTGTGTTCACTTGGAACAGTAGGCCAAGAATTTGAGCCCAGCAGTAGAGATAACAAAGAAATTCTCTAAAAATTGCCTGTTATAAAATTTATCAGAATTATGAAAGTATATTCATTTTTTCACTATTTCAATAGTGTTTAGTATCAAACTGAACAAGTTTCACTTTGATGACAAAAATCAGGTTTACGGATGGAGGAAACCACAGAGCTTTGACAATACCAGAGTTTTTCAACATGTACCTGACAAAGATAATAGAGTTGCAGAATAAACTACATGAGGTATATACATGAGATACATATGTCTGAGGTCGATCAGCTGTGGCGAGATCTCACAGAATAAAAAGTTGTTTTAAGAATATAAAACTCACCAGAGGTCTCCTTGGATTCCCTTTAGCCCACTCCACAATAATAGCGGAGCCACATATTTCTCTGCCATTTTCATACTTTACTGCATCCTACAAATACATTATGACGTTATGAGAACTCTGAACATTTAGGTATATTACATATTTCATGGCCCAGTAATTTCCAGCTTTCAGACCAAAATAAAATTAAACAAATGTAACAAACATCCTCAGCTATAAGACAAATAGAAATAGATTAAACACTGATACTCTTTCAACTGCAAACCCATCTACATACTTTCTCACCTTTAAAATACAAAGGGTATAACACTGAATGATCTAAAATGTTCATAGCAAAAGAATTTCATGAATGTGATTACCAACATATGTTTCAACTTAATGAAAGTGACAAGCAATCTGTGAAGATGTTTTCCTTCATGGTTCAAAACTTACGAAGTATGAAGAACTGAAGAAGTTCAGTGGTAACTATCTTGAAGTAAAACTGTTCACAAGATTTAGAAATTACTGGACCAATCAGCAGTTCTGATGTTAACAGAATAAGCCAGGATGAACTGTAAATAGCATATTTACTGTGGTTACTTTGGACACTTTATACTTACATTAAACAGACTAATTCAAGGAGTCAAAAGCAAGTAGAAACAGACAACAGCAAGAGTTTTAAACGATTAATAACGTACTCTAAGGCATGAGAGCAAAGGCTGGCCGGTAACATGGAGCGAGTGGCCATGGCATGGAAGTGCGCTGTGGTTGGCCCATGGTGGTCACATGATCGGGATCAGGTGACGGACTGGCCAGGTAACGGTAATGGAACCGGGGAGGCTATGGCATGGTATTGTGGTCAGTGGTCATTGCTCATAAACAATGGTTCATGCTTTGGCTCGGGATGGAGTCAGGGTGACTTTGCCGTGGCAAGGGCTGCTATTTGTTTTATAAATTTAGGAACTTTAGTATCAACATATCAGAAAATGTTGGCTTTACACAGATAAAAATACTACCATTCCAAATCATGAAATTTCAATGCCAAACAAAATTGGAAAGTGAAATTTATTAAAATACAGTACGTTATCTTTATCAACTGATCACAAAGAAATTCATGCTATGAATGTTAAACAAAGTCTATGTATACATTTAGATTACCAATATCATATGCAAACCAAAAAGGAAGATTTTAGCCATTAACCAGTTGATACCTCACCATGCTAAAAGAGATGAATAAACATACATATGTATATGCACATCAAATGTTCAGTAGCCTATAAACCGTGATGCTAAGCATTTTCCGCTCAAAATAGTAAAATGGCAGCTAACACTTCAGAATCATACCTCTGCATCGCGGCGATCTTCATAATCCACAAAAGCATAGGCTATACGAAGAGAAAAAGGAAGGTGAAATATTTGATGGCTACATCATTTAAACTGCATAATTTCATGACACAATAACATTAGCTTTCTAATTACATGTGTATTACATACTATTATTTTTTTAGCATGATGGGTTGTTGTAAAAATCATCGTCAAAAGAAAAGGATTTTTAATTGCAACAACAAGTATACGAGAACAAATTCTGTGTTTGTCCGAAAATATTTATTTCAAATGAATTATATGCCAGGTTGCTGAATTTCAACACAAAGCAGATTGCTAGATTTAACCAAAAAATATCATGGGGACTGTCACAATGTCACTGTCACAAGACCAGGATGTGCTATTACTCCTTATCACCACATTTTCTTCCCAAGTTCTTAAGTGTATTCATGCTGGAATGACATACACAGATAAACAATGGAAACTAAGCGCTCGTCTCAGACTGTAAGTTGAACCCCATGAATAGGACATAACCAAATATTCAACTTGCAGTCAGTGTACTCAGGCTAGGTTGAAATGTGCTCTTCGGTTACAGCAGTAGTTTATGTGTTACGGTCACTTATGTGTAGCCAACCCTTATCAAGTCTGGTCTTTGTATTCATTCTGTAAGACGGGTCAGAAGTTGGGGCTCACATGACCACCCTTTCATGCTGAAAACAAAATGGACGCCCAATGTTAAAGCACTGGGGAAAAGGTCACTTTTTGCCACTTCACTAGCCACCAGTAAGGCCTAGTTATACAAAATAGCATCAAGAAAGCCATGCAGAAATACTTAAGACTATCTGGAAAGCTGAAAATTATACAAATCCAACGTATGCAAGATCGCTGCCAGCCATTCAAAAATAGGCATTTTCCTATGCAATAACATTGGGAGGACCGTTTTCTTCACTCAAGCCGTTTGTTACTTAGGCGATCACGTGGTCTCCAACTTTCGATCCATCTTACAGAATCCAGCCTATCATTCCGCTCTTTTGGCTGGCCTCTGATGCTTAATTGTGTTCCTGCTCACCTTTCAACACTGATAATTACCCTTACCATACCATCATGAGATGCTCATGTGGCTTTTTTTTTTTAAATTAAAATCCCATACAGTACAACAACATTTCCCGAAGGTCTCCTTGACTCACCCATTTCAGCACCTGCAACAAACAGAAAGATACCTCAGGTATATATTCCATTTTCTTTTCTTCATTCCAATTTAACATGCATAGACTTCAAGAAACACAGAAATTAAAGGTGCTTTCGGAAACAAAAATCTTTCCAAAAACAGCATATCTGGTGGAGTAAATAGCGATTCAACGAGATCGCTGACTAACTCGGTCAAGCAAGAAAGGTTAGCCGCCATTTTTTAAGGACGTTACTATCTAATTATGTTTATTGATGAAACATGAAACAAGACCCACCATACTTAATTTCGCACCGCGCGAGATGACCATATCGCTCAAATATGTCCTCTAAGTCTCTGGTTCTAGTTGATTTACTCAGACGGCCGACAAAAAGCTGGCCCTCTGCGCCTCTTCTCGACATCTTCGTAGCGTGCGGGATCTAAATTTCAGATTGCCCGGATGAAGACAGCCCTTGTTATCTATCGTAGTTTCGTATTAATATTTGGGCCAAATAATTTTAGATTTTCGGATTTTCAGAATTTTGTTTAAGTATATAATATTTAATATTTTGGCGCAAAACAAGTTAATAATTGCAACACATAATTTTGATTAACTGAATGTTGACTGCGGCTTTGCTATATTAACTTTTGGGGCATGCGCTGTTGGAGGGTCCACGTTACTGATTCACCTGTCACTGCATTCTAATTTTCTTGAATTCTCTTGAATTTGATATTGCATATACGTGCCCAGCATAATAACATGGGTAAGGCAAAGTTTTGGAAGATCTGTGACCACTAGTATATTTGTGTGGACGTTTGTTCTTCCGATTGTATTTAGTGTAGTGTGTTGTTGTTGTTGTTGCTGTTTTCCAAAGCAGGTCATGATTATTGGATTTCAGCAGTTCACGACGATGTCGGTGGTTTTCACGAATTCCTGGAGTTTTGCCCTTAGTGGTTTTGAAAGAAGCAAACGCCCAGAAATATGCACTGGCTGTCTCATTATCATGCATGGTTCCTTATTGTGATGGAAGAGTGTAGGCAAAAATCTCTCTCACACGTAGTTCAATTAAATTAAACGTTGAGGTTTCAGCAATTTCAGATATTTACCTGCCTTTTAGTTTAGTCGTTGAATTCAAAAAACGCGGTAGGTCCATTCTGCAAGGTACTTTGTGGAACGAAGTTGACCGTTAAATGCACCCCAAAACGACAGCACACGCCGATTTCTGTTGAGGATTGAAAGGAAAATGATGCTTTCAGTGACTCATACACATTTAAATTCATTTCAGACTAGTTGTTTGCAGAAAATCTGATGCTGACTTTTCTCTCTTCAAATAACACATCAGGTGCATTCAAAATCCAGATTGTATCCGAGGCCAAGGGCGGAAAACTTGGATAACAGCAGTTGCGCACATGATAGCTGCAAGCTTTGAATCTAATATTGGAATTAATTTTTCTTGCTCGACTGACTGAGCAAATGGTTTTTTGTATTCTACATCCATGAGGACTGGTGAAATCATCATTAAAGTTGTCATTTAAGACTGGTTGCATGGTTTTGACTTGTTGGGTTTATTATCTTTTGGCACGTGGTTCCGAGGTTTTAGTACACCCAACAAGCCAGAAAGAAATATTTCAACCCGTTAAGGGAAACCTGTCTTTGTAGCACAATGCATACTTTAGACTGGTGGATGGAAGAGTGCAGATTTGTATTTCTTAGGCTAAGCTGGGAAGAATGAAACAGATCAAGGTATTCTGCAACATGTAGATCTGCTCAGCAGGCTTTTTTGAAATTCTAACAGTTCTAAATATGTAATTCTGATTCTAGATGTATCATAGTCCACATAGAAGGTTATTGCACACAACTTCTTCAAACAAAACCCAACGCCATCTTCAACAACTGTCACGAGTAGTTGTACATTGTATAATTGGAGTTGTTCACACTAAAAAAAATCCATCATATCAGAAATACTCCAATGAATTCTACATGTATTTAGACAATTTCTATGATAATGACCTTCTTCCCAAAATATGTTGTCATCAAGACTCTATTTCAGATAACTTTGAACACATGGATGGTACCATTCCTTAACATGACATATACATGCCAATTTTCCGGTATGATCAGAAGAGCAAACACATTGTTGCATGTTAAATTGTTAGTAGATATCATAGACAGCACCAGATTCAGTATTTCATGAAGCCAGCCTTTTGACTTGGCTTAACTACAGGGAAAAAGACTTGACAGTTTTTATTCTAATATTTGTAATATTTACTTGCTACATAAGCATATACCAGAGCTCAATGTAGAAAGCCTCTTCTGTTTTGATAATCCTATGTGTAAATCTGTATTGTTTCAGGTGGCTTGATAAGCTACTTTTCACAGCTCTTCGGCACAAGAGAAAGGCGGATACTGATTTTGGGTTTGGATGGGGCTGGAAAAACAACTATTCTGTACAGGCTACAAGTCGGGGAAGTGGTCACAACCATTCCAAGTAAATATTTTCTGTTTATACCGTTTTACACCACCGACTACCATTATTACCCAGAACTAGACAGTGTGTTAGGGTAATGCACAATGTCCCTTGTCAGTGCTAGAATGTTTAGTTTACCAACCCTCTTCAACAGCGGTTGTCATCACACATGGTAGAAAACCTTAGTAATTAATGGTAACCAAAGCCAGGATCAATACATGAGATCAACACTTTGAAAGTAATGGATGTGTGGACAAGTATGTGTGTGCTATTAGAAATTAATCTTAGAGTTTGCATTTTCCATGTTGGCTCAATGTTTGGAACTCATCTTGCTTAGGTTGGAGCCTCCATGGCCTAGTGGTTAACGTACTAGAGCAGTACAATGACACAGTAATGCTGGCCCCCATTGTATTAGTGAAATATTATTCAGTAAGGCGTAAAACTTTAGTCAAATAAATAAGTGAATAAATAATATTGCTTAGGTTAGGTAGGCCAGCAACTTTTGGTAACATTTGGTTTTAAATCATATCAATAAGTCCAAACCTCCAGGTCTCCTTGATCACATCTGTCTCTATTGTTCGCTGTGTTTAATGCTTATTTTTCTTTGTCCTTTCAGCCATTGGATTTAATGTCGAGACAGTAGTTCATAAAAATCTGAAATTCCAAGTCTGGGACTTAGGCGGACAGACAAGTATTAGGTTTGTATTCTTGTGTTCAGTTTTGTTGGATGTTCATCCATTCATGAATAGAGGCTTTCAATCTGCTGGGTCTTCCTCTCTGTTGGATCATTTCAATGATTTTCTACACCAGAGATCTATTGCTGAGCACAGTCAGTGAAGCGAAATGGAGCATATAACGCTGGTCAATCAGTCAGACTATGAATGTAAATTTGTCATTTGTTATATAATGTGCACATTAAAATTACAATTTACTACAATGTTAGACAAGTAAAGTATGCACTGTTATATACACAGTGTGATATGCATCTGTTTAATTCTCTCAAATTAGAGAGACCATATAAAGACTGACCACTCTGCCTTTTTAGAGTGACAGTCATTAATTTGAGGTAGATTATTAACATTACAAGAATGTGGCTTATGAAGTATAATGTATGTCCTAATTGAACAATAATGCTATAATCTGCTAACTTTTTGACCTCATGGCTTTTGTGGTAATAATAATTTTTTGGTTTTTATTTTCACAGACCCTATTGGAGATGTTACTATTCAAACACAGATGCTATTATTTATGTGGTTGACAGCATGGATAGAGATAGAATTGGCATTTCAAAATCCGAGTTGTTTGCTATGTTTGAGGTAAGTTATCAGTCTCAAAGGCATGCAGAATTATCATACTGTATTTGTATTTTATAAATATGGAATGAAGCAATCTTGTAATATTTCCTTGTTAAAATAAATAATTTCAATTCATAATAATGTATTGGGGTCAGTTGTTCAAAAGTGTATTAAGTTTATTCCAGGCTTAAATGTTAATATAGAAAGAAAGTAACTCAAAATCAAAGTCATATTATTAATCTGTATTTAGGTCACTATGTTGTAGATGTACAATCATGCAGTAAATAACGAAGTAAATAAAACAAAACATATAGGTGAAAACAACAATACATACATACATAAATATATATATCAATTTGCTGTACAATTATTTAAAAATGTACAATTCTTTAGTAGCTTTAATGCCATGATTTTATTCTGGTGTATTGGGTTTGATAGCTAAAGCCTCTGTAATAAGTAAACCATTCCTGTGGTTAACTCTGTGAATTACAGTGGTGTTTCTTAGTAAAATATACAGGGATGGCTTGATCTGCTTAGTGTCATGAAAACAATCATCAAGGATAAAGAAAGCACAGATTTGCTGAAAGTTTGAGCATTGCTCAATATGATTATGAATTTCACTGTTGCTGTTGTTGATGTGTTTTGAAAGTCTTCGTAGCAAACATCACTCTGTTTTACGTATGTATCTATGCCTACAACCAGGAGAAGTGAATTGATACACTACATAGCTTTGAGTTTCTAGTAAAACGTATACATAAAGACATAGGTCGGGAGTTATAAGTTTATAAGGAGTTTAATACATATAATCCTATGTATTCTTTACTGTACATATTTCCTGATGACAGCACAAGCATAGCGAAATATAGATGAACATTATGACTTCAATATTCAGAGTTACTTTCTTTCTATTGTATGCAAAACTGATCTGTGGAACAACTGGATTAAATGTTAATATCAGTCACATCCCAACACAAATTTAACGTTACTTTAGTCTGGACTAAAGTTAATGTCACGATTAAGCTCTAATACACTTTTGAACAACTCATCCCTAATTTCAGAAGTAATCAATGATGTATATTGTGAACATTAATTGACTTGCAGGAGCCCGAGCTGAAGAAGGCAGTATTAGTTATTTTGGCTAACAAACAGGATATAGAGGGTGCCATGACAGTGGCAGAAGTGGTTAATGCTTTAGGATTACAGGCTCTCAAGGACAAGAAATACCAAATATTTAAGGCATCAGCAATCAAAGGATGGGGACTGGACGAGTCTATGGAATGGTAAGTCATGGCTATTGTTTTTGGGTTGGTTTTGTTTGTTTTTTTGTCTGAAGATTTGGGTTCTCATGACATTCGGAAGGGGAGACAATTCTTTGGATCTGTTGGTGTACAACAACCTTTACCTGGGTAGAGGTTATCAACATACACCTCTCCCTCCATATAACACACTTCATTACAAGACGATCACAGATGTGTCCCCCAAGCTTTTCCAAGATATACCTGTACATACATTCAAATGTTTCGGATTATGTATCTCCTTTGCACCTTTATTGCCGATGTGGTGTTAAGCCATAATCATTCATTCATTCTTTTGCACCTTGAGGCTTGGTTACCGTGTAATTATTCGATGACATACCATGATATTAGACTGATTAGGCATACACAACATCCAGCATCAGAGTACACATGTACCTATTCCTATATTTTATGCGTCAGTACAGACTACCAGCCTTCATTATTATACAATGTATTATACTTATAACACGATCATCAGAATTGTGTTGTAATGAGGGGAAGGTGCATTCCAAAGTTTTAATATGAATGCATGAAAGTACTTTTGTTATTAAGTGAAGAGGAAGGGCTATTTAGAAAATCCCTAAGTTTATTTCCCAGGTCAACAGGCCTGTGTATATGTTGTTATGGTAGTTCCAGTCAGCTTTTAATAGTAGCTTGTGTTCATGTTTTGGAATGGGATCATGAAGCATTGACCGTGACGTAGCCTCTTCCCAGTTTCATCATTTGGTGTTGCAGAATATTGATAAACATGTGTAGAAAAGTTCCCAAGCTGCATACTTTTATCTGTCTTTAATTTGATACTCCACACTCTGTAGTTATGCTTCTGAACAACAAAACAGCGCATAAACATTGTTCTATATCTTAATGATTATCTTGTGTGGAATGATAAATTCATATTAGAAAAGACAGTTAAATCCTTCCATTCTCATCAGTATCCAAATATGTGACATACATGTACTCACATAACAGATCTTTAGCCTCAAACCAAAAAAGGGGCAGGGTGGTATTTTTCCAAAAGGGTCAATTTTTAGCACGAATAAAGGGCACTATTTTCTGTTTCCTTCTTCCGGATTCCTTATCTTTAAATAAATGAATGTGATTCATAAATATTTGACAAGCTGATCTGTTAGCGTCTCACCTTGGGTCTGTGACATTTGTCATTCCCACTAAATACAGTTTGTACACATTAAATATTTTATCTGGATAAATGTACAGGATATGTACACCTTTTATTCCTAAAACAATGTTAAAATCTTGAGTACTGCTGTAAGCCTTAAAATATATTTACTTGTTTTTTGTAGGTTATCAAATGCTCTTGCCCAGCAGAAGTGAAAACAGCAGTGCAGCATTATTGGGGCCTATAGTGTTGTGCCCTTAACATTCATGTGACCTGCAGCAATCATGTTGCCCTCAAGGTCAGCTGTGTAGTTCTTGTAGAACACACCGATTGACTTGATGACAGAGGTGTGATGATTGAACAATGACTTTTGTGAGAGAAGTTAAGAATTCCCATTTACCAGCCTGACCAGTGGATGCAGATCACGAGGAGCATGTAGAAAATGTCACTGGCCCTTCGTGGAGGGTAGAATTGAGGTTGTCTGGTAGCTGCATCCATATAAATGACTTTCTGGAGATCCGTCTTATGAAAGAATGAAAACTGGATAACTATGTACATATAAATTGTAAATTAATATATATATATAAATATATATACGTTTTTTAGAGGGAACTGTCTGTAGAAGGTTGAAGTAAGTTTTGACTGTCATTTACTTTGTAAATTAGTTATAGCATATTTGATTCATACGTGAGGGGGATTAGTCGGCTGTGTTATGGCATAACTACAAAGAAAGACAGAATACTATCAGCATTTCTTCGGAGTTTTTGAAAAGCCTGGAAATAGAAATCATCTATTCCAGACCTTGAAAAGCGTGACTTGTGTAGTTGGGCGTGGAAAGCGTTGAAATTAAGGACCATCTTGACACACATATGCTATGGACTGATCTGTACCAGAGGCAGACTACAGAACCATTTTGATCCCAGACTGTATGTACATGTAGTATGCTGGCTATCTCGTGAAGAAATTTGATTTCCAACATTTTTTTTATGCACTACTGTGTTTATGAGAAAGTTCAGCTTATTAGATCATTTTTCTTTGCTGGAAGGTTTTTTAGCTGTAGACTTCATTCCAAATAGCCAAGAAAATGTGAATTTGGGGTCTGGAAAAGAGACAGTTTACGAGTGGGAGTTTCAGATTTCCATGGTCACAGGATTTAGCCTAATAAAGCATACAGAATGGGGTGGACAAAAAATGGATGATCAAAAATTTATTTCCTTCATTAACTCGCAGGATGTTATAGGCATACATGTACAACTGGTTTCATCTTGTATAAACTGTCCTGTGATGCTGACTAGTTTGCACTATAAAGAACATTGATGCCCAAGCCACTCCTCTGAGATTTCCATGCGTGTAGTCCTCTGGCATGTGTGGTGCCCATCTTGCTTTGTGCCACTGAGGCCCGCTGGATGACTTCCTGAGCCTGTGGAAACGCTAGGTACCATGGTTATACACCAACAGGACTTAGACACACCAGTTATTATCCTATACAGACTGAGCTGAGAGGGAATCCTCATGTTGGACCATTGCTCTGGGGGTAACTGACCGGACAGATTTGCATGTAATCGTCTTTTTGTAATTTACGTATTAATTACTAACATATATTCCACAAGCTTACATCTTTTCAAGATTGTATTTTACTTTTAATAAGTTATTGTTGATTATATTGTTTCGCCCTTCGTTACCATTAGTATGTCTGTGTTTGTTTTTTCTGCATGTTTTTTTCTTTCATTTTCGTTTTCGTCATGTCATCTACCGTTTTCTATTTCTGTTGAAACAAAACTACATCTGTCTACATTGAACCATAGTATTGATGTACATATATGGTATTTCTTATCCATGTGAGTGTTTCACATTACATGTAATATATGAACTCTGAAAAGGTGGAAATAAATAAATCAACTTGTATATTTATGTGGTTTCTTGTAATCTGTTTTCACTGAAGCATTACAAGTATCAGATACCAGTCATTGGTTGGAGCAGTGCAAGGGCACTATTGTCTTTGCCTTTCACAAGGTGAGGATAAACCACACTCATCATACACTAACACACATCTGTGGCCAAGTCCTTGGTTTACACTACACTCAAGAACCTTTTCCCCACCTGTATACATGTTCTGTGGGAATGAGGATTTTTGTTGGGGGAAACCACCCAGAGCAAAGAGGAAACCAATGCACCTCTTCAAACGGATAGATGGAATCTGCATTGTGGTTTGTCAAGGAATTTTTCACTTGTTTGTGGTCTGAGTGGAGTGGTTTGTGTAGGTTAGAAATCAAAGGCCCTCCCATAATCATTGAGCTCTTGGTAGTTAGACCAGAGCACAGTCTGTAAGTGGTCAATGATGTTTATTTTTGTAGTCTTGCATCAGTTCGCTGTACCGGTATATACCACTGGCCTTCACCAATACATGGAAGTTAGCAAGTAACTGCATAGTGGTATAATCTGAGCACTCCGATTTTCATCCACCCTTAATAATAGCCTCCATTGTATAAGGTGAGAAAGAGACCGGACCGTGCTCTAGTGGTCGCTGGGACATAGAAATGCGGGTTCAAAAACGGACAGGTAATTATAGATTCAACCGTTCTCACTGATTATAAAGCTTTGGTCACAAACATCGCTATACCACGCTCGTGTGGCCATTAGTGTTCGTTGAAGCTACTTGTCTCCCACCAGTAATTGAATGCATATCTGTATGTCACATGCTGGGAAAAGTTCGTTAGTAACTGCATGAAGGGCGGTCAGTGATATGAAACTGACAGTCATCGTCTTACTGAGTATGGCATTAAGCAACAATCAAAGAATAACCTTAAGCGAGAACATCTTGAGTCGAATAGAACATTGTCCACTCGCGTTGGATATGGTTAAGGTACTTGTATCTGAGAAGCATTCAACACAGGGTAGGTTGACATAGGCATTTGTTTTATTGATGAACTGAGTAGACCGGTATTTGAACTTCCTTCAGGCACGGAAACGTCATATAGGCGTGGTACGTTATCCATAGCGCCTTGCGCTAACAGAAGCAGTCCGCGGCATTAGTGACTGTAGTGGCACATGACAACTCGAACGTGGTTGCTCCTCTGAAATAAACACAACTCTCATATTTTAATAGAAAGTAGATATTCAAAGTGCTTACAAATTAAGAAATCAATATCGCGATAACACTTGTTTGATGTGATACACATAAACTGTAGCCTGCTGAAGTAACTCTCCTTCATGCCATGCAGCTGTGATATTCTCGTAACAAATCTGTTCACGCCTCACACAAAAAGGCGCATAACAGTCACATGAAATTGTTTGATCTCATGATATAAATTTAAGCATGTTTTCCAATACTATCAAAGCACTGTGGTGGAGATCTGGGACCTTAAACCATTGAGTTACCGCTTTCGGTAACTATATATTAACCCCTGTCTGTAACCGCTCGTGTGGCCGTTTGCACTAACATTCGTTGGAGACCACTTAGTTTCCATCACTATATGGTGTGCATATGTGTACGTCACATGTGAGAAAGTTCCTCAGGAAAGTGCCAAAGTTGGGTGGTTTTCCACGGGAGCTCCGATTACCCCTACCTCTACAAATAGACTTAGTATGGCGATAAACAGTAATCAGATATTATATATAAATATTTAAATATTAGATTCTATGCGTAGAAACAGACATTCTCATGTACCAACCTTCAAACAAAATTGATGTTCCGGGTCAATAATCGCAAAGCCATGCAAACATATGTTAAACATATGTGACATTTCTTTTTCCTTTGATACAGGGCCATCTTAAATATTGCTAGGTAAAATGGTATTTGTGATTTACCTACCCACAGCTATTGAATTCACATTCGTTGTTATAGTGTTTCCAGATTTTGTCAGCGCCCTGTGCGCAAATTGGGGAGTAGATGGCTAGGCAAGCGACTTCACCACACCCTTCTGAACTCACCAAAGAGATTAACACTAAAATTGGAGACAGTAATAATTCAACCTTTAGAATACAACATCCCTGCACTCTATTCTAGAAGCTTAAAGATACCGAACACTGTGAGAAAGGAGCAAGATATAAACCACTAGAAACTGAGGGAAGGTGTAAGATATAATCCACCAGAAACTGTTGGGAAGAAACAAGATACAAACCACCTGAAACTGTTGGGAAGATGCAAGATACAAACTACCCGAAATTGGGGCAAAGAGCGAGATATAAACCACCCGAAACTGTGGGGAAGAGCTAGATATAAACCACCCAGATCTGTGCGGAAATTATAAAGGTTATTCAATCTACAAACCACCAACTACTAAGGGAAAGGAGCAAGATATAAACCAACAGAAACTGAGCAAAAAATTGATAAACCACATGACTCTGTGGGGAAGTTATGGACAAGGATAAACTCATGGTTTCAAGTATACACTGTACATCGGATGTGCTTCCCTTTCAATGTTTGCCTCTAATGATATTCTCAAAACGTGCACACAAAAGAATTACATATGCAAATTAAATTACTTATCGTAGAAAGTTGCTATTGAGTTAATGTTGTAAAGACATACAGACCTTACATAGTACACAACTTCACGGCCTAAAGCATGGTATGTGGTTACTCAAACAAGCTTACTTACCGGAGGCAAAAAGAACGCAAACAGCTCTTTTGAGCATCATTTTGACGATTATCCAAGGCGTGAGTCGCTAATCCTGCCTATATATAGTTAGAAGCCAAACTTAAGAGGATATTTAATATGCAAGCGAGGTATCTGACATCCACTAAGCGTCAGCTGCACAGAACGTTAAAACCGTTCAGTAAAAAACCAATCAGCTATTTTGGGAGTCATTGAGCTAGACCAAATATTTACATTGTGCGCCAGACTGATTTTGTTGACGTTAAGTTCGCGTCACCTGCAGATATGATGAAATATAGACCTACACCCGTACATTTCTAAGCCTACACATGTAAAGTGTAAACGTGGAGCTTCGATGGTCGGTGTCGGAAAGTTGCTGTTGAAAATTACATTAAAGCATGAATTATCATCATTTGCAGTGAAAACCACGAACCTTTATTAAACCACTGCAATAACTTTGCATCTTCAGGAGTTCCAGAAGATAGGCATAGTTGTCTCATATTTTTTAACTCTAATTACCGCTTGCTTTCTGCTGTCAGAAGACAGCAGTAAAGTACGTGACATACATGTAGAGTACGCTGGCGTTACCCTACAACCTTTAGCTCTGATGTACTACAGATTTAGTAATCTATTGATTTTAATTTGTAATAGACACGGAATCAAGAGTTGGGGGTTGGGGTGGGGTAGGGTGGTAGTGTGTGTGGGGGGGGGGGGGTTAATGAGTAACGAGCCAGGCTCTAGTTTTTGTCTGAATGCTGTAGTCTTTTTATATTATACTGATACTGAAGATCTCATCAAAGTGACGATCCATTAACTTCTGCTGTAATTAATTCCAACCTCACTCTAAGGATATTTTAGCCTTATTCCCTGGTGATTTGGTTAAGGTTGCCTGAAATGAGATACAATTGAAGTCAGAAGTCAGATGACACGTAGAACTGCAGCCTATGTTCAAAGAAAAAAATTTCATTAGGAGTTCTTCAAAGAGTATGTCAGATTAAGGACCATTAATTACTGTTGAGGGAAATGGTTCTAATGATTTTTTGAATTTTTTAAATGAACAAAATAAATTTTACACATTAAACTTTATAGTGTTTTTATTTTTGCCCCATTCTTACCAGTGATGTGACATCAGATGTTTGCCAGACTGCCTTCTGTATTCAAAAGGCATAGTCATATAGAAATATAAATGCATCACCGAATAGACGTTAAACCTATTTCAAGTCAAGCACATGTATGTGACGTCACTGTTAACACATTTTGTTCCAACAGGCCACCTTCAAACCCTGTGCTACTTTTCCAAGCAAATAACTCGGTGTTATAATTCTAAAATATAAATCAAACTAGGACAGTGTTCAATGATCTTTTATCTGACGTATATATGGACTTCATGACTTCAGGTGTTTTGTTGGCCTTTAATATTGTTATATTGTTGTATATTGACAATAGCACGTGTTTGATCAAATTGCATGTTAATGTGCAGGTCTGTTAACTTTTGATAAAAGGGCAGCATATCACGGTGTAAACAGTGTACCTGTACTCATATGTGAACTACTTCAGCTTGGGTGACGAGAATGACCGTATGTTAGTCCAGCGAAAAGGCTTAAGGAAAATGTGGGTAAAATCATTTGTCATGCAGCATTATTCTTATAACCTTCCGTGGAAGACATCGCAAGAGATGGGAGTTCATTCCCGGCTTTTATTCCCGACCTTTATTCTAGGACATGTAATTTGTGGATTCTCCGGCTCCTACCGTTCGTGTATGCATGGGCTCTATATGACAAAAAAGTTGAAACCGCTGGTGTGACCGTTTGCAGACATCGTCTTCCAGCAATATGATGTGCACATCTGTACCTGGCCTCATCGGTTTCCTTGACCCATAAAAATGACCGCTATTAAATAAGCGGGAATTGTTTTTATATTAGTTGATACTCGAGTAGCTCAGCTAACCGTATTCATATTTTTATGATAACATTTTTTGTACATATTTAATATAAAGCCTTCTCTTTGATGTCCACCATCACAAAATAGGCGAGATCAATGTTAGGAGCCCTATGAAATTCCTATGAATTAAAGTGAAGACATTGCAGGTAGTTAGTTATAATTATGTTGCGCAAAAATGCACATGAATTTAATTATCCATTGTTGATAAATCCGGTTTTCCTGATAGAATGCACTTGATGACATATATTCGATGTACTTATTATTTGGTGGATATTTAATGTGAACATGAGTGAGAAGAGGAAATTAGAAGATTACAAGATAAGGCTGGAAAACAGACATTCTAATATAGAATCCTCTTGGCCTTGGTCTTAAATTCTTACTGTCTGGGTTTATAAATGTTTTTGTATCTCTGATCTGATTACTATTCCTATGGTTATTTTCTCATTAAATTATATACTGCATGAGTTTGGCTGAGGATTTTGTGTTCCGGGTCACTGGTACTTTTATCCGGTTCTGCTTACCCTGAGACGGGAAAGATGTGAAGCTTACTAGTCCAGACGGGAAATCGAAAATTTGGCGTTCCTCTATCATGGTACAGTAACCCGTAATGCCTTAGCAGCTTGGTAAGACCTTTCGTTAAGACGGTTCATTGCGTGACCGCTGTCTACAAACTTTATTGAAGTTTAAAAACATATATACTGCGGTGTTTTTAAAGCCGACAGTAGCCAATTTTACTGTAGCGTTAATTCTGTCAGCTGAACAGCCTTGCGCTAAAGGTGAGGGTATAAGTTTTTACCATTTAAGCATTTACTTTCTCCCGCCATATAGTGCGGGCCGCCGTCGTATAATGAAATATTCTTGTGTACGGCGTAAGCCACCAATGAAATAAATACATAAATAAGTTTAAGCATTTACACTATAACGGTTTTAGCCTGTATTCTGTAGCCTCGTATTAACCTAATATAAAGATTTTTTCAGGCTATATGGTTTTGGGTTTTCCCTGGATTCTGCCCGGTTTCCTCCCACCATGATGCTGGTCGCCGTCGTATACGTGAAATATTCTTGAGTAAAACACCAGTCAAATATATAAATACTTTAAACTAGGCGATCCATGACATAATTATTGCCGGACTGTGCGCAACATGCGGGGTATCATTTTGCTCATACACCCATTTAAGATCATGATCAATCCGGCTTGTTAAATGGCACAAATCAAAATGAGGCTTTGGAAGGCGATTAATTCATCTGTGTTAACATCCTAAACGTATGAGAGAAGGTATATTTGAATCCATACCCTGTTATTTCTGATGTCACACCGAGAAACGAAATATGGTTAGTAGCATCTGAAGTTCATAAATGTAGAGAGAAGTATGCCACTATGTTGGAAGTCTGTATTCAGTCCAGTGTTAAATAACTGTAGACTAATCGATACTGAGGAATGATGACAGATAATTTGTCGCCTGCAAATCACGATCAGTATAATGAGATGTAGTCGTGTGGGCGTCTTTTCAAAATTGTTCCGATGCAGCACAACAAGACTTTAATGCATAGAATGCCTCATTGGCGTAGTTTCGTAAACGCGCCAGCTCGAGAATGTGGAAATGCGACAACGCAACAGTTCAGCTTAAAATGTCATGTTGCGGCTATGGCGCAGTGTGCATAACGCGCCAGAGCTACATTTCACATGCTCTTTAAATATTGCCTTCCGGTATGCCTGCATATAAATCAGGAATCTGCTGGTGATCTAAACATCCCCGAGGCCTGGTCCCTTTGCATTGTTCTCATGATAATGATTTTGTTTATTATTAAAATGTGGAAGGCAACGCAGCATTTTGAAATATTCCAGACCAGAGACATCTAATAAATGACAGTTAACATTACTGCGTTTTAACCCAGTTGTGTTTAAAACCATGGCGCCATGGGGTGTGTGAGTTACAAAAACTGTTGGAATGAAATTCTAACTGAGCATATCGCCGGTTAGTTATATATGACCATTTGTCAATTATGATATTGTCGTCGCTGCCCTAAATTTTTGCTCTCCATGCTGTAGCTCTTTGTATTCTCTGCTCTCAGACTCATAGGGCTATCGTGCGACACCAGGATATTTTCTTGTAAAAATGTCGTAATCATGTTACGCATATCAAGAACTACAAAGCAACAGAACGACATAAACGGTGGGCTGCTGACGGTCCACTGACCGTCATGGGCTACCATGCTCAACCAATGTTGAGGTTTGACATGAAACTGGTGTCATCACTTCGTATTAACCCTTTTTACCGAAATTTATAATTTTAGGATAAGCCATAAATACACAATATAACAAAATAAACAAAGTAAAATAAAAAAAAGCAATGGAACAAGGGAAAACAAAACCTAACACGTCATCATGTAAACAATGCTTATGTTCAAATAAATTATGTTCGAATACATCTATGTGAGATCAGGGGAGATTAACATTGCTTACATTGTACACATTGTCGTATTGTCGATACGTACCTAACTGACTGTCATACCAGCAGACGGTTTTGTTTTGTTATCATAAAGACGGAACTCTTATTATTGAATTTACACTTATACCACCCATGCACGGGCCTTTTGCTAGTCTAATGTCGAAGACAGAAAAAAGGTAGATACATACGCAGAGGGTTTGCAGGTTTACCGGTTGGCTACTGAGGAGCTGTATAGGTGACTACAGCATTAAAAACGCCTCAACATTTATGCTGTAAATCTTAGGTTCCCAAAACATTTTCTCAAGACAAATCCGTCAGGATACAAGAATTTTATCTAGTCACCACAGAAGCAGTTAATAAGGGTAACGTCATGGTAGTTTCCAATCGGTTGGCTGCTGCATGATATATAGGCTATCCAATAATACAATCACATTTGGTGAAACCATTAAAGATTACTAAGTGTTCATGCTTATTGCCTTTAACCCGAAATCGGAGGTCTTTGCTTCTCTTTGTATACTTAAAGAGACGACTAGCAAAGCTCCATGTTTCAAAAAACGATTTTCGAATGTTCCCACCGAGAAACATGTAGACAATAAAGTTAACGGCGGAATTAACTATGACAAGGGTTCCAGAAATAGTCAGCATTGTAGAATACAGATAATGTTCCTTCTTGTTAAAGCCGTAGGAAGGAACCACCTTAACCAGCAAGTTACTAACAATTCCTGGAATGGTACAGACGATGAAAATGGCGGATATTATAAGAAGCAGACGAGTGAGTTGGTATTCTTCCTGTTGATTGGTCATGATAGTCTGTCGGTATCGGGCAGCTGTTCTGAGAGAAACGATTATTGCCAGGTTACAAATAAATCAGTGGTAAAATTGTTGTTAAAATCTGACCAGCCAGTCCGTAGTAAGTGTAAAACAAAGGCATCGATCGAGAGAATTCACTAAGTATAGCCATTAGTAATGCTTTACCAGACGACCCAGTTTCGGAATGGAGCATGTTAGACCGAAAATGGTAGGGGAAAAGAATATAAATAGCGAAATATAAAGCCCTACCACAACCCTTCAATGATACCGATAAAGAAAAATTCATTTTATCTGGAAGCAGACATCTTCTTAACAGCGACATAGCCAAAGGTTTCGACTGGAGAAAACAGAGCAGCTCTAATACGTCCTCTCAGTAATGGATTGAATTACTGAACTTGTAACTCTGAAAACAGACAGTACAGAGGACACAATCAGTACGAAGTGTCAGTTACAG
The DNA here is from genome assembly GCF_032854445.1 of Liolophura sinensis. NCBI lineage: Eukaryota > Metazoa > Mollusca > Polyplacophora > Chitonida > Chitonidae > Liolophura > Liolophura sinensis. The sequence goes on from NC_088300.1 coordinate 58,845,425, forward strand.
GTAAACCGATCAGGTATACTTCGATAGTGTCCCTGAGCTTCTGGTTAAGTAACGTTGTAAGAGAGAGCATATTGCCAACAATGCAGAGAAAGGAAATGATTGGGGTAATCGCGAAATAGCATATCATTTGTAGATCCCGCATCTATAAGATTAACCGGTGTGTCCGGATTTGTCCAATTACTATCCGTGCCACCAGTATCCCAATCTGCATGCATGGAAGAACAGATCGAGATCAGACGCATTACTCCAGACACTTCCAAAGGTAAGTTTCTCTGGCTTCACAGATTTATATGGGTCGATGTGGGTTTGGGTTTGTCCTAATACGTTGAACACCTGTCACTGTCCATGATCAGAACCCCAGCCAGCAATATTATCCTAAATGCCTGCTCGACTAGCATGTTTTTGATCCGCACCAATCTCTTATGAATGTGGTCTAAATAAACAGAACTTTTGCCATTCATTACGATGAAAGGAAGTTTAAACAAGCGACAAGTTTCAAAACTTTCTTTATCAAAATAACTGTGAAGCGGAACAAAACAAACCCGGTTGAAAAGGGAAAGATTAAAACTGGTTTAATAGTGTAATTTTTTATTGAAAGGTGATGTTGATATAACATGTGTTCTGACTTATAATCAGTTCAAAATATAGTTTTATTTATTTATTTGCTTGGTGTTTTACGCCGTACTCAAGAATATTTCATTTAACCGGCGGCGGCGGCCAGCATTATGGTGGGAGGAAACCGGGCAGAGCCCTGGGTGAACCCACGACCACCCGCACGTTGTTGACAGACCTTCCCACGTACGGCTGAAGGGGAAGCCAGCATGAGCTGGACTTGAACTCACAGCGGCCGCTTTGGTGAGAGACTCCTGGGTCATTACGCTGCGCTAGCGCGCTAACCGACTTAGCCACGGAGGCCCAAAAAATACTTCTAGAAAGCCGCTTAATGAGGAAAAAGATCTTTTTGGCTTTTTTTTAAAATTAGGTTTTAACATAATTATTAACAATATTCTGGTCAGATCAGGTCGCCTGACCTGTGTGAATTAACCTTCACCATTTTCTTGTGAGTGGACGGTCATAAAGGACATACAGTTACCTTGTGAATGTGTATTACAAAAGGCTTTCACCTTACACAAGGGTCCTGGATTATCGAGCGTTTTAATGTTAGTGTGACTATGGTATGTTCGAATCCAGTCTACGCCTCCCAACCTTGCATTTTATTACTACTTACATATCTATTATCATGGATGGTAATGTATTAGTTTCTTCTGCCTTAAATATCACCCCTATTAATAAATATAATCTTCAGTGCTAAGTAAACATCAATCAGGTAAATTTATGGATAATTTTTCTTTGTTGTTATGAAAAAAAATTTCGGAATTTCTATAGCAAATGTCCTAGCAAATAATCTCCTTTAAGCTCGGTTTACAGTTTATGTTCTATAAAAACAAAAACAGAAAACAAATTTCTCTAAACAATTAAGTTTATATAGTCGTTCTTACCTGACTGCGCCTTAGCGAACTCCTTGGTGAATGTTGCTGATGTGGGTAACTCGGATGATTCTCTTTAAACAAAGCAGAGCAATATAAAGCGACGTTTATAAAAATACATCTAGATCTATTCTATTGGCCCATAACGGTATGACAAACAGGGAGTTAAAACTGCCGTCTCTATGGCAATCGTGACGTTTAGTTAAAATAGGCCCTAAAAACCATGTTATTTCACTGTTTCATATTTGAATGGATCAGATCATTCAATACGCCTGATAATCATATGAGAACGCTTTGTTAGTTCCAGGAAGAGGTCAAATTCACTCGTTTGTCAACGATAAAGCTTAAAATGCATGTGAAAAACCCGTCTTTGTCATGGATTAAGGATAGATTTTGGTAATAGCAAATTAGGAATTTATCAAATTTTGAATTCCAGTTATTAATGGATGGCATTGCACAGTGTAATCGGTGATAACGATAACTTTACTTCAAAATACTTAAAGACGTCGCAATCTAACACTATCATATGTCAAACTGACAGGTACAGGTGTTGTATTCTGCATTTTGTTAAAAATCTTGTCATCTCTCATCATGTTATACAACTTGCAAACAACCCTTTGGCGGCTTAACATATATTAAGGTGCTGGCAATTACATTTTACAGCGTTTAACCTGTTGTATCATTTTAAAGTTTGGAATATGTTAACATCTGAGGCATTATTGATGGAGTAAAGATATGCTTGCTGTTAGCCAGATGAATTTTAATTTAGATCTATTTAAAGACCAATATTAAAGCGATCAATATTTGAAGAAAAACTCGATCTCCCATTGATTACTGGGTATTGACCCGCTGTCAGACAAATTTCAGACAAACACTCTTTCTGTTAAACTCAGATCACGAAACTCCTCATCTAAAATAAGATTTGTATTACTTTCGGATTAGAGTCATTATTACTGAACACAAGGGGATAGGAGTTCTATGGAGACAGATACATCCTAGTGGCTTGGTTGCGTGTACTGCGCGTTGCTCTCGTGATATGACTTAATTGATACATCACGCATGGGGCATTTGGAAACAAGGTGAAGAGCTCTTCAAGTTTGGATGGCCGGATACCGTTTTTAGCATACAAAATTAAGTCCTAAATTAATGCATATGTCTAGCCTGTACACTTTCAGCACGATTCGTCTTAAAGGAGTCTTATATATCATCCCATTCTATTTCGCTCTTTATTTCTTATGACCTCATTTTGTACAAGTCATAATGCCAACGGAACTTTCTCTTCGGTAAACTTTAAAATTGTCACAAACACTTCAAGTCCCCTTAGTCCTCTGTTAACGGAACCCTGGTGGCAATAAGCAATGGAACCTTGGTGACAATAAACAATGCCACCTTGGTGACAATAAACAATGGAAACCTTGGTGGTAATAAACGGTCAACAGTGCCCGTGTTGCGTCGTTCATTAGTAGTCTTACTGGAAGGCCTTTGGAGATCACTTATCTTCCAGCAATCTGAATATGGCATAAGCTCGGCAGGTAAATATCGGTGAGTCACAGGTGAGAAGTTGGTTAAGGTTTACACTCGGCACGCCAATTTGGTCCTCTCATGAAGATGATGGCTGCGTAGTTATCAGTGAAATATTCAATAGTCTGCTTCTAAAGTGACAGCAGGCAACTCGGAGCTTATGAGTGATAAAATACCGATGAACACATTGTTGTTTCTGCTCTAGCTGAAATTAACCTTTAGGGTTCTTTCTCTTCTCTGCTTTCTAAATCTTGTGTATATAAGGCTAGTTATAGTATCGGATTACCTAATTCCCCTTATAGTATTGCATAGATCAGCTATAAACTTAACTGTCTGTCTGCATAGATCAGCTATAAACTTAACTGTCTGTCTACAGCATCATATCCCGTAAAAGTTACCTGTAATAACTTCCCATACTGGGTTTGCCAGGTATACATTTTAAACTGTTTCTAAATTTACCACATAACACAGACCTCGTTACCGACACACCGCTGACGTATACGTGAAAGATTCTTGAATACGGCCTAAAACACCAATCAAATCAAAAAATAAATAAATATAGTCGTACTGTAATAATCATGAATCATGTGGAATAATGTCCTGATGTCTGACTGTAATGCTTAACAACCGTAAGAATAAATGCCCAGCGAGAGCATACACTTGTATTTTTTCTAAATCTGGTCAAGTAACCGTGGTTGACGTTCTCTGTTGACCATAGATACTTCGTTGTACTCACTTGTTCAAATTTAAGTTTGTTCTACGAAATCGATCGCTGGCACACCAATCACCTCGGCCACGCAGGCCTTCAGTACGACTGTTGGATTATTACAATAAGACTACAGAAATTCCCATATGTTTACCAATTAGGCTAGGACAATGGTGTTGCAGAATGGTTTCATCAGTGGCATGTGGACGAGCTCTTCTTGACAAGATTGGAAAATGAGGGCAGGCACCTCCCTTGCGTGATCATATATATTTAAACGACATTTTCTGTCTGAAATGATATTAATGACAGTGTTAGCGTTAAAGGTGTACTTATTTCATGATTTGTTTTGTTGTTTTATAACGCCATAATAAAGAATTATTTGCTTATGTACCATGGCAGCCAATCTTACAGGTGGAGGGAACCTGGAGTAAATCGTCTTCAGTGAGTTCCTGGCAAACTCTCCCCACGTGTTACATATGTCATATTGATGTGATTAAGTACAAGTAAAATAACTACTAGGTCATCATCCCTTTATGGTTGTGTTTGAGCTGATGACATTATCGAGTTTGAACGTTTGTTTCTGTCGACAGATAGTGTATCCCGCTTCTCTCTTTGCGATTGTCGCTCAGCACTAGAGGAATACGCCATGTACTGTTTACTGTTCTGTGTCTGATGTCTTCTGCATGCTGCGCCAGTGATGCAACAGTACGAATATGCCTATAGGTTATAAATCTATAAATGATAATTCATTTAGTACGCTATCATTTTCAGCCAAGTATGCATTGTGGATGTCGGAATGTCATTAATAATGAAATAATTGAGCAACTGAAGTTCATTCATTTGAGACATCAGGTCAGAAGAAGGGGCCGGTTCTACAAAGCCGTCGCTGCACTCTGTCGTTCTGTAGGCAACATATAGCAACACAACAACCCATTATTTTGTTATCAGTTTAATACTGATTCTTCATGCACAACCACACACAATTACATTAGCTCGAACTTTGAAAACACGGCATACGGATGGGAGCTTAACACAACACACACGTCTGAACATGTCACCCATTCTGACACAGCACCATTATGAACCAATATAGTGTGTGCACTGTTAAAACAGGAGCGCGTCGTGTAATAGACCGTTCAAATAAGTCCACGTTAGTCTACTAATAAGTGAATAATAATAACAACAGGATAGTACCTTTAGAAGTAACTGTAAATAATAAATTCTCACAAGCTTCCGCTGGCAGCGTTTATCAGCTTAATATGACGAAGAACATTACTATTGTTATCATTAGACAGGTATTGGTCCAATGACAACGAGAACATACGTATATGTAACACAGCAACGACTTTTACACGTTGCAGTAATGCACATAAAGACACCATGTCCGATTATTTGATCTGTACGCTGACTGTGCAAACAGCAGAATCAGTGGTATCCGCTTCCCTTTTTGTGAACTTAACCAGATGACGGGCAAATCCCCAAGTTTCAAAAAACGATTTACGAAAATTCTCACCAAGAAACATGTAGACAATAAAGTTAACGGCGGAATTAACTATGACAAGGGTTCCAGAAATAGTCAGCATTGTAGAATACAGATAATGTTCCTTCTTGTTAAAGCCGTAGGAAGGAACCACCTTAACCAGCAAGTTACTAACAATTCCCGGAATGGTACAGACGATGAAAATGGCGGATATTGCAAGGAGAAGACGAGTGAGTTTATACTCTTCCTGTTGATTGGTCATGATAGTATTTCGGTATCTGGCTGATGTTCTGAGAGAAATAATTATTGCAACGTTACACACAAAGACAATAACCAACGGTAAAATTGCCGTGAAAATCTGACCAGCCAGTCCGTAGTAAGTGTAGAACAAAGGCACCGATCGAGAGAATTCACTAGGCATCATGACCACTAACGGTTTACCAGACGACCCGACTTCTGAGAGGAACACATTAAACCGAAAAAGATTAGGGATATAGAAAATAATTAGGCCGATATATATCAAGCATACAACCGTCCAAGGATACCTACTAAGACAAATTTGCTGAACTTTAAAGGGAAACGTAATGGCAAAACATCTTTCCAACGATAAAACAATTGTTAAGAAAGCGGATATCCTAGTTAAAAGGAGTTTACCGAACAGCTCTGCCGGAGAAAACAGTGCCACCCTCATGCGTCCTCCCACCCAAGGATTAAATTCATCCAAGATTCTTTGTACTGAAATCAGAGCGGATAGCGTCAGCACGAGGATGTCGGCCATGGATAAGCTGATCAAGTACACTCTAATGGCGTCCCTTGGTTTCTGGTTGAATAGTGTTCGCAAAGACAGAATATTTCCGACAAGTCCTAGGCTGGTAAGAACGGGGACGATCACAAGCGAGGATATCGTCTGTATAGACTGCGATGTCTCTTTAGAAACAGACCCTGTATCTATTATATTGACCAGTCCGTTACCATCCGCCGCGATGCCTGCTATATCAGCCGTCCCGTTGCCAGAAATGTTCGCTGGCATGTCCACATACCTGCCAGAACAGTTGACCCCAAGGTCAGACGTATTGCTCCAGACAAGCCCAACGGTACAAGCGCCTGCCTTCATAGATTCACTTAAGTCATTTGCTTCCTGGATTTGTTCAAATACAGTTGGATTCCCATTAATCAGTAGAGCACCAGCCTGCAGCATTACCCAAAATGTCTGCCCGAACAGCATGATTATGTTTCGGGGTTTTTGCCCAACAAATAAGACCTGAAAATAGGCGTGTAAATCAGTTATGTCGGCTGTCTTGATAAATTTTATCGTAAATCAGATTATTTGCATTTTGACACCAATGTACTGAATAGCAGTAACGTTTATCATGATGTTTTGCACCAAACAACATGCACGTTAGACCCTGACTTAAGTAACTGTAAACTGCATTTTACTCATCACGAAAATTTTCCTTTTTTGAAGTCTATAGGTGAAGGAAGCCAGGGCCCAGTTTCACAAAGCGGCGTACGACATTTTTGTATCGTACATTTGTCGTATATGGTATTTCGTATATCAGTATTGTCGTAACATTGTCCTATATGTGTGATTATCGTACACGTACATCATCTTTGTGAAAATGGACTTCATGTTCATTGGTGTAGGAAACCTGGCCTTCAGGTTTATAGGTATAGGAAAGAACCCGGCAGAGCACAGGGAAAAAAAAGCGCACGTAGATGTACTCGATCCTGGCAAATTTCCCAACATAAAAACATTGTAAAACCAGCCACAGATGGCTGCAAACAGGCGACGTTACTGGTGAAAGAGCCAGAGGTCAGAACGTTGGTTCCGTGCATTTACTGAGGAAATGACAATCCTAGAGCTGAGAATTCCCGTTGGCTTTATGTGATTTGCCCATTGTTTTAAATTATTGAGTATCCTGATGATTAATAGTATAATCAGAAATCTGCTGAGATACTTCAGATTCTTTCTTGAATATGTGCTCAGATCATTTGGAAGCGGACTTTGGTATTCGGTTTTTCAAAAAGTCTAAATGGTTAAACGCACTGTAGTATGTCACTGAATGAGTTGAAAAATAACATATACAATATATAATATAGAATTGAACACTTGGAATGAAAAAATAATGAGGCATTTCTTACCTTTTTACACCAGGTTGCCTTTTTCAGATACTGCCACTATTCTTAACTGGTGTCTTGCAAAAGATCGCATGAGCATATGAAGGCATTTTTAACTCAAAAGACCGAAACGCCTTTGAAGGCTTGTGCTTTGTGCCCTGCAGCAAGCATCTGTATAAGAAAATCTCAAATTTAAAAAGCTAGAGAATAATACACCCTACACGTCAAAGGCGAGGTGTCAGAAATGATGACGGAAAGGCGTAAGGATGTGGTCGATCGTCTGTTAAGCATCAGCTAATTACCCGCTACGTCTCCTGCTGAACAATAGGTGAATGTGCACAAATAACAAACCCTTATAAATTCTTTAATCAACTCTTCTTGACTTATTGCCATTTTCATATCTCGTACTAATTAACCCCCATTCTCGAACTGCATTGAAAAAAAAATCCCAAAATTCAAAAGTATCACGAATAATAGATCCTACACGAGTTCACGTGTTGCACATGACGACCAACTGGAGTTGGCATTTTGTTCGACGTCAATGGCCTTTAAATTACCTGTGGTTTTTCTGACGGGGCGCGAGATGGACGTGGACAAGCAACAAAACAATATGCTATCTTTTATTAAACTCTTATCCACGATTCATCGTATCCAAAGTGGAAAACTTATCTTCACGGAAAATATTTTTTCTCCAAAATCTTAAAAAAAAAATAACCGCAAGAAAAAACATATGTCAGCTTTGTTATAGACAGTACATTATATTTTCCCAATAAAACACTATAATTTCCATGTGTTATTCCCCTTTTGTTCGGTGATTTAAAATTTTGTGCCATAAATATACCACGGAACACAGTTTTTAATTGATTAAAATATATTTTAAGGCAAAGAAAAACAAAAAGCTTAAATGAAAGTTTAAAAGACCTTTATATTTCGCAGACTCCCACTCTAACCTTCACGTAGGAGTCCATGAACGCTTCTTATCGCTAATTGTCACTAAAGCCTTGAGAACAGCGGTTGCCGGGAAAATTTATGCCCAAGGCGGGTATTAGCGCCAATGACAAACAATATCTCGCCATCAGATCTACAGGTAATTAAGGCCCGTTGACCACGAACATGCGAACTCTAGCTGGTCGTCATCTGTAATCTCCAACAAAGCAGATATAAAGGTTTATCGCACATATAGAAATACCGGAAATGAATATTTTTCATCATTGAAAAGATAGAATTTTGTTGGAGAAAGCTTAATACAGGAGCTTTTAATGAAGGCCATTGGTTAGAAAAGAAATACACACAAATATCGGAAATGAATGTTACTCACCGCTCAAAAGAGAAGATTTTATATTGGAGAAGTCAGTCAGAAATTTTAACTTTTACTGAAGGCATATTTGGACTGTTGCGGTGTAGGTCAACTGCCGGAAATTGTCAAAATTTTACATAGTAAGCAGAACATAGACTTTTATTGGACAAAATTAAAGGAAGTACATCATTAAAGTTGCGTAAACAAGGGAAGAAGGGAATGTAGAAATTATCAAACTACAGAGAGGCGACTGTGACGAAATGTATAGGCGAAGGGAACATTAACAGTTGCATTCATTTATTTATTTATTTATTTATTTGATTGGTGTTTTACGCCGTACTCAAGAATATTTCACTTATACGACGGCGGCCAGCATTATGGTGGGTGGAGCCCGGGGGAAACCCACGACCATCCGCAGGTTGCTGGCAGACCTTCCCACGTACGGCCGGAGAGGAAGCCAGCTTGAGCTGGACTTGAATTCACAGCGGCCGCATTGGTGAGAGACTCCTGGGTCATTACGCTGCGCTAGTGCGCTAACCAACTGAGCAGTTGCATTCATGTGTTGTTACGTTGGACCGGATGTGAAGCCGAGAACTCCTGGTTTATTTAACAGTTACATTGATAGTGCCTTTCACTGTGTTGTCACGTTGGATCGGATGTGAAGCCGAGAACCACCAGGTTTTTCATCAGGTACATTGATAGCGCCTTTCCGGTGTTGTAACGTTGGATTGGATGTGAAGCCGAGAACCACCAGGTTTTTTATCAGTTACATTGATAGCGCCTTTCCGGTGTTGTTACGTTGGATCAGATGTGTTGAAAAGGGCCAACCGTTTTTTTTTTTACCTGGGTACATTGAGAGCGCCTTTCTGGTACTGTTACGTGAGATATGATGTGAAGTCGAGAGCCACAGATTTGTTGGATGTGATATGAATAGGTGAATGCACATCAACGAATGTATTTATGGATCCATAGGCCTATGTATATGCATTCTTAATGATAAAATGTAGCAGTCTAATGTGTGTTAAGTAGCAAAAACCCTATATGAGGTAGAGAGGTAGCGAAGCAAGATAGGGAGGCAGCGAGGTGAGTCATTTTGCTACCTCGCTGCCTTGCCACTTCGGCATCCGACGAAAAAAATTAGGAACTGAGTGAATCTCACACTGCGAACGAAGCGAGGCAGCGAGCTAGATAAGCGATGCATCGAGGTAGAGAGGTAGCAAGGCAGCTTCGCTTCTTCGCTGCCTCGTTTACCTACTTCGCTGCCCTGCCACCTCAAACGCACACAGTCAGGGACTTAGTGAATTTCTCACTGCTTATCATTGTTGAGGGCCAGTCGTTATTTTCGTTGTCTTATTAAGTATTACTTTAACCAGCACGGCTACGTCATTCAAATTTCAGCATCCGAGCAGGTTATGACTCAAAAGCCTCTCTCCAATGCGGTCCCTGTGAGTTCAAAACTAGCTGAAGACTAGCTCTGACCGGCTTTCACTCTGGCTTCCACCCCAGTCGTACACAGGGATGTCTGTCAGGTTGGTCGTAGGATTTCCGAGGGCTCTGTCTGGTATCCTCCCACCATAATGTTGGCAACCCTCGTATAAGTGAAATATTTTTGAGTACGGCGTAAAGCAACAAATCAGTAAATAAATAAATAACTTTTTTTTAAATAAAGAATAACACAAATTTCAGACTCCTACCACCAGTCAGTCATGAAATAAATATGGCGTAGTCAAGATTTATGGGATGAACATTGATGGATGCTCCCCACATCGCTGCCTCGTTACCTCCCTGTTTCGCTCCTTCGCCCTTTGCAAAGGTCGGGATAGCGAGGAATCGAGGTAGCAAGGTATCGAGACAAGGCAGCGAGTGAGATTATGTTAACCTCGCTACCTCGCTGTCTCGCATCGATACCTCTCGATACATCGATACCTATTAGAAAGGTCAAGGTAGCAAGGTAGTAAGATGTCCTCTGTCGGCTTCCACAGTTATGTAAACATTTATATACGAACGGAGAATAAAAGCCTAACTGAGGAAAACTGAAAAGAGGCCGGGTTTCTGTTACGTGCGAGATATTTGTCGATTATGACAGCGTCATGGCTTTGGTTTTAATCTCCACGCTGTAGTCCTTCACATTCTATCCGGTTTGTTTTCTCATCCTTTAACTTTACTTATGTCGTAAAAGAGAAGTACTCGAAGATGACTTTAACGTCAGACAAATAACCAAAGCTCTAAATCCATACGCGAAAATGTGAAGTCTGCCAGCCTAAATTCAACATACACAGAGTATACTTTTAACATTTTCTATGTTTTTAAGGTGTGACGACTTCGTCTAGATTGTAACCAAAATAAACTGCGGCGGTGTTGGATTACCAAAGTGTTGACCCAAATTTAGTAACGTTGGAACATGTAAAGCACAAGCTTTCGCTAGTAAGTGACGAAGGTAACATATACACTACCAGCGAGAGCTTGTGCTTCACGTATTCCAACGTCATCAAGGCACTATCGACATTGTATATTTTTATTGTAAGATATAAAGACTAATATACGACTACCCACAAATTCCGGTTAATTCTTTGGTAATCCATGATGTTGAGCTTAAGCAGGCTAAGAAGAGACAAAACAGTGGATCGGATTCATACTCACGAAATCCTTGATTAAACGGCTAATGAAAAATGTTTATCCTTGGGTAATTCTCGATCAGTTTAGACTCGCCTCTGACAGAAGGCAAACCTGGACCGATATGGTATTATCTTAATAACTATGCCAGAAATTACATTTCTCATACTAAACCCAAACAGCCAGTGCCGAATTGGAGATTTCAATTAAACATAGCCCGTCAGTACATGGGAAGGACTGCCAACAACATCCGGATTATCTTGGGTTTCAACGGCCTCTTCCCGATTTCCTCCCGCCTCCTCCCACGTATAAGGGCAATATTCTTGAGTATGGCGTAAAACACTAATCAAAGACATAAACAAATCAAACATAGCCTTTCTGTGTGAGAAACAATGTTAGCATGAGTATGAATAAATTGATAGAAAGACTATCAAAGACTAATGTGCACTGACTACTCTATTTATTTCTCTATTTATGTGTGAGAAAACAGTACATCGATTGTCTTTTACAGAATACAATATCAAAACTAGCACAACATATAACTGCTTTCTTGCACTGCTTTCTTGCACTGAATTGAATCAAGGGCCATTCCATAATCACATCACTCTCTCAACAGATTCCTAAATGCCAACGCATATGCATGTTTGTACTCCTTTAATCGCATGTGATTCTCTGATCAGACCCTTCCCCAGAGTGTCTTCGGCATGATATTTAAGTGACACAGCATTATAAAGATGACGTTAGTTACAAATGAATGGTTGGTGTTCTTGACGTTATTTCTATTAACCATGTACTTTACGCATCATTCAACAACAGTCGCCCTCGCCCTGTTAGCACGCCAGCGCGGCACAATGACCCAGGAGCTTCTCACCAATGCGACCGCTGTGAGTTCTAGTCCAGCTCATGCTGGCTTGCTCTCCGGAAGTATGTGGGAAGATCTGCCAAAAACCTGTGGATGGTCGTGTGGTGCCACGGGTTCTGCCCTGTTTCCTCCCACCATACTGTTGACGTGCAATTATAAGTGAAATAATCTTTAGTACGGCGTAAAACACCAATCAAAGAAATAAATATAAGTGGGATAAGGGTCTCGGACAGTATTGGTAACGCCATATATATACACTATTTCGTACATAGTGAAGAGGGTAGTTAAAAAGGTAAGAAATTTGTAATCAAACATATAGGGAAAGACATACAGGGGTATACTAGCATGACTAGCTGGTTATATCCAGCCCATGCGCTTAAAACCCTTGTCAAGGCCTTGTATCAAGACTATCAGTAGACTGTGTTAAATCTGAGTCACTCTGCATATGACTTCGCAGGCACCGGGCGAATCCCCAAGTTTGGAAAAATGCTTTCCGGAAATTTTGACTAAAAAACATATATATGATGAAGTTGACGCCAGAGTTTACAACAATTAGGCTACCGTCAATGCCATTAATGGTACTGTATAGGTAATGATCCGATGCATTAAAACCGTACGTTGGTACTAATTTGGCGACTATGTAACTGACCGATCCAGGGATGACACAAGCCAAAAAAATAGCTGAGATAGCAAGGAGAAGACGTGTGACTTTGTAGTCCTCACTCTGACCGGCCACTATCTCCTTCCGGAATTGGGCAGATGTTCTCAGTGAAATAACAGTGATCAAATTACACAGAAGGACAATAAACATTGGAACAATTCGAGTTATTATCTGACCAATCATTCCATAAAAAGTGTAAAAAGGTTTGGCAAATTTACTAGGTGTTATAACAACAAAATCCTCACCGAACGATCCGTTCTCCATTATCGATATATCATAGCAGAACAGGTTGACAAAGAAGAAAGCAGTTAGGAACAAGTACATCAGAGCCACTACTTTCCACGGGTGACGGTTGAGAAATATGCCTTTGACCGTAAAAGGTAGTTTAACAGCAATAGTTCTTTCTACCGATAAAATAATCGTTAGAAAAGCAGTTGCTCGCGTAACAATCATGTAAGCAAAAACGTCCAAAGGCAGAAAACGAATGGCTGTTATTTTTGCTGCTAATGTACGATTGAACTTCTCAAGCACTTTGTTTACTGACACTATTGCCGACAGAAGCAATACTAGAATATCGGTTATTGAAAGGACAGATGAGATACACTTTGATAGCGTTCCTGGGTTTCTGGTTGAGTAAAGTTCTTAAAGAGAGAATGTTCCCTATGAAACCTAGAACGGTAAAGCTAGGGATGAATACGAAAGTGACAAAAGTAATAAAAGACTGATACGTTTCTTTGCTGATCAGTCCTGTATCTATTAGACTGTTTGGATTGTCTACATCCGTTACGGCGTCAAGCTCTGATGTCGTCACATTACAGGACATGTTCGTTGGCATATCGGTGTCACTGATTGAACAGTTAAGACCAAGATCAGATACATTGCTCCAGGGAAGACCAACAGTGCAGTTCTCCAGCTCCACAGACAGACACATATCAATTTTTGTTGGAGATTGTCCAAACACAGCCGAATGTCTCCTAGGGTTGGAAAGTAGAATTGCAACGAGCAGCATTGTCTGAAATCCCTTCTTGAAGACCATGGTTACTTCCGGATTTGGTGGTCGTCACGGTGCCTGGGCAAATGAAACTAAGTCTATCAAATGTTTCACATGTTTTTTTTTTTTTTGTTTTTTTTTGTTTTTTGTTTGTCTTATTGCTATTATGAGTTTGCATAAATCTTTATGACGAATTTTTAGTTCTGTGATGTACTGCATTCACTACAACAACTAAAGTTGCAGTTAAAACACAGCTGAACATGTGAGTCTAATGTGTAATACAACGCAATAAAAAAAATGTAACCTCCTATTAAAAAAATACATATTTAGCATAGTAACTAAAGTTTTATTGCAATGATGTATCCGAAATTTTAAAAACCAGAAATTTAATTTCAGACCTTTCTCCGGCTTTTCTTTATTTATTTATTAGAGTAAGATTTATTTATTTATTTAGTTATTTGACTGGTGTTTTAAGCCGTTCTCAAAAATATTTTACTTAGACGACGACGGCCAGCATTATGGTGGGAGGAAACCGTATTGGTGAGAGGCTCCTGGGTCTGCCTCCTGGGTCGCTGCGGTAGCGCGCTCACCAACTGAGCCACGGGGGCCCCTAGAGAGTGCGATTTAAACATCTGACTTAACAATAGTTCACTCGTAAAGAAAACCTGGCAGAACCCAGAGAAATCCACAAACCCTTTTCCAATATACATGACAAACGGCCGGACTTCAAGCTGTAACCAAACCAGCAGAAGTTATATTCGAGCACGTGACCTCATGGTCAAAAATCTGTGCATACACTATGACGCTACAGGGTCTTAAGAATACTAGTGGAAACAACGTTCTGTGGAGTAAAAAGCGTAATGTCAGGCACGTCCACAGAATCTCTTGCAATGATACGTTGTCCTAAACATTGTCAGATTTGTTTTCTACACTGTGCGAAAAGTGTTAACCAAAGGGTTAAAGCCGAATGATAACATTATAGCAACAAAGTCAGTCGATACGGGGATAATGGCTTAGATATGAATTCGTACTTTAACTAACAATTTTTCTTGAGGATAACTGTGGTCGACTTGTTTTTTTGCAAATAATCATTTTTCAGACTTAAACATATTCTATTTCACCGTTGCATTTACATTTGAAAGTTAAAGTCACTTAAATATAATATGGATACAGAGTGTGTTAAATAACTAAACAGCGTAGTAACAACTTTTTAGAATTGAGCTTTTTACCTTAAGTCAGTCTTTCCTTTCGGCTTGTTTTCTTCACGTTGGCAAGACGCTGTCGGAAAAAGCGGCACTCCTCGAGATGGTAAGTCTTGATATACTACTTGATATCTCATCTCCTTTGCCCCCAGTGGCCAACCCAGCAAAGTCAGCTTTCTCTTCGACCAATCACATTTCCTTATAGTAATCTTAATATTAAATTGCCTTCAGCATACCACATTGCGCAGCAAGGGGCAGTAACATTAAAGTGCGGGATGACTGAAAGTGTAATGATGATACATTCTCTTGATGGACTCTTGTTCCGGATAAATTATATGTGCTGAAAGGGAAAACGTCAACACCATGGCGTCATGAAACTACTTCCCTACATCCAAATAAATAGAAGCCAACGCTTTTGGCAGAATCAGCTTTCTTTTGCTGCTTTATAGGACCTATGATTTTTTATGGCAGTGTCCTTGTGTTCGGTCGTGTACAAAATGGTTGATGTCGTTTTTTCTTTTTGTTTCCCATATTTATCTTTTACAGCCCATCGCTTCTGGAATTTTGTCCTTGGTATGACAAAGTGCTACAGTTTTCCGCTGTTGATTAGGCTAACGCTTATACATTGATACTTCCTCCTTCTACATGGTTGTTTGTTGGAAGCACTCCACTTTCCTGCGCTATTAACCGGCACGCCGTCATATAAACCAAAAAGCTTTTGACAGGATCTACTTTCTTTTCATGCTTTACAGATCTATGAATCCCTGTGCAAAATGGTTGATGATTTTTTCCTGTTTCAAATATTTTTCTATCACATTCCATGGTTTCTGGAATTTTGTCCTTTGCGTGACAAGGGGTACATTTTCCCTCTGTTCGTTAGGCTATGCTTATATATGGACAAATCCTCTCCCCGCATGATTGTCAAAGCCGGTTGTATACCCCAGGCATTTTCTTCCATTAATAACCGGCACACCGTCATATAAGTAAGTATAAGCCTGCCAGATATAAACACTCCTAATCACCACCCTGTAAATTGTTTTAATTTACTTGATGTACAGGGAAATAAACGAGAGAGGCGGGAGATCGGTCTTCACTTCATTTATTTACACCGCCGAGAGTGATAAACTTTGACAATTAAAAGAACATTTCAGAGGTTGACTTGGTCGTGCGCAATCAGCCACATTGGTACCACGGGCATTTCCATCCTCACAAAGCTTGCCTCTGCCATTTGTCCGCTGCTCATAATTAATCCGCGCACGTCACATCAGCACATTATATCCACCACGAACTCTTTGAGTAAAGTCCTCTTAGCAATGGGGGCCTCCGTGGCTCAGTTGGTTAGCGCGATACCGCATCGTAATGACCCAGTAGTCTCTCACCAATGCAGTCGATATGAGTTCAAGTCCAGCTCATGCTGGCTTCCTCTTCGGCCGTATGTGGGAAGGTCTGTCAGCAACCTGCGGATGGTCGTGGGTTTCCCCCGGGCTCTGCCCGGTTTCCGCCCACCATAATGCTGGCCGCCGTCGTATAAGTGAAATATTCTTGAGTACGGCGTAAAACACCAATCAAAAAAAAAAAAAAATCTTAGCAATGTGCCAGAGAACATTGGCCCCATATTCGTTCGGATGCACATACATAGGACTTCATGAACTTTATGGCTCCGATACACCCTGTGCTGTTGTTATCATTTGTATTTTTAAATGCTTTTGTGGGTTCAGTCGTAGGGTTTTTACCGCCTATCTTCCGATTTCCCAATATCCAACCCAACCACCCCACACCTCGTATAATGAAGTGTTTCTTAATGGTGTTTGTTTGTCTATAATATTAGAATTTAAATCGACATTATTGTTAATCCCATCGTGTTTTACTTTCCCAGGAGTCTCTCACCAATGCGGTCGCTGTGAGTTCAAGTCCAGCTCATGCTGGCTCCCTCTCCGGGAAGGTCTGCCAGCAACCTGCGGATGGTCGTGGGTTTCCCCCAGGCTGTTCCCGGTTTCCACCCACCATAATGCTGGCCGCCGTCGTATAAATGAAATATTCTTGAGTACGGCGTAAAACACCAATCAAATAAATAAATAAATGAATAAATGTTTTACTTTCTAACTGTCATATTTTCTGTGCTATCTTGGCCGTTAGTTCCACACCCAAGAAACTAATTTCGTTACCTCCATATCCATGTGTGCACTTTTAACTTGTAGAAGGAAACAATACCAAATCGGTGCTGTAAACTGATAATTTCTTGACCCAAAACTTTATTGAAACTACCATACGCTTGAACTGAGATCATTTTGGCTATGATATCAAATCCTTTCAGTGGAGAAATCTCTTACACCTTGTAACAAATATATTTTACAGTCTGTTCATTCCATGGGCTTAATGGGACACATAGAACTTACTTGTCAGCTAGTATAGCAGAAAGTGGATAATAGAGCTGGTACGAGACCAAAAACTCGCCACTAGTTCAAGTCAGTATGATCTAGAGACCTAAGCATCCAAAAAAAAAAACATAAGATATCAAACTTTCTTCTTGTTCAACGTGTCTCAATAAATACATATAGTAATACATCCTGACTGGAAAAGAAAATTAATTCTAACCACGAATAACCAACCCTAATTGACATTCACTACTACATCTAGGTGTAATGCCTACATAGGACGTGTCTAAAATATGCATGTCACCCCTGAGAAGGAAGCTCTAAGGGTGAAGTACGACATTCGTACATCACTCATCATGGCAAGACCCATCTCTAAAACAACCCAAAACACCAGTCATCAGTTTCCAGTGATGCACAGAGGTCATTCGATATTCTAGGCATGACATCCTAATGAAATTTCAAACTCATAGTACCCCGATAGCACACTTGGTAGAGCGTCCGCTTCGGGAGCGGTAGATTCAGGGTCAATCCTGGATCGAGTCACACCTAAGTTGGGGATAGTGCAACTACTGGTTGACCCCTATCAGTATAATGGCTCGGGCAAGCGGCTAACTCGCATTCGGTAAGGCATCTCAGTGAAGCAGCACTAGAGCTGTGGAAATCCGTCCTACAACAAGGAGACATGCTACAGTGAGTATTCTTGATTATCACACAAAACTAATGTCGACATATTGAAATACCAATATGAAGACTTTGCCTTTTGTCGGAGTATACTTACTACTCTACCATATACCAACAATTATATTCGTATTTTGGTTTCCACATCAATATAGCTTACAGTAGGCGATTTTTGCAAGGTTAAGTGCCATTGGAAGACAAAGCAGTGGTGGGCTGGTGGTGGGGGGTGGGGGTGGGGGGGGGGGCGTATGATATCAGTCCACGAAGCAAATCGGATTTACAAGCTTATAGCGAAGAATAGATCTTCGATACTAAGCAATACTGATCAGTAGCTCGTTACTAGGAGTCCTGTGGGAAATAAAAAAATCCTGAGTTGAAGAACGCAAGACAGAAATGCATCTTTCATAATTTGGTAGCATGCTGTATGCACATGCTGAAAAGTTGATGCGGAACGCAGCAAACCTTTTTGTCCGTTTTTGTCAGCAGAACATATCTAACATTAGGATCTTCTGACAAAAACCATTGGAGGACTATGGCCGTGTATATAATTATAATCAGCCAATCCCTAATCGTATCACAATATCCCGTGAGTGCAAATGAACACTTGACGCATATACTGAAGTCTGCATTGTAAGAAAAACTAGTGCCGAAAGTTGTTTATACTTGCTAGCTCCCTCAGTTAGACCTATAATACATACTTATCTCGATGAATTTCCCTTGTTCTTGGCTTCCACGCTATTTAGCTATCTATATACTTCATGGCCTACCTGTAGGTTCATATAACCCCGCGCTCAATAACCCTCCTAAAATATTGTACGCATATCTTTGTCATTCGTTTTCTAGCTGCAGGAACCGTTGCTCATAATTATTTTGACCCTTAAGTACATTCTTGTATATATGAAAGTAATAATAAGTGTTTGGCCGCATTCTGTATAGTGGACTATCTTTGAAAAGTTTCAGTGGACCGTTTTCAGTATTCTGGATGTGGCATGCATATACGGTTATGTATACACAATTCTCCAGCAACCGAGAATCTGGAATATTTACACGTGTGTGTTATTCGCCATTTTATAAGTGCTCCATACAAATACACTAAAACTTAATGTTAACTGATAAGTTAATTTTGACAGAAACTATGTAGTCTGAGCAGTAGATTGTTTTGTTAAATATAACACATACATTCTATTAATTCAACATAAAGATTCTGTCAGACTAACAGGATATTATGTTGAATATATATGGCAGAATGTTGTTTTTTAATAACAGAATACATCCTAGCATCACTCCAACAGACTTTCTGTTAAAATTAACACATTAAATTTGTGTTAAAATTAATTTAAACTATCACTCAATATCTCAATAACTCGAACATTTTCTCATTATTTGGTACAAACCCTGCCAATATCTGAACACGCGAAAGAGCAACATTGTGTGAAGATCACTGAGTTAAAACGATTAAAATATCTGTCACATACGTAGTATTCAACGTAAGTTTGGTAGTGTGAGCAGCTGACGGGTTCTGACTGACACCTCCTATGTCTTGAACCTCTCAACCGCGGGGACAGGAATTTAACCGGTTTAACTGCTCGTGGGGTGTATGGTGACAATAGGGTTAAGCCTTCGACGGTGGCCAAACCTTCGTTGAAGATCACTCGTCTTCCACCATTGCGCATGGTACGTGCATATCTGACGGTCAGTGTAACTGGCCAAAGGTCGGTGGTTTATATGCACTGGCACACCGACTTCCTCCACCAATAATAATGACCCCATCGTGTAAATGAGACATTCCTGAGTATGACGTTTCACAACAATCAAATCAGACTAAAATCACTCACTTGGATAAAATGCACTAATATACTATAATGTGTTGACAACCACGACACATAAAAGTCTAATGCAACAAGTGGAGATGCTTAGAGCTGAAGGCATCATGGCGTAGTAGACGTCTATATAAGTACCAACATTAGAAAAGAAAGTAGCGAGTAATACAGCATACGTGTGTCAAAGGTGAAGTCAAAAGTGACGTGCAACAAATTAGAACCGTACGAAGAAACTCCTATTCTACAACTGCATTCACGAAAAAAATCCAATCTTAGCAAATTGCGAATAATGTTTATATATTTCATTTTTCACTTACATCCTGGGGATCAGTTTTATTACTGGTGAAAACCGGAGTAGCTTGGGTAAATTACCGCCGGTGTATGGCAACTAACTGACAAAGCTCACCATGTATAGCTTATAGGCTTGTAAGCCGTAGTGGGGAACGACAAGTCGTCTTCAAAGAACGAATTAAGAATGCGCCAAACGAACTAGGTCGAGCACTTGTTGTCACCAAGACCCTAAGAACAATGAGAGCGGGTGAAATCTACAAATTCCCGGTCCAAGTCTGGGATTCGAACCTCCACCTGATGTGCTTAGTGGTTACTCACTGAGCCACGTCCCGCGTGCACGTGAATAATGCATCCTGTACGAGATAGCGTGATTTCCTTCTTAAACGATTTCACATTTTGCTGAAAACTTTTCAAGTGGTCGTGTCAATGCTACAAACATGTTATTGAAGGAATTAGCGTGGTTTGCAAAGCAAGATGAAATGTTGTAATTGTCGAACTCGCAACAGGAGATGGCATGTTGTCATTCTTCAATCGGCTTGAATTACCTCTATCTTAATTCCTGATTACCCGTGGCTTTTCTGTTCGGGTGCTAGATGGATGTGGAAAACAGCAAAGCAACGTATGTTCTTTGATCAAATATATCTAGTCGCATACTAATAAACTCCCATTCTAGAACTGCAGTAAGAATAAAGGCACTTATATGTGTTTGGGATTCGTTGCCTACGATGTCAAGAACGTGTCAGTGAATATAAAGGGAAAGTTGAAAATACCATTCAGTTGTATGGAGTTAACTGGGTAAGTATATCTAGGTGCCTTTTGCTATTGTATATGTAGCCACTAACACAAAGTATGACAAATGACTGATCATGATTCAATGCTTCAAAAAGTGAAAAAAAGATTAATCGCGTGTAGCTATTGCATGCTAAATCTTACAACGCAAGTGTCATGTATCTGTATAAATTTGAACTCTTCCGCCACGCATTCCACGTTTAACATCCTGGTCGGGTAAGGCCATGAAAGCTCCAATCTTAATAAGTGATACCATATACATACTTCTCGCTTCTATTATCCTCCGGATCAGTCCGCTGTTTTCAGTCGGTCGCTTCATCGTACGATCTCATTGGAATGAAACTATATTTTTCCAAAACACGCCGGAAATGAAAATCTCGCAAGGACACCAGTTATCGGCCAATCAAATTTCTGGCATTGACAATTTGAAAATGACAGAAAAACAAGCAATAAAATTACCCCCCAAGGAAACAACGAGTATTTGCTTCCGCCCTCCTCCCTGCTTCAAGAAATCTCACGCGTGAACTTTAGTGCTTGTCTTCTTACTCTGATTCAAATATTTTTAGGCCATAATTACTAAGAATAGCGTTGAAGTAACGAACTGATAGTCCAGGTACGATATTCTGTGGTCAGTGTAGGACTATGATATGGAGGAACATGCATGTAATACTATGCAGGATATTAATTTATTAAGGCTGTGAAATGTTAACCATTTCCAAGGTATTAACTGACACCATAACCGTATACACCTCGGTTGTCATTTCCGTGAGTACGGAAAATTCTTTTCTTTCGCATTAGCGACTCGTTCCATCTGTACAACATGAGTGCAATGTATTCCGTTTTCACACGAAACGATATCACAAAGGCAGGAATGAACAAATGGATATGTAGGCCTATAGCTTGACTTTAGACGGGTAAGGTTCCTCAATGGCCCAAGTGTAAAATTTTGCATTTGTTGTGTGTGTTGAGGTAGAAGGTGGGTACGTTTTGGAAGGATGGGGGATTGGATTGGGCTTAGTTACATGTTGTACCGACCTATTGGGTTGTACATGCAGACAGGCAACAGCTTTAATCGCATGAATATATACAGGCCTTGTTTTATACCAGTAGCAGGTGAGCTAATATATTATGGACGCTGATTAACAGGATCTACAGACCTGTGCCGTATCAATAATTTGTGAGCTTGCACTGATACTGGATCAGTTGTCCATGTTGACACAATATTGAGCCGGTATTTACTGGGCTCACAAGGCTCAGAGGTGCTGAATAAGCCCTCAGTGGCTGTGAAATGTTGTACCAGTACTTGCTGAGCTCACACGGATGTTGAATAAGTTCTGGATAGATATACAATGTTGTACCAGTGCTTGGTGAGCTCGCTTAGATGCTGAATAAGCTCTCGGTGTCTATGCAATGTTGTACCAGTGCTTCCTGAGCTCGCACAGATGTTGAGTAAGTTCTCGGTTGCTATACAATGTCGTTTCAGTGCTAGTTGAACTCACACGGTTGAATACATTCTCGGTTGCTATACTGTGTTGTACCAGTGCTTGCTGAGCTCGTCCGGATGCTGATCAAGCTGATCAGTGGGTATACAATGTTGTACCGGAACTTGCTGAGCTCACACGGATGTTGAATAAGTTGCCAGTGGCTGTACAATTTTGTAGCAGTAGGCTACTTGCTGAGCTAAAGCGGATGTTTAATAAGCTGTCAGTGACGACAGTGTGGCAGTACCAACCCTTGGTGAGCTCAGATATCATGGATGCTGGTTAAGCTGTTCATAGCTGCACAAACTGTGCTGTACATCACTTCGATGCTGAATATTACGTAAATCAAAAGTGCATACGACAAATCTCTCGAGGTTAAATAATCTGTATGTTGTTTGTTTCACCCGCAAACTGGCTCAGTTCAGCATGCTATCCGATTAATTACCTAAGGTAGATCTACGTCTTAATACAAACTGACATCTGTGTTCCAATGCGCGTTTCATTTCCACGGCAGAAGAACGAAGTTTATTCAGTTTTTCACTAATAAAGCCTCCCTGTTGAGTTGCTGTCAGAGCACTTCAACTCAGCCCTTACCATACCGGAAACTGCATCATGCACGTTATGTATTGGAATCAGCGTCAATAAATTTCTACTGGGTACAAAAGGTCATCATGCAGAGTGAATTATTAAGATATTATGCAGAAATCTCACTGAATTATGTTTATTTTCTATATATCACGCCAGGAGAGATGAAAAGAAATATTGGAAAGTTTATAATCGGTGAATGTACAGATACTTTTTCCAAAAGCCTTAATAAGTTCAAAGTAGGCCTATGTGTGTCAATCGACGTCCATTATTTTTCAGTAAAGAATGTGTGTGTAATCATTTCCAGAGTATAAAAACATCCGCACACAAAACTGTATCTTTTGAATGTGCATTTCTCAATTCACCAAACCCTTATCCTTAACTATTTATTCTATTTTACACAAACGTCTTCAAACTATTCACCCTTTTCCTTTATCAAACTTTCCTGGGGGATAACTCGTGCCTCATCAAAAATTTCCTTCACGAAACTACGCCCCGAAAACCCCAGATTCCACGGCTGATCTTCCTCTGTCAAAACCTTTCCTCAGCAGGCCATTAATTCCTTTGCCTCAACACTGCCTTCCGTCACCAATGCCTTCCCTCATCAGTGCCTCTCCTCGATCTCCACTGCCTTCCCTCACCAAAGTCTTCCCTCACCAATGACTTTCTTCACAAAGGCGCCCTCTCTAACCGATCCCTTCCCACAGCTGGAATAAAACCCCAACTGGAATAAAGTTACAAGGGACGGCACGTGTTAAATTTACACGTGGTTACGTGCGACCATTTGCCACATTTACACTGTCTTCGTTACTGTGGTTTTAATCTCCATGTTGCAGTCTTATAGGACTGGCTTCCCAGGGCAGTTATCTTAGGTCTACACCCAAGACTCAGTTGGGCCAATAGGCTATCTTCTCCTGCATGCACTAGGTTATTTCAATTTTTAGAAGTTAACGTAAGATTTTTGTGAAATACTTTATTGCCCATTTAACATTCTTGACGCAGACTTAGAGCACTAAGAGTTAGTATTATTAAAACTGCGTCCACAAGGAAATAGGGTGGCTGATCGCAACCATATTTGACCGTTGATACTTTAATGCCCATTTAACATTCTTGATGCGGATTTAAGCACTAAAAGTTAATATTGTTAATACTGCGTCCACGGGAAAATATGGTGCCTGATCGCATCCATGTTTGACCGCGACCTTCGCACCCTTCGCATCTTCCGCGGGGCC
Source organism: Liolophura sinensis (assembly GCF_032854445.1). Lineage (NCBI taxonomy): Eukaryota > Metazoa > Mollusca > Polyplacophora > Chitonida > Chitonidae > Liolophura > Liolophura sinensis. The sequence continues at coordinate 58,869,614 of NC_088300.1, forward strand.
ACGAAAATCGCGTTCAGTTTTGGTAAAACCATGCTCGGTTCGGTTTTTGTTGGTGGTCATTATCTGCCACCACACTAACTTATAAATTCATGTATTTCAGATAGTGTTTTTTTGTTTTTGTTTTTTTTGTTTGTTTGTGTTTGGGTTTTTTTTTTAAACATATGAGGAAAATATATATTGTGGTCTGTCATCTCTGTGAAATTACGTTTCAAAAAGGCAAGGTACTAGTGCCTGCGTAAACGGAAGTTTACATGACGAGTACTGTTGACCACATGGCTGACGTGTTGAAATGTGGAAGAGACAAATCACCAATGTTCGAACTGATGCAATTTTTCCATGTCTGATACTGTGTGGAAGAGCCTGGCATCTCGCTGATCACAACCAAGCTGTCCTGGTAAGTATTTTGTCTTGCGGTTGTTAGTTATCCGTGGTAAGTAAGGCTTTTCATGTGGTCTCTGTTGAATGTTGTTGTTGCATCGCTTGTACTTACGCTAACAGTAACAGGCAGTACTATTTATAGTGTTTCTGTGTTATGCATGGTGTTACCGTCCATCTCTAAACGGTTGCCGTGTTGGAGACACATATTTAAGGCTGCTGGACAGAATGTCAGGGCCATATACTGCTTCCTAATTTTGGTACCCTTCTAGAAAATACCTTGGGAGACACTTACGAAATGATTTAGAAGTTGAGTGATTAACATCACACATTTTCTACATTCTTACATCGTGTCAAGCATGGCATTGACAACGATGTTAACCCCCGAAAGACTCCTTTTGTTGAGTTGGCATAGCGTCGTTAGAGTCTCGACACTTACAATATTAATTTTGTAATTGTTGTTGAACAAGTCTTGCACAAATAAAAGACAACAATCTAAAGCCCTGCTTTCTGCACCCACTGCACCGCCACCATATATCCCTACTAGATTTTTAAGAGATTTATTATAGCCTTGAAGGCTTCCCTGGTGTACGTTCCTCGGCAGATATTGCCATGTTGAACAGCTACACACACATCCTGCTTCATAGTGGAGTAGTGGGAAGATGGCGGCATTCACCAAGGAGCGTATACTGTGGGAGCCTTCATGGCTATAATAAATCTGTTCTAAATCGAGTAGGGAGGTATAGTGGTGGTGTGGTAGGTGCGGACATCAGGTAAACATCTTGTATATGGGGTGAAAAATAAAAAACTAAACATATTAACCAATGTAGTATTTGTTTGTTTATTTTATGTTGTTTTTTCTTCCAAGTTAGAAGAACGATAAAGAAAAAAAATAACAGCAACAAAAGCAATAAAAATCAAGCTAGGACAGAAGTTAAAATTTCACTTATGACAGACATTTAGTGATAGTCCCAGAGTGTTTGAACTCTGGTATGAAAATAAGAAACGTGATAAATTACTCTTGCAGATATAAAAAAAAGCATAATCTCTACTACTCTCAAACCACAGTAATGTCCTTCTTTTGTGATTTATCAAGTTGCTGCATTATGTTAAATAGTTGATTTTAGATTACCCTAAGTCCTCAACTTTTTCCCATATGAAAGAGCAACTTTCAGTTCAGTTTTTGCATATTTTTAATTGATTTTGGAGACAAAACAACTTTGGTTGGGTTGGCCAATTCCATGGCTTCACGAAAAGTATAATTTTATCAGTCCACACAGAATAATGCCTTCAAAATGTGTTTGAATAAACACCTTGCAAACATGCGAAAAGTTTGAAGAATTACGGTAATTATGTGGCGTTTATTGTAGGGAGAAAATTGATAGCAACAAATTTAAGGTAGGTCAGAACTTAAAATTTCAAATTACATCGTGGTACTCCCAAAATGTTATGTGTAAAAATATGAAACATGATAAATTGCTGTTGTAGATATCGGCCAGTTAACTGTCAAAAAACTGTAAAGCACCTGTAATAAGTTACAACTAATCAGTTATCACAACTGAGGAGGTATAGACAGTAAGTTATCAAGGTTTTCAAGTAATGTTTTTATTTTATTTAGGTATAGTATTCAGAACTTATCAACTTTGGACTATAATGGTAAACACCATGAAGATTTTCCTCACAGTGACACTTGTAATGTTCAGTGTTCTGTTCTACAAGATCTGCGTGGAGAGTGCCACATCCCCTTCAACTAACAATGGGGCTTTGACTGTGGTGCCAGACCAAGACAGTGGTGATGAAGGTATTTGCTTTGTGTTTTGTGAGCTCACTTATTTACTTAGTTCATTTTGTATAAAACTTTGCCAACAGCAAGACTGTTGAATAGCAGCAGAACATTTACCATGCTGAATGCTAATGTGTTTCAGTATGGTATGTGAAGTCGTGAGGCGCATACAGTTTACCGTTGTAAAACTCTTTGCTGTGAAGTTGCTGAATTTGCGAACCTCATCATGTAAGATGTACAGTACACGTGGAAAATATGTAAATTCTGTTTTACCATGCTCATTTATGTGCTCCTCAAATTTTATATTGAATGAATGAATGATAATAGCTTAACCCCACGTCGGATTTATATTGATAAATACATTACTCTTGTTAGCATGTCTTATGGCTATGTGTCCATATTTTGCTGGAATGTAGATACAACTGTCTTCTGTCTTTCAATCAAGCCTGCATTTCAATGCCATTTGGTAATTTTCCAGATGATGGAGTGACTGTGAGTGAAGAATTATCAGAAATCGAATACAGTGATGAAGTGTTCTATCCAACTAAAGACTGGCAGAAGGTCAAGAAAGGTAAGCACTTTATTTAACAGCTTTTCAGAAGCCAAAGTTTTAAGACGTGATATTGGCTCATGATAACATCTTGAGCTTGCAAGTTGACATGAAGTATCACGACTTTTAACATTGTGACAAGTATACCCATGAGTATACCAGAAGTCAGTGATTCAGCAGTTAACAAGAAGACATGGAAAAACTTCTTGTAACATCTTTTGAAAACAACTTCCCCACTTATGAGGCGAAAATGACTAACTAGCAGTTCACCTAACGCTCAGCCATTGTCCCAAGCCAGACCCGGACCCTTTTTTTTCCATTGTGTGAGTCATCATATCGATTTTGGTTTGAACAGCAGCAAAGCATACATGATAAAACAAAGTGCATTAGCTGATGTACCAGTATTATTTCAAGAAACATTGTTAATAGTGCTTTTCATTGTGATAATTTTTAAATACCAACCTGTTGCTTAGATATACATGTACAACCTGATATATTGAAAAACTTCTCGATGAAAGATCAGACCGTTTAACTTGTTTTTTATTTTCCTCGTCTGCAGTTCACCCACCTGATGGCAGGGAACTGCACAGATGGTTCATAAACACACAGATTCACGCATTTGTTCCTTTGTGTTTATAGGTCAAGCTGTTCCATCTGGCCTTCATGTAAGACTAAACCTAGAAACCGGTGAGAAGGAGGCCAAGCTGATGGAGGGGGATGATGGGATGAAGTACTGGAAAGAAGGGGACAGGCAAGGTCAGTGCCAGGTTGTAGTACATCAGTATGTGTTTACCTGCATGGTTAGTGTGCCAGTTAGTGTGCCAGCATTGTGCATTGACCCAGGAACCTCTCACCAGTTGATGTTATTGTTGTCAGTGCAAGCCTAACTCGTGCTGGCTTCCCTCTCTGGTAGTGCGTGGGAAGGTCCGGCAACAACCTGCGGATGGTCGTGGGTTTCCCCCCCACACTCTACATTGTTTCCCATCAGAAGCAGCTAAGCTGTTTTTGATATTGTGACCTGAATGGTGAGAGTTGAATTGGGGCGAGAACTCATCAGCTGATTGAACCAGCAAAGACCGAACAGCCTGTTTGAGCCCAGGCCAAATTTAGACCAGTTAACATTGCTGTTGTTAACATTGGAACTATTGCTTTGATATCACACTTAACATTATCTTTCTTTTTTCTGATAACCTGAATTGAAGGTATTTTGGTGTAAAAATTGTGATGTAAATTAGACCATGAATGTTATGACAGCTCAAAACAATCCATTTGGTTTACCCCCTCTTTTAACAGTAAAACCACCGAACATGTAATAAATTTTCATTTGAGAGTTGCATGTATTTAACATAAAGAATGTTTTAATGATGTGTATTTAAACAGGTATGGTCAATCCTAAAAACAAGTTTTTTTCAAGAGATGAGCTGAAGCAAGCCCTAAAGGATTTCAAAGCTGAGGCTGTTGATGAGGAAACTACAAAGGTAAGTCATTAGCAGTTGGGCACTGAGTATATGTTAAATTTGCTGACTCTGAATAAAGTTTATGACTGGTTGCCATTGTATTGTTGCCATGGTAACAGTGACAGAATGATGTGGTAGGAAAACCTGAAAATAATTTCATGTATTTGTGTTCATTTATCATATGTGATATCAGTTCATGCCAATGATCCACTGTTGTGATACTGATGTATTATAGACTTAACCTTCGGATTTGGATTTATATATCTAGAAAAGGCTGTGACATGTCTGGGGTTCGAGATAATTTTAAAAGTTGCTTATGAAAGTGAGGGAGTCGGGGAGTATGGTATCTTTTATCCTGTGTTAACAGCTGATAACTACACGAGTATGATAAAAGTGGGGAGGGAAGTATATTCATGGTGAATTTTAAGTGATTTTAAATGATTGCAGGTATCTTGCACCAGCACCAGTCCAAGCGCTTAAATCATGTCTATCAGAGGATATAGTATGTGAAATATGTGAATGAATTGCTATATGGTTGTTCTTCATTTTAACTTTATTTAAGAGGCGAGAAGAAAGTGTGAAGAAAAAGTTCAGGAAGTATGAGGACCTGAAGAAGGATTTGGCATCCATGAACATGGACATTAAAACTGACGGTGAAATTATAACAACTTTGGTGGAGAGGTTGAAGCAGGCTAACACAGAGATAAAGGAAAAACGTAACACCTTAACAAACCTGGAATTTTATCTGCATCAGGTTGGTAGTTTGGTCGACATTTATTTATTGATTGTCATAAGTGGTGATTGCCCAGAGGAAAGCACTGCACCTCACCGAGGGCCTGGTGACATATCACAAGTATTGCATTTGCCACTCACGTTCTTTGTTTATGGGAAGATAACTTGATGATGTAGCCCATTACTGGGTGATGTAGCCCATTACTGGGTGATATAGCCCATCGCTCAGTGATATAGCCCATTACTAGGTGATGTAGCCCATTGCTTGATGATGTAGCCCATTGCTTGATGATGTAGCCCATTGCTGGGAGATGTAGCCCATTGCTGGGAGATGTAGCCCATTACTGGATGTAGCCCATTGCTCGGTGATGTAGCCCATTGCTCGGTGATGTAGCCCATTGCTGGGAGATGTAGCCCATTGCTCAATGTTGTAGCCCATTGCTCGATGATGTAGCCCATTACTGGGCGATGCAGCCCATTGCTTGGTGATATAGCCCATTGCCTGGTGATGTAGCCCATTACTGTGTGATGTTGGTGATTATTCGGTTAGGTAGCAAATTAATTGCTGGGAGATGTAGCCCATTACTGGATGTAGCCCATTGCTCGGTGATGTAGCACATTACTCGCTGATGTAGCCCATTGCTGGGAGATGTAGCCCATTGCTCGATGATGTAGCCCATTGCTCGATGATGTAGCCCATGACTGGGTGATGCAGCCCATTGCTTGGTGATATAGCCCATAGCTTGGTGATGTAACCCATTGCCTGGTGATGTAGCCCATTACTGGATGATGTAGCCCATTGCTGGGTGATATAGCCCATCGCTCGGTGATGTAGCCCATTACTAGGTGATATAGTCCATTGCTTGATGATGTAGCCCATTGCTTGATGATGTAGCCCATTGCTGGGAGATGTAGCCCATTGCTGGAAGATGTAGCCCATTACTGGATGTAGCCCACTGCTCGGTGATGTAGCACATTACTCGGTGATGTAGCCCATTGCTGGGAGATGTAGCCCATTGCTCAATGTTGTAGCCTATTGCTCGATGATGTAGCCCATTACTGGGCGATGCAGCCCATTGCTTGGTGATATAGCCCATTGCCTGGTGATGTAGCCCATTACTGTGTGATGTTGCCGATTATTCGGTTAGGTAGCAAATTGCTGGAAGATGTAGCCCATTGAATTACCATTGAGTTACTCTCACAAAGACAACATCTATAGAGCACTATGGCCATTTTGGGTGATTGGTGGTGGAGCTGTCTGTAGTGTCACACTTCGGATAGACATCTGCGTTAGTATTGTTTCCTTTTGTGGTCACTTTATTCCTCATAAGCCACTTTATTCACATGAACGAAATAAAAAATAAAGACATATGTTACATGTGTATATATACACACATATTACAGTGTATTAATAACATGTTAACCTTGGTATTCTCTAAAGTGATAATATAAATATTATAGAACCTATCTTTTGAATTCGTACATGTTTTTGCTCTTGTAATGTGCAGTGATGTTGATATTTTGTTCTGCAGATTGACAACGCTGTGATGTTTTGTGACATGGGAGGTATGGCACCTCTAGTTAGACTTCTCAATCACACTCACAAGGACCTGAGGGCAGAGGCAGCTTTTGTGTTAGGCTCTGCTACACAGAGGTGAGTCTGGAATTGTACCTCTCAGTTAGTTGAGGGATTACCACAGAAAAGCCCTTGTGATTAGTGGCCCTCACTTTATTAGTGAGGGCCCTTCCTAGCCAAAGGGTTAAATATGGTAACCCTGTTCTGTGTATTGCATGTATTGCAAAGTAGTCACGACATGTGTCTAATGTAACATCCATTGTAAAATATAGTGAAGAGATACATCAGACAGCACCATGGTACTTAGCATTGGTGTAGTGTTGTAGCATTTTTATGTTTTATTTATTTATTTATTTGATTGGTGTTTTACGGCGTACTCAAGAATATTTTACTTATACGACGGCAACCAGCATTATGGTGGGTGGAAACCGGGCAGAGCCCGGTGGAAACCCATGACTATCCACAGGTTGCTGGCAGACCTTCCCATGTACAGCCAGACTAAGTTAGTATTTAACTTAGCCTCAAGACAATTTCCCAGCATGCAACATGAATGCATCTGCATTGCCTCTCTATTGTCCTTAGAGTCATGTACAGTTTACAAATTCACTGAATTATAACATAGTTTTCTTGCTTTGTAACTGTACAAGTAGAAAAGCAGTCCTCATCTGTTGGTGTGCTCTGTTGACAGTAATCCGAAGGTACAAGTTCAGGCTGTGGAGACTGGTTCCTTGCCCCAGCTCATCAGGCTGCTGTCAACTGATGAAGACATGACTGTCAGAAAACGTGTTCTTTTCTCCATATCGTCTCTAATACGACAGTTCCCATTTGCGCAGCAGAAGTTCCTGCAGCTCGGAGGGCTAGCTGCTTTGTCACAACTTTTCTCTGAGAAAGGCACGGAGAAACTACAGCTGAAAGCTATCACCCTATTGAATGATCTCTTACTTGAGCAGGTAGGACAACTTTTTGTTTTTTTTTCCTTTCCTTATTATTATTATCTGCCTTTTGTCAAAATATATTACGGTAAATGACCTATTGTTTTGCACATGAGTTACTGTTGTTTACTTTCTCACGATCTGAGTTTGTGCCAAGATGACAGAAGAGAGTGATTAGCTCTGGCCCATTTCATTACCCTGCATAGCACTTGACAGCTCTGGCTTCTAATCAAGTCACTGACAGTAATGTGTGCAGGTCTCCCGAAAAGTAGGCCTGCATATTCATGTCTAAATATACCCGTGAATGAAATGGCAGAAAGTAATAAGACAGGCGATGTCTATTACAAACCTTTAAATTCCAAACACTGGCTGAAAGCATGACCACTCCAAACAAGGAATGTACATGCACAATGTACACTGCAGATGAACCGATTATTGGGTTTAGGCCTACGTGGAAGTCACCCCACACTGTTGTCTGGTGAATGGTTGTCTGCTGAGAGCCCTTATTATTCAACGAATATGTGTACGAATGTATTTGAGCTAAAATGAATTTCACTGAGAAATATCTGTCATCAGCTTACCTGGTGGGGTATTATTGACTTGCTTTAAATTTTGTATCTTTATAGTGGCAAGTGGCAAAATTACAAGCAGACTTGTTCAGGACATGCAGGTCTTTTTGGTCAAGCATAAAATTTTGACCAAAAAAGTGCATTTTTGGCAGAAAATACAGATAATGTACTACTTACCACTATGGACTTACATTCTCCCAGTGGGACAACATCCTACCTTGCAAACAAACCTGAAGACATCTTCCAGAAATCATTAGAACTACCACAATTTGGAAAAATGAGCAACTTAATCATAGATGAAATCTTAGGTCATTTAGGGTAAGGGAAGCTGACATTCAACTAACAAATCTTGTAGGCTCTTGGTAAAATGATTGTGTTGATTATAGACTAACGGCTACAGCATGTTTCAATTCACTGTCAAATGAAGAAGCAGTACCTTAAGTTTGTTATATGGAATGACCTAGAACACACAGTGACATTGGTGGAGTTGAACGGCAGTGTTGATCCATTTTTATGTGTTAAATGTTCTATGTGTTGGCAGAAACATATTAAGGAGATGAATCCTGATGACTCCAGTGTAAAATTAAGAATCGAGCAGTACAAAGAGTAAGTAGAACTTCATATAAAAAGATTAAGTTGCCTACTCTGGTGATAGCTGTGAAAACAGCTTTGTTTTTTGGGGGGTTCAGGGTGGGGAGGTGGCGGGTGCAAGGCCCCCCCAAATTAGTCACACTAACCTGGTTCCGTATTTCCAATATGTTCATCGGTGACTTTAATTCTGCATATTTCCGACTATTGAAGAAAAATATGCATAAAATAGAGGGATTTATAAGGCATGTAAAATATACCTCAAAAAGGAAAATTCTTTCCTCATTGTTTTGGCATTTCTTTCTTTATTTTCCTTAAAACCATACTCCTTGTTTTATAGTACCGTTTAGTGCATCCTTTTATAAACTCTGCACCAACTATGTGTTATTGTTCTGTACCTTTACAGAGTGCCGCTGCTGGAGACAATGTTAGAGCAGGGTTGGTGTGAAATGATTCCAAGGCTTCTTGACGCGTCTGAGCATGATGTACGGGAGAAGGTGCTACAGGCTATGGTCAACCTCAGAGACCCGTGTAAACACAGCTTTTCCAAATCGTTTCACCGCTTACAAAAACTTCAGGCAGAATACAAGGAATTGGCAGAAGAAGAGAAGGTTGATGGAGCTGATGATGAATACTTCACAACTTTGCTGAATAGTGTTAATTCTGTTATTGTGAAGGTGGCAGAGAAAGAGGAGTTGTAGACAGATGATGTGTGCATGGGTGTATGTTGTTTGTGTGTGCATGCTTGTGATAACATATTGTTATGTTTCATCCGTCTTTGCTGCAGATCCTTGCTGGTCAAGTGATCAAGAGTGCTATCTTTGACTACTGAGGTTGACGTTTCAAATCTAGCTCCTTATATGTTGGCCATGCGATTGACGCGTCAGGAAATTTGACATTTACATAGCACTGAAGATTCTTTAGTTTGCCTATTTAGTGATACATGGCTCCGTTTCCTCCACCTTGCCTAAGTAGTTTTGCATGTGATATGAAAGTTACATGGAAATGCATAAATAATTTACTGCAACTGACATTCCATTTATTTGTCACGTGGGACTTGTATTGTCAATTCCTTAGTGAGAATGTACATTTACATGTAGGTGCTGTGGACTAAAGATATATGGTTTCCACCATGAATTTTTTGACCATTCCTTCTATCCTTCTCTACATTATCTGATCTTTTTATCTCAAAGATATACTGGTAATGTTGTTTTGCTAGGAAAAGTCATGCTTCAGTATTCTCTTGCGTTGACACTGACCAGCCATAAAGGTGCACTTCATTGTGTTTGAAGTTTTTGTTTATTTATTTATTGTACATAAGCATCCATTTCACTTAGATTAATGTATCATGCTCAGTCGCTTTGTAATATTTTTATTTTGAAATGATTGTACAAAAGAATATGTACATTTTTACGAATTTTCGGTATGAAATAATAGGAGAGTTTCGAGTTGGTACTCTTTTGTCATCAAAGGTAAAACAATCCTACTGTGTCATGTGACATGTGAAAAATGTTAGGCAACCTTTGTTGACATCAGTTTACCGATCACTTGCCTCACCCTGTTCCAGAGGCATAATTGACACCTCTTTCCTTTAGGAACTTCTCATGTTCACCAATATTTAGCATCTCAATTTTCTCCATCATTCATGTAGGCTAAATTACATTTCATAAAACTTTTTTTCATGTGCCAATGTGATCCAAAATACATACATACAAATACACAGCCTAACATTTTTGACAGATCACATAATGCAGTTTTTCTCGCGTTATTGATAAATCAGTTCGAACTCGAAACTCCCCTTTTCATGCTATTAATGTTTAATATATACCAAAACTGTGTTTAAAGAGGAACACTTAGAACTGCTGTCCCTGTCAGGATAACATATTGACACATTGTGAATGTAAATATTAAAAATATATGAATAAAATGAATTATGGTCATCAATATGTTTGTTTGTTTTTATAGATCGTTTGATCCAGTTTGTTATTTAGCCAGTTCAAGATCCCTGTATGCAATACAAAGAATGAGTAAAACAATGTATCTTAAATAAACACAATTATAAATAAGAATCCGAAGTTACATATACTTCTGTCTTTCCTAATCTGATGTGCAAGAAAATGTGATGTTGCTCTAAATGATGAAACAGAATGAAACTGATCTAAAATTTATCACAGATCTGTATCTGAAGTTTCTCTATCTTGACCTCCGCGTGACCATCTGTGAGCTTCTGACAGACCTTGCTGAGAGGCTCGTTGGCGTGGTTAACACATCAGCCACGGAGACGACTCTAAAATGACTGGTTAGCGCTCTGGATTTTGATATCAAATCATGAATGTCCACACTATTGGCTTCCATAACCATTGAATAGGCACCAGAGTGGGAAGGGCTGTTAAGGTGCATACGATTCAATCACTGGGACATACCAGGTGCAGGTTCTAGCCAGCCTTGAACATGGAATTGATTTATTTATTTATTTATTTGATTGGTGTTTTATGCCGTACTCAAGAATATTTCACTTATATGACGGTGAGCAGCATTATGGTGGGAGGAAACCCGGCAGGGCCCGGGGGAAGCCCACGACCATCCACAGGTTGCTGGCAGACCTTCCCATGTACGAACATGGAATTGAACATTCCTCGTACTCACTGATGGTGAGTTCTCGTGGCCGTTTGTGCTGTGTGAGGTTTATTGAAGACACCTCAGGTTCTTTCCACTAATATAGAGTGCATATCCATACATTATTACATGTGGAAAACTTAATTGTCAGTCACTAGCCAAAGGGCAATGGTTTATCCCAAGGTCAAAAAACCCACTACCGTCGTTATAAATTCTTGAGTAAAGTAGTACACAATAAACACACAAATAATTGAGGAATAAAGGCCAATACCTCCAATTTTTTATGACATCAACACTTCAAAAAATGTACAAATGTGTTCATTTTGATTATAGGATTTTAAACTGGAAACGGCAAAGAGCAGTCATGTTTAGACATGTAGTTCACGTCACCTGATACACTGTATTTCAGAGTCATACTCTATTAATACATTCTAACTCCTCCATCCAGCAGCCTGGTTACTCCACCCAGCAGCCTGGTTCCTCCACAGAGGTAATCTAAATGCTGATGTATAAGTGAAAAATTCCTGAGTACAGCGTTGAACAGCAATAAAAGATATATACTCAGCATTGTCTTCAGCAATACATTGTATGTATCATTGCTTTAGGTTGCCTGTGTTGCAGTATGAGAGGTTACATGTTTGAGATAATACAGTAATAATAATACAATTGAAAATTTGTGCAAATATACCCACTCATTTCACCTGATGTTCATAAGTGTCTATGGTAGGATCATCATACCTAAGAATTTATGTCAAAAAGTCCGTTTTCCAAAAATTTTAAAGGTACCGCTTTTAGTTTAACCCATAATTAAGGATGGCAGCCCCCAGAAAAGAAACGTGGGTGTTGTAATAATGTAAACAGTGTGAATTCTGCGGATGGTTGGAAGCCAGAAACGTGTGATTTAACAGTTGTTTGGACTGGCTCAGCAGCTCTTTAGGTAAAGTTGCTTGTCTCAGGTTGTCCCTCTACTGAGTTTATAAATTTTAAACAAACTGATTGTCTGCTTCTGCTGGTTCAACAACAACAACAAACCAAACAGGAATACATTGGAGAAAATCGCTCAGTTTTTTCACCATCATTATGGAATTAGGAAAATTTACCATGAGAATGATGTGTCAAAATAACAAAATAACATGCTTCAGTATTCTCTTGCGTTGACACTGACCAACCATAAAGGTGCAGTAGTTGGTTAGCGCGCTAGCGCAGCGTAATGACCCAGGAGTCTCTCACCAATGCGGTCGCTGTGAGTTCAAGTCCAGCTCATGCTGGCTTCCTTTCCGGTCGTAAGAGTGAAGGTCTGCCAGCAACCTGCGGAAGGTCGTGGGTTTCCCCCGGTCTGTGCCCGGTTTCCACCCTCCATAATGCTGGCCGCCGTCGTATAAGTGAAATATTCTTGAGTACAGCGTAAAACACCAATCAAATAAATGAATAAATAAATAAAGGTGCAGTACATTGTGTTTGAAGTTTTTATTAATTTATTTTGTTGTACATAAGCATCCATTTCACTTAGATTAATGTATCATGCTCAGTCGCTTTGTTTTTCTCCATCATTATGGAATTAGGAAAATTTACCATAAGATAAATGTGTCAAAATAACGACGACAATCATGACGATTTTAAGGCCCTTCTCATGGGCCTTTCTCATCTACTATAGTAGCCTGAATTTTCTGACTAGAACTTAGAGATACTCTGCGGCCGCTAAGGCACAATGTAGTGCAGTTCCAGTCAGAATATCCATACTCGTGCACATCATACTCTTACCATGCGCCTGCAGGTTTTACTCAGGCAGTCACAGAGTATGTAGTCGTAGTTGCGGTACTGTCTGAAAATGTAGGCCTACGTGTACTTATTTTGTGAATTTATGTGGTTGTCATGGATCGATTATGAGTCGGCAAGACTCAGAACAGGTTAGTTGATTATGGGGATCATTCAGTTTACATCGATTTACGCTAGGAAAATTTTAATGAGAGTGTGACTTCGTTACTGTCAGTCTGACACCCATGGGGCTGTTTCTTGTGTAAGTCTCGCAACACTCTCCTGTTGCTCAATCTGAGAGTCCATCTGGATGGACAAAGGTGAAAATATTGTGTAAACAATGTGGTAAACTTTACTTTTTAATACTTCAAGGTGTCGTGAGTCGAAAAGTACTTTTTCTGGATGTTCACAATGTACATACAGTAATTGCATTTGTCCTCACACTGAGAATCAGTCATTAGCTTCAGTGTACAACCTGATAGGAATGGATCAAATCAAACTGTCCAAAACACAACAGAAATGAACCTCTCAAGAAAAAAGGGCATGTCTTTTAGATCCTTGACATCAGTTATCGGTCAATCAAATTTCTGTCTGTGAGAGTTTGAAATGACATCAAATCAAGGAGGCAGTGAACAATAAGATTGCCACAGAGGAAACATCAGTATTTGCATACATCTCACCCCAGCTGTGTAGCTTAAACGTCTCCCCTTGTGTTAAACTCCTTTAGGTTGTAATTCTACATTAAGAATTACTTTGAAGCAATGGACTGATACTCAGGCTATATTTTATGATATGCAGATTGTTCAGCTGTCTAACATACTACATATATCATTCGGTATTATTTCAGGGTTTATAGCTCCCATTGCTGTTCATTTCCTTATATATTCATGTTATCTTTAATCTGTTTGTCAGTGCATGCTGCAGGGAAGTGAAAAGCTGTTGAATAGGATGTGTTGAATATATAATATGACATATTTCTGACTCTATAAAGACCTATTTGAATTGAGAAACACCCACCTTATCTATACCTCGTCATTAATGTCTTGCTGCGTGAAACAAATCAGAACCCACCTTGTTAAGCTGGTTTTGATAGAAAAGGTTAGTTGCCTAAATGGATCATATCAGCGTACCCTGTTATGGAATGAGCAGTTGACTAGCATTAACACAGAGGTGGCTAAGGGGATAGAGCATCATCCTTGATGTTCTTATAAACTAGAGACCCATGTTCAAACTTGAGTGTAGTCAGACATGCCAAATAGACTACAATCTGTCACCTTGCTACTTCTCTGACTTATCACGAGGGGCTTAGCATTTGTACATGTTAAAAGGGTATTGAGGACGTACTGGTCAGCGTGTCATCACTAGTCTGTGACAACTGACATTAAGACATGATTGATATATGGCGGGTGTCATATTGAGACGAAGACCAGACAAGCAAATACATATGTACATGTAGAGTGCTGATCACCAATCAAAAATTGCTCGAAATCCATGCAGGAGTCTCTTTATTTACATGTACCTGGCATTTTTGCCTGTCATTTTTCCACTACCTGTAAATCATACGACCAGCACAAAAGCACGCTATTCTTTAGGAACAGTGTAAATGCCATGAATCAAACAAACATTTGAGCACATTATCCTCGATTTGAGGAATGCGTCATTTATGTGCATCTTTTACATGTTTCTACATAACACTACAAAAGGTTACCGGTAATAGAACGCCTCTTGGTCTTGTTCGTTTTATGCAATGCTTTGAAATCCAGTGTAACACCAATGGTGATTTGCTTTTGTACTTGCAATTTCTGTTATAATTGCTTTCATTTACATGAACCTAAGACCATTGGTCATGCCCTATGTTTTGTACTACAGTTCCTAATTTTTACTGTATTAGAAGTCCTGCTTTGCTTAATAATAAGAAAGTGTCCAATTTGATGGCGCTTTTCTATATTTACTTTTTATTTGACTTGGTTGGGGTTTAATGGTTTGCTAAAAAATATTTCACCAACATCAGGAGAGTCAGATTTATTAATAAAGGAGAATGGAGTGACCAAAAAGTTGTACATTGTAGAAGGTTGGGGTCCATTTCGCAAGGACATAACTACCACGGCGATTAATCACACATAATGTTTCCATACTGTATCCTAAGCACTGATTAGCACTGATCTACTGTCACTCAGTACCTCATTGTTTGTAGTGTGACTGTTCTGCGGTAAAACATGCGCAAATTTGCTTTAGTTATGACAGGCCCCTATAAGATTTCATGTTATTTTGCTCCATGGACTTAGCTCCCAAATTAGATGAATGAGAGTTCCTGAAGAGCATGAAAAATAAAAAAGTTCAGGCCCTGGAAAACCTTTAAAAATAATCCGTTTTGTTGAAAAGTTCAGAATTGTGACCAGAAATATTTTTTTTGTTTATTTATTTGTGTTTTTAACAAGAGCTGCAATATTGTAACACAAAACTTTTAATATTTGCTTTTAGTATATAATTTTAATATAACTTGTAATATACTAATTTAGAATCTGCCCACCTTTGGTAAATTCAGGACTGCAGCAAATAAATGACAGACTTTGTGTAGTAGAAACTTAAAGTGTTATTAAAATTTCTACCCGATGAAAAATGCATGAGTGTAGGTTTCGTTCTATAACTGTTAGTGTTTGACAAATTTTGAGCTGTGTTGGCCTTGATATGTTGTGGGATTTTCAGTCACATATAATTAACCCCCAAATTCTTTAAAAAAGGCCTTGAATTTGGGGCATGGAAAAATGTATAATTTCTGATGAATGTAGGGTAAAAGGTAGATTCTAAGAAGGTTTTCCCAACAATGTGTTTGTACTACAAATACATGTCTATTGTATGAAACATCTTTTATGGAAAGTGGTAAATTTGTTGGTGTTGCCTTTGTCTGTCTTTTGACCCACTTTAATATTCAGCTGTTCATTATGAAAAGCAGTTTTAGCATTCCATACTCTTTACCACATGAAGAAGACAGCACCTTAAACTTTGCAACTATTTTCATGGTAAATACAACAGATTCATAGATACTGGTAAGTTACACATATTATTATGTGTATGACATTCTCATTGTTACACTGTATGTCCGATTTGATAGAGGGGCAGTATTTTTGGCCTTTGTAAAACTTTTAAAGTCAAATCACACATGTTGTTTTGTTTACTTCCCAGCTCTCTCGTTGATAATTCTCCTCTGCCAGTAGAAGACATGAACTTCAAACTCCAGCAGTGAATTAATGGGGCGTGTCAAACATCTATTGAGGAGGAGCGACAACTACTGGAGAGGCCAGAAAATTTCTGTCACAATAGACTCTTTCAATGAAAGATATCAGTTGCTAGTGTTTACCCCTGACATGAAATCTATAATCTTGGCTGTTTGAAACACAGCATGTTTGGTCTTGTTGACAGAACCAGTCCCTGGTTTATTACATGTGGAAATTAGGCAGGGCTTATCTCACGGACGTTTTAAGGGGGCAATTACTCTGTGGCCTGACACCAGTGCCACTCCAGTTCTGTACCAGGCACATTACCTGTACACTCAGACACCTGTCCACTTATAAGCATGGTGCTTCTCCCTGGGGTAAAGCTGTTTACCTGAAGAACGACTACTTGAGGAAAGTCTCATCATTGATCAACTTTCTCAGGTGTGCTCACCTTCATATAACACCTACTATGGCTAAGAGTAAATTTGAATATGTGAAGTCGTTTGAGGCTGATGACAGCTGTCTTCCAAACACCTGGATTGTTGTTCGTGTGGATGGTAAAAATTTCCACAGGTAAGCCTTGCTGGTTGTTTTGTTTAAGTTTTTTTAAAATCCAGCGAATAATTTATGGTTCACGCTGAGAATGGCTTGTGTGCATATGGCATCAATGGGATTTTCTAAACTCTTTCTTTTAGACATGTACATGTACATGCAAGTTGGATCAGTTCATTTCTTATAAATGTTTTTATGGTCTGAATGGTATACCCTGAATACTCAACAAATTGGACCAGTAAAGAATAACTTAATATGCAGATTTAAAGCATAATTCTCAAGATTTCAAAGACTAAAGTGTATCATTCAGCTAAATTTGTTTAGATCAAAGAAAAGATCCACTAATATGTCAAAATATGCACAAATTCCTTTCTTGAATCTGTTGAGGATTTAGGGTGTAGTTTGACAGGAATGCTATAACTGGCATGCTCTGTTATTAATGCGAATATTTCTCTCGCGCACAGATTTTCCGACTCTCACAATTTCATCAAACCAAATGATGATAGGTCCTTGGGTTTAATGACGAAGGCAGCACAGTCTGTGATGGAGGAGTTCAAGGGGGACATAACTCTGGCATACGGACAAAGCGATGAATACAGCTTTGTATTCAGGAAACACACAACCACCTACAGCAGGAGATCTAGGTATGGTAGACACTGTAACTGTATCCATATCATCATTGTAGGTATTCCTTTTGAATGCTTTAGGTGATTTTGTCTGAACATTGTAACTTTGAGTTATTTTGTCATGGTATTTAAGTAAGACACTACTAACCTCTGGCAAATGACAGACACACTTTCCCATTTGTGGCCTGCTTCACATTGGCAGAAATCAAGCATTCATTGAGGGCTTTTGTCTGCTAGACCCTGTAGCCCGTTTCACCATGGAGGTATATATGGAAGGAGGAACAACTCAGCCGCTATGCCTTTCTACTCTGAATAAACCCTTCCGGATTGAGGCAACCGTTGATTTCCAGTGTATGACACCATGCCTCATAGGGCGTCGGCGAGCAGGGCTTAGGGTGAATTGCCTGAATAGGGATCCCATCATACTTACTTTCTTTGATTAAAAAGCGTCATCTCCAAATTCACAACAAAGATGTAGTAAGGTCATATTTGTGCGTTTAAGCAGGCATTTTAATCACATGTAGGACTATTGTATAGGAAGATATAGTTTGTAAAGGACAGCGATATTTATTGAGCTATCGGGAACATTGTTTCACTATTTTCCGACATACATAGTGCAGGTAACATTAGTGTGTGCCATTTACCTGATGCTGATGGATTATGGGCCCCGGAGATCAGTTTTTAAAAAATGATCATTGAAAATTGAGAAAATTGCCCATTTGAAATACATGGGCCTTTTTCAAAAATATCCAAAATTGGTCATGTTTGAGTTCCATAAACTCACATTTCCGCACAACTATCGATCCATAGTGTAGAAAAATAAGGTCGAGGAAATACTTAACAAAATGTGCACCTTTGGCAATTTAGGGCCCCATAAGCGGTTTCTTAACAAGTTTGATTCTTGTAAACACTACATTCCCATATTTCTTGAAAAGCACTGCTGCTCACCATAGGTGTGCATGCACAGTCCCCACTAATTTTTAAAACTGTAACTCACTGAAGAGGAGTACCTGTCGTGAACACACCGCTCTGCTGAACGTTTATTCGTGTCCGTTACCGGAAGGGAAAAAAGTTATTAAAACGATGTAAATTCTTTATAGTAGAACTGTTTGTAAATATGCTTAAAAAAACACTTTTCTAGTGTTTGGACACAAATAAGCAAAGTACCTATTGCATTGATGACAGGCTTGTATGTACATGTATGTATACACGTAGTATCTTCATTTACTGGGTAAGAATGTTAAAATGTAACAAATCAGAAATTGTTGTCTTCATAAGGCATAGAAACCCTGCAAGTGCGGTCATTACTATTCAACTACTGCCAGCATGTTATTTATTTTTAAACATGATATTCTCAAGGAAATTGGCAAAGTGGTTTGACTTCCATTCTGTTGCGGTGGTGAGCCAGGGACACACAACTGGGTGCATTCTGAGTACCTTTTACCCGAGTTGTCAAACACCGCTCTAGAGTCTCAAGAGTACACGCGCAAAGACCTATCACAAGGCAGACAGGCTAATCCCATATTAAAACAAAGCCTGAGTCCAGCTGTATAGGTATCGTACGCTGAACACATGAAGAGCCGGAGTTGTTCATCCTTCTGTATATATACCTCCATGGTTTCACGAACATTACTTAAATGTAGCCGTGAAGTAAACCCTTAACCTCCATGATGCCCTAGTTTTTTAGATATACGAAGTGCACTTACCTAAGGGCTGATTAACACTCAGGTACCCTTTATGAAGCTGACACTTGAATATATTGGATGCAGGGAATCTTGAAACTGTGGGAGAACCCACAAGATTGAACCCACAACGGTGATGCACAATGGGCAAACAGTTCAAGCACACAGTCATGCCTTGCTCCTTCAAAATAATGGTGAAAGCAAACAGGCCTGTACTGCAAGCTTTCCATGTGTTTTTGTAGGAGCCTGCAGTATGATCAGTAAATACATTTGGAGTAGGGGATAAAGGAAGAGGTAAACACAGAGCATATATGGTTAATATGGAGGATAATATCTAAATTTAAACTAAAATTTAACTTTTACATTGTTGCTCACTGCCCTTGCAGGTGGCAGGTGGTATTAACCAATGAGGTGTTTGAATGTACCACCTGATGGTTCAGCAACAGTTGCAGCTTTAGATCAGAAAGACTGTCAGAAACCTAGCAAAGGGTGGCGATTTTTGCTAGTATGTGCCCAGTTCCCTGCATTATACATCTGACTTACCTCAACACATAAGCTGAGTATAAATTCTGGAATGAAACAACTGTCAGATAATACAAAAATAAACATTTCCTAGTTTGAAGGGTTTCTAAATGACATTGTTTTGTTTTTTTTCCTTGCAGCAAACTGATGACAAACATTGCCAGTTTGTTTGCATCGTCATTCGTGTTTTACTGGCCGCGGTACTTCCACAGTCTGCAGTTACAATACCCTCCCTCATTTGACGGGCGGGTGATTGTCTACCCATCTGAGCAGAATCTTCGGGATTACCTCAGCTGGAGACAGGCTGACTGTAAGTATCAGTTTCTGTCCTCCACCAAACCGTGGCAAAATTCTACATGGCCAAGAGAAGCTATAAAACTGCTTGATGGTAACTTCCAGCAGGCGCTGTCTGTTTGTCACACATGTCGCTATGGTAATTACAGTCAGTTACAAAAACTTTGTTGAACTGGATCTTGATTGCTGCAAGACAATTGAATCCTTTCTTCGATTTTGCCACAAAAGTGGTAGTCTCTTGCATTAGTCCCCCTCACAGCTGCAGGATATCCCGCTCACTGCTACAGGATATCCCGCTCACTGCTACACCTATCCCAATGACTACTAAGTGTACATAACCACCCTCTCCCGAAAGCAAATTGTGGGTGTGATTTCACATACTCTGTGTGCTCTACACTGCACAGTTGCCTCACTGTCCACAAGACTTGTTTGCTTTGACTTGTATTCAGTTTTTCATGTGGTAGTCTGCTGGCTGGCCGGATCACTGTGAGGCATTCCCACCTCTAATCCCTAAAACCATTCCTGGAGTCTCCATGGCCAATGTGCTTTGCATGCAAGCCTGGCGCAATGAACCAGGAGCTTCTCACCAATGCCGTAAATAAATAAATGAATAAATAAAAGTAATCTTTTCCTAGATCTATATGTATTAGCTTCCTCTGCACTTATTATTAACACTGATGGCCTGCTACTCTGCCCAGTCCTCAAAGTCACCATGTGTCACCCAACTGTCACCCATTGTTTTGCCAACTAATTTATTAGGTGTGGATAATAGCTGAAGACATGGGGTCCTGAGGCAGCACTACCAGTTTGTGGTGATGTGACCTGCTTGTGACAAAGAAACAGTGTTCTCATATGACTGAAATAATATTCAAAGCAATATGAAAAAACAAGGAAACAAAATGAAAAACAAATCATGTCACCCATATTATATGTACCAGTTCATGTTTACATGTAATAGGTTTGCTCTCTTCTGTTGTAGGCCACATCAATAACCTGTACAACACCTGTTTCTGGAAGTTAATCCAGGAGCATGACCTGACTCCAGCACAGTCTCAGGAAAAACTCAAGGTTCCCTTCTATCTTCAACTGTGTAAACATAATATGAATACCTATGTCCTTTTCATGATGAATGAAATACATTGTTAACTTTTTAAATTATCTGCAGCAAAAATACATAGCACAAGAAAACATGAAAAAGAAAAGTTTAACTGTTAGCCGTTATAAACTTGACATTAAAGACTAACCTTGTCTGCTTTCCAGGTTTTCCTTCTTAAGTTTGTCTTGTTGGAATGAAAGTTATGGGGTATGTATGTTGATATTTTTAGGGAACATTATCAAGTGACAAGAATGAGCTGCTGTTTAGAGAGTTCAACATCAACTACAATAATCTCCCAGAGATCCACAGGAAAGGCACTGTGCTGATCATGAAAAAGGTAACCAATGTATACAGGATTCAGTTAGCATTAGCTTTGGATGTTATATTTAAAGTGATCAAGGCAGCTCAACAAAATTGTTGGTGCTGCATACCTGGAAATATGCACTCTTTCTAGCATTCTTTAATTCTCTACCATTTCCTGTTAATTATTATTCATTACACCACAGCCTCTGACAAAACGATGTGAACTTGTTACAGCTCATGAATACGTAGACGTGTTTGATTGATAACTAGGGCATACAAGTACGTGTAATTTAGTGCCATTCTGAATTAGATCAGGTTTTTGAGATTATAAACCTAGTGTGTTGCCTACAGGAAGTAGCAGTTGGTTACAACCTGGTAAGTTATTGAGAGGTTGTACGAAATGGTTTATGTAAACTAGGTGGGCTCCTGTTGGCTTAGATTGTTAGAGCTGTGGCTTGCTGAAACTATCAGACTGTTGACCCTGGAATCCATCTCTTGCTCCTTCATCTGTGGTTTTGAGCCAGGAGGTTTGTCACATAAACAGTGGCTTACTTCGAGCGCTCTGGTTTTCTACACTCAGAAACCTGACCACCAGCCTGGAAGTGAAGAATTCTTGGAGTATGTCAATAAAATAAATGAAAATAAACTTGCTTTGTTACTGAAATCTTGTACCAGTAGGTCATAAACCCAGCATGTTACTAAAAGTTAACCCGGTTTATGATGGAAAGCTTGTACCCATTGATCTTTCCCATCAGTCAATCAATACTACACGTAATTTCACCAGTCATAAGCATTTATACTGTAGCAAATACACCTGTAGGTCTACTGCATATCCAGGATATGCATTGGTTTAATACATCATATGTCTGAATTATTTATTTATTTGATTGGTATTTTATGATTAGCATTATGGTGGGAGGAAACCGGGCAGAGCGTGGGGGAATCCCACGACTGTCCGCAGGTTGCTGCAGACTTTCCCACAAATGGATGGAGAGGATATGTCTGTTTGATGTCATGGTGCCACATTTTCTTGAGCTTGGCATGATAATTAACATTGCGGAGGGGATTAGCATGCCAGAGCGGCACAGTGACTTAGGAGCCTCTCGCCAATGTGGTTGCTGTGCGTTCAAATCCAGCTCATGCTGGCTCCTGCCTGGCCTCCAGCTACCTGCGGATAGTCGTGGGTTTCGCCCCAGGCTCTGCCCGGTTTCCTCCACCATAATGCTAGCCACTGTCGTATAAATCAAATATTCTTGAGTAGGCGTAAAACACCAATCAAATACATAACACTGTCATGAGAAGGGGTGACAGGATTTCAGGCAAGTGGGATCCATCCACTGAAAAAAGCATGTTTTGAAACTTTCACATTGACAGCTTGCACCAAGAGGTTTAATATAAACTGGTTTGCTACTGAGAGTCTAGAACTTAACGTGCTGATGCAGCACAATGAATGGGAAGTCTCACATCAGTGCGATTTCTGGGGACTAATGTTAAGGTAATATTGATATGTTCTAAAGGAAGATGTTGCCAGTGAACGTCACAGATCCGGCCCTGGTTCATCACCCAAGGACCGTCGCAAACAATCGTCACGTCTCCATATTCTGCAGCTACACTGTGATATCATAGGCTCTCAGTTTTGGCAGGAACATCCGGAGATTCTCTCAGATACAAAGAGGTGACAGTGCTGCGATATGGCCTAGGACATTATTCTGACAGGCAGCAGTGTGCCCGCTTCGGGAAATAGCACTTCTGGTCCCACTATGGCTGGCCTCTATTGCCAGATCTTCACAGTGCTACACTTGAGGTGTAGTGGATAACATGATTTCCCATGCATTCTTAGTGGTAGGAAAATGCATGTCCATATACCTATTCACAGCCCACAAAACTTTTATTGACCAATCAGATGTTAGGGAATACCACAGAAACTTAAGTTTTTACATTTCAAAAGAACTACATTCTCAGATATGGGGAGAGAGGTTGGCTGTGTAAAATGTTGTCAGTGGTGGTAGGGGTGAGAATTTGTAGAATAAAAAAGTTGTATGCAGCATGTAAGTAGTCTATGTACCTGGAATTTTTAGGAACAGTGATGTGTATTTTACACAACTGGAAATTAAACATTGAATGTGATTCTGTTTTCAGTCATTTAGATGTGTTAAACACTTAATACATGTGCATTTGTTTTGTTTTTTTTCTTACATTCCAACCACATTATATATTGGCATGATTAGGAATTTTATATTTAGGGCATAAAAGAGCTAGGTATAGATCAGATTTACCCTAAATGACCTAAAAATTTGACCACAAAAAAGCTTTTTACTTCCACGCTAAAACATACATTTTCCCAGTAGGACATCATCCTACCTTCCAAACACCTCTCTAAAGTCAAGAGAACTCTTAGAATGTGGAAAAATCAGCAACATAGTCATGGATGAAATTTTAAGTCATTTAGGGTATTTGTCATTCAGAAAGTGGATTAAATAACAGTGTTATCATTATTAGGGATATATTACAGCATATAAGTATTTAGAATGTGCAATCCCTAATGACAATAATTCTGTTAGCTTTAATCTTGTTGCCACCGTACGAGTGACCGTGCCTGTGTTATTTCATATACTTAACTGAAGCTATGTGCTACAGCTTTGCATCTGTTGTTTATAATAGTGTTGTTGGCATATTCATATAGTGTTAACAGATTTTAAATAAAATGTAAATTTTGAGCTTTTGACCAGTATTTCACAAGAATGTTTGGTATGTTAAGTGCACTTTCTGAAGCACATGAAGGCCTTAAAATGATACTTTTGATGACAATCCTTAAGTTTTTCTGATAAGAAATTAATCACATTTCACAAAAAAAAGCACATCTAAAGTGGCCCTATTATAGGGATGAATCAATCCAAACGTGTTACTTGCAAAATGATAAACTTTAAGTGAAAGACAGTAATCTTGAATTTTAAGGAAGACTTTACACTGTACACAGTAAAAAGCGATTTAGTCTGTACATATGGCACAAGTTCAGCCACATACATGTATGGTTGCAAAGTTCAACTCCTAGTCAAAATATTTACTGCACAGTAAAGAACATGTTTAGAAGTGAGTGGGCAATTGTTGTTCATGCCATCACATGCTCTTAGTCCCGTACCACCATGATCGCCATCCATCGTACTGAACTGCCACTTGGTTCATGGCTTCACACCAGAACAAATTACACATCAAATTTGTGCTTAGAACTTTCCAACCAATTTGAATAAGTTATCACTGTTCTTGTCCACATATTCTGTTTTTGTTCACAACAGTTCATCATACTGAATTGAAACTGGGTATATGGCTTCACCATAACAAGTTACAGATCAAGTTTGAGTTTCGGACCCCTTTTCTTTAAATTTCTCTCTCTTAAACCATCAAAGCATAAAGTTCAACTTCATTGCTTGCATGAAATACAGCTTAGCAAAGCCTAAAAAACTCAACAAAAAATAAATAAATAAATAAATAAAAACCCCATAAAAAACACTGACAGAAAAGCCACATGATTCTTCCACATGTAGTACGTGTAATTGTATTGTACAACTGCTAATGAAATGTACAACTGTCATATTTTATATACACTTGTCATTTTATGCATGTCAAACACTGACCTCCACACACATCAATCAGGAAACAAATGAAGCAACATCAGCACTTTGATCCTGCCTTTTCAGAAGAACATATACTTGCAGTATAAAACAAGCACATTTCAGCACTTACACAATCAGGACATGTATTTACATCTTGTTTGAACACCAGAAACGTCTCTGACACTTAAATGCTCAATTGCTGACTGATGCAATTGAGAAAAGCATTGTTAATAGCGTCAACGGGTATTGCACGTGTACAAATAGGGGCAAGGGTTAGGATATTTAATGTATTATAAGCATAGAATTCCCAGTATTTCCCAGTATTTACATTCCCAGTATTTATATACATACCTCAACGTTCAGGAATTGTTTTTGCTCATGGCATATTAACGTAACATGGCCTTCAGTCTTTTAACTGGACTTTATCACCATTACCATGTGACTCCTGTTGTCCAAAAATAGGCAACAAAATCACATTTCAAATTTTAACTCAGTTCAAAACTGGCATAAGAGCTACTGACTGTGGAACAGCTTCAGGCATGGGAATTCAGGTTAGCAGAGCAATTTAGACTGGCTCAGTTTAGACCACAAGCCATTGACCACTGATGTCATGTGCTCTCTGGCTTAGCCACGGGTCTACATCAGAGCAGCTGTTAGGTATATGTACCAGACCAATTGACCAACATCATAGAAGTAAAATATTCTTCAGGATGATGTGAAACGCCAGAATTGTTCAAGACAATGGTTAGCAGAATCCAATGTTCCTGGTTAGCCAGACTCATTCTGAAGATTCTGGAGCGTCTCCCTCAGGCGAGTGAGGCGTGAACTGAGGACGGCTGGGTCACTTCCCGGCTGACTTCGCCCCATCAGCCGCAGCAGCTGGCTGTACTCGGACTCCGTGAACTGTGCACCCTTCTCAGCTATGTCATTAATGATTTCCTGAAACAAAACAACGTAACAGAAACGTACGACATGTCAAGTGTTACTATAAGGTCTTGTGATTAGATGCAAAATGGACACAGGTTAATACCAGTGGTCAACATTTCTCATGTCCAATGTCCATGCTGAACAAAGTACATATACCAGTATACTATTAATGATCCATACAAATTGATGTTGATGCTGGGCGCAACGACCCAGGAGCCTCTCACCAATGTGGCCATACGTGGGAGTGTCTGCCAGCAACCTGCAGATGATCATGGGTTTTCCTCTTGCTCTGCCCAATTTCCTCCCACCAAAACGCTGGCCGCATTCGTACATGTGAAATATTCTGGAGTACACCAGTCAAATAAATAAATAAACAAAATGATGTCATCTTACACCCTGGCCCTTCCTTAAGGAATAGCATATGTTAAAAGTTGGGATGTCAAAAATTTGTCGGACTTACCATCCATCCAATTTACATTATTGACATTATATTTGTACAGCTGGTTGTTTCAGCTGTACAAAAATGTCTGCATTAAGTTGAATCCAGGAAAGGTCGCTAAAATACTGTACAATGATTTTATATTAACTGTTAAAATGCATGTTAATACTAACATCTGGAGTAGAGTAGATGAGCTCGTAGAACTGCCGTGCATGGTCCAGGTCTGCCTCTCTGGACTGAGTGATGTTGGTCAGATTCTGCTGCACAGCAAAAATGTTACGACACCTGTGAAATGAAATCCAGATATCCACATAACTCATCAGCAGACAAACACACATCTGGTACAATAAAAAAAGTATTTGCAAGATGCTGACCAACATTTAAAATATAGATGTGCTTTACTGTAAAGTCCACAAAGGACATTTCAATGGATGATGAAACATCATTAAAACATACTACATGTAGCTGGTTGAAATAAAAACAATCTGAAGCTATCAAAGAATGTCAAAATTTCACTGCATAGGATTGGAAAGAGGATTACAATTACCTGACAACCGGTGTATTCTCTCAGAATCTGTGGCTTGGAGGAACATGTTGATACAGGCTGCTCACTACCTGCATTGTGTTCTTGATTATCACATTATTTTGTGTTTTATAACAGACATACCCAAACTGATCACAAATTTCGTACACAACTAACTTGCCCATTTTTCCTGATTCTGACATTTCTGTTGATTTTAGACAGGTCTTTGCTGCCTTCTCCTTCAATGCTTTCTAATGGAATGATATGACTTATGTTCAAACCTGCTGTTGGACTTACATTTTCTTCACGCCATTTTCGTTTATTTTCTTTAAGAACTGAACACTGTTGATGAGGATGGAGGCCACAAGGAAGCCCAGGCTCTCAAAGATGTACCTATACAATATAATACACAAGCAATTCATAAAATATTTGTAAATACACATGAGTAGAAAAGAGTACAGACATTTACAACAAATATTTAGACGTAAATACAATTCATGTATTATACACAAAATTAATTTCCTTCAATTTTCTCAGACAATTGTGTTTATTGATTCATAAGTGCTCTGAGCACATCTCAGTTGCTTTCTATTTATTTATTGGCATTTTAATGCCGTATTCAAGAATTTGTTGGATGCATAAAATTAGACAAAATTGTGCCAATTTTTTAACATTAAACTAAAATTTTTCACTCATTAGAAATTACTTTTTCATTCTTTTTATTTTTTTGACATACCTGAACTTTCTGGGCTGTAGACTTTGTGTTAAAACCTCCTCCACACTGGAGAGATCCTTGTTCAGTTTTAACACATTAGAATCAGGATCCAGGTCATCAATGGCTCCAGCATAATTTGACTAAAACAGTCATCACACCTGATTAGAATCTCATGGCACTGTCATTAACATTATCAACAGAGGTTCGAGTGAATATGTGCTACTTCAGCAATCTGTTTCAATGCACTTGAAGGTTCAGCTGGGAGAAAAAATAGCTACCCAATATTTAATGCAGAGATAAGGAATAAAGGAGATACATGTACATAAAAATACAATACTTCTTGCACATTAAACTTGCTGAAAATACATGTTTACAGCTGTGATAAAGAACAAGAGACAAATCAGTTCCATACTTGCATAACTTGTTTTTAAAAATATTTCCTTCAATCTTTACAGTATTCTTGTTTAGGTTGTACTGGGATATGCTAAAGTTAATGGTTGACATGTCCACTCACTTGTTTGGCCACTGGGAGAAGGTAATAGAAACAATGAACTCTGACCTCCAGATGAAGCAGTAACAGACAAATCTCAGCCAGATTCTGAAAATCTTGAGCTACATTTTTAAGAGACCTGCAAGAATTAAACGCAAGACTATTAAAGCACCCTTTTAAACTACTGTACATGTACTTCATCATATGCCTGTAAATTCGATTGTTTGAGGAGCTCTGTTGTCATTTTTTCATTTTGTGTCACTTAATGACGGGCTTCACTTTCCAATACCTGAGGACAATAAAATCAGTCTGACCTGCACTTTTTACACAAATTACAGTCAATCTGAACTAACAATGGAAACTGACACATTATTACTGGCCTGTTAAACTTGCTATATTATTAAAGCACTCACTGTAATGCCTCTTGAGACACTGGTGGTATATCCTACAAAACAACAGAGATAAAACGCATACATGTATGTGGAGTTATTTCAATATTCAGATTTATTTAAGGATTGACTAGTATTTTTAGGTTTATTGGAGTATGAACAAAACACACTGTGAAAGCTATACGAGTCCGCATAGTGGTTCGGATGAAAGGTACTACATACACACACCATACTGCCTGTGAGATTAATGAAGGTGTATACAGTGGGGGTATGGTATACTCACAGAATGATTCTCGTCTGGACAGGTGACCCCATTTCTGGTACTTGGGGACAAACTGGCTGCAAAGGAGCGTAATCTGCTGCAAAACCATTCCTGCAAAGAAAACATGACATCCAACAGGATGTTAGGTTACCCTGCTAAAGTTAACTGTAAACAAATCTACTGTGTAATTTGCTGTATTTTTCATCTGAGTTTAGGATACAAAAATGCACTTTCAGAAGCAAATATAGGTCTTAAAACTTTCCGACACGACCAGTTACATTTTTGTAAATTAATCAAACTTTCCCCAAAAAACTCTTAAGTGTCTGAAAAAAGTGGATAAATCAATCTAAATCAACAAAATCTGTCATTTAAAAAAATTCTCAATATTAGATGAAATACATCACTTATCAACTGACAGCTTTAGTATCCAATCAAATCAATTGCATATCAAGACTATTTCAACTATAAAATGTGTATGATGCCAATTTATATTACTAGAGGAAACTGGGCTGAGACAAGGAAAACCAGTGATCATGAGTTTAGTGATCATGACAATGGCTCTTCAAGGCCTTCTCCTGACGATGCTAGAATGGTATGATGATAAAATTGTCCACGATAAAATTGTCCAGAATCAATTGATTCTGGTCCAAAATAACTGTGACATCATGGACAAAAACACTGTGAACTATAAACAGTCTCACCTGTAAGCGACACTGATATTTCTCACTTGATCAACAGCTGCTTTTCATAAACATCAATACATATATTATCATTACTTTGGATTGTTCTTTTTGGGCTCAATTGTACATGTATACTGATACCAAAACCACTTTCTATGAGACAAGTTGGAAAGGTTTGTTTGTAATAAAATCTTCCTTGGGATCATCACTTGCCAGACTTTCATGAAGATTTGCAACGGTTCTCATTTGTGTGATGTCAGTGATGATCTCATTCTGAGGAATCAAAGAGTCAGCCGAGGATAGATTGCTGATGAGGATCACAGACTCTTTGGAGTTCAGGGCACGCATCTCCTCCTCAGAACAGATGGTGCGGTTCAACTCCTGACCCTCTGTGGGCTGTAGAGACTTCCAGCTGGGCAAAGACCTAAAACATGTACCAGTGTAACAAAGACCTGAAACATCTATCAGTGTAACAAAGACCTGAAAAATGTACCAGTGTAACAAAGACCTGAAACATGTATAAGTGTAACAAAGACCAGAAACATGTATCAGAGTAACAAAGACCAGAAACATGTACCAGTGTAACAAAGACCTGAAACATGTATAAGTGTAACAAAGACCTGAAACATGTATCCTCACAACAAAGATCTGAAACATGTATCAGCATAACAAGGACCTGAGACATTTATCTGCATAAAAAAGACTTAAAACATGTATCAATGTAACAAAGATCTGAAACATGTATCATTGTAAAAATACATGAAACATGTAAATATGAGGTCATGACCCATGGCCACAACATACATGTAATGTGTGCTACATTTCTTTCTTGGCACAGCATTATGTTTTTACACAAAAAACATGATCTTGCAAATTAGCTAAACATTCTGTCACAATAACTGTATGATGAAACAAATACTCAGTTGGGGAAGAAATTGCTGGATCTCCATGTAACATTACACCTTATTCCTAACTGATTCATATCCATACGTTTTATTAACAATTAAATAAGAGTTGTGTTTGGATGCAAGTACTCTATGTTATTTCAATGATTTAAGACTGGCCAAGTGCAACAAAAGATTAGACTGATGCAATTCAAAAAAATATTTATTAAAGTCCAGTGTTTGTAATAGCAATATTATGAATAGCATTAATATCCAAGGTAGTTTAAGATCTTCATCAGTGGTTCATTAAACAAGACTTAACCTGGATAAAGCTGTGTTTCAGTTTACCTGAGAAAGCGGTTGATGTCATCATCTTTGGCCCACATAGCACTGATGATCCTCTTCTCATCCACCTCCAGCTGTACAATACCTGTGGGCAAGACATGGAAATATCTAAAATACCATCAAAACTTTGACATAAATTGTTATAGACAAATATATAGGACTTGATTTTCTGGCGCAGATGTCTTCAGACAACAGCCACATTTTCACAGAAAAAAAAATGCAGGAAAATAAACCTGTTGGAATCTTAACATTGCCTTACAATTGCTTTTCTGCACAAAACTGATATAAAATCGTTCTCACCATCTACATGTACCCTAAAGGGTATTATTCATTTTATCCAGAGGGTCTTTAAAGTGAAAATCTGAAACCAGGTTTTGTACACTGGATAATGTTACCTCTATAGGCAGAGTGGCATGTTTCCCTGTACTCCTGCAAGATGTTACAAATCATGTTCAAGAACTGGTCAGCATAGTCAGGTAGATCCAACATCAGCCCGTGTAACTTCTGAATGTTCCTATCCACAGTCACTGTGCTCTGTTAGCCAGGCAAAGTCAAAGACAAAATAATTATGATATTAATATATTAATATACCTATGGGTCATAGGTTACTTATGCTTATCAAAATCAGTCTGGAACCTTCCAGTAAGTCCATATATGGATGAAATTGAATTTATTATCCAAAGAATTTGAAGAAAATGGCTTCTCTGCTCAAGAGAACATAAATGCTTCACCAACTTTTATAAACAAATATGCGGTCTCTAAATTTTTTTAAAACCGATGGAGACAAACATGGTACCACCATTACAATAATCCTCTGGTCAAGCTGACCCAACAGTAAACATGGCAGAATGTTAAGTACATCATACAGGTACATGTACATACATAACACATTGTAAGACTTACCTGTAACAGAGGTCTGGTCACTCCAAGCTCCTTCTGGGTTTTCTGGTCAATTGTGTTTCTGAGAGCATCAAAGCCTGTAAACCAATGATGGTCAGTTTTCTAACAACGATTCCAAGTTTTTCATGTACATATTTGTACTTCACAGCACATGAACAGCATAAAGGTACGCTAATACACCCATTTATTAATTCTGATTCTGAGTTAAGTAACTTTTGTTTTGTACTAGAGATGAGGCTGGTATTTGGATTTCAAGTATGACTCAAATTTTAATTCCCTTCTATGAAAACTCAAGTGGGCTAGGTACTTTTTTCTTTTTGCTCGGAGTCAGATCTTGTTTTCAACAAGCATAGTCATGACGATTTTGAAGGTCATCCCAACCATCAAATGTGGTATTTTAAATAATATCAATATGTGTTGGACATGTCAGACTCTGCATTTATTTGAAATGTATAAAAGAATACCAGCAGCACTGTGGTGAGTATAACCCCTGAGAGGAATCTTCATGGGTGTTGACGATAGGTATAGGTATGTGGTTACCATGACAACCCCGCAAGTGGATGAGTATGTCCAACACAAATGGAAACTTTATGAGGAAAATGGAGCTATTGCCCAGACACGGAATCATATCTATTTATATAGAATATACAGGGGAAATGGCAATCTGGTAACCATGACAACCGTGCAAATAGACAAATGTGAGTTGCGACACATCATCATCTGTTTACGTATGTATCCACCAAAAATTAAATCTCTATGTCGAAAACTGATGGAGTTATAGCCCGGACATGAAATCCTATCTATTTACATAGTATATATAAGAAAATGGCTATCTGGTTACCATGACGCCTGCACAAAAAGACAAATGTGAGTCTCGACACATCGTTATCTGTGTATATATGTACCAAGAGTTAAAACTCTACGCAGAAAACAGCTGGAATTACAGTCCAGACACTAATACAGACACACAGACGGACACACAGACAGACGGACAGACAATCGCTATAACATAATACGC
This sequence comes from Liolophura sinensis, assembly GCF_032854445.1. Lineage (NCBI taxonomy): Eukaryota > Metazoa > Mollusca > Polyplacophora > Chitonida > Chitonidae > Liolophura > Liolophura sinensis. The sequence goes on from NC_088300.1 coordinate 58,902,020, forward strand.
TCCACCTTATGGCAGGGGTGTATAAAAACCAAATGAAAATAAAACTGAAAGAAATATGAAACATTATGTGAATTACATAAATTAGTACCAGTAATGTTACACCAGTGCAAAACATAAAGCATGCAATCATCTCATTAAGTTTAACATTGGCAATGCAATGCTGAAAAAAAACAGCCATATCAAAGCATCTGTGAGCAAACCATGATTCAGAGGGAGATCCAATAGTCTAATGGAGCAAGAGAAGGTGCATTAGCTGATCATGGCAACTGGCAACTTCAGGAATTAAACAATGTTATATGTAGCTGATCATGGCAACTGGCAACTTCAGGAATTAAACAATGTTATATGTAGCTGATCATAGCAACTGGCAACTTCAGGAATTAAACAATGTTATATGTAGCTGATCACGGCAACTGGCAACTTCAGGAATTAACCATATATAAAGTTAATGAGCACTGATCTCTACACACCTCAAAATTATGTGTCAGTAAAACTAATTACCATCACAAGTGTTGGCATAAAAAGTATCATTTTAATCAATTTATGTGCTTCTAAAAAGTACTTTCACATACCAAATTTAGAATGGGAAAATCAGTAAGATCACAGCATATTGGTCACATGACAAGAGCATGACAGTTATACAAAAGCTTCAAAATTTTATAATTTAAAGCACACTGTTATTATCTTTTCATCTTCATAACAGCAATATTACCCAGGGTATTAAAATCTAAGATTTCAGATTTTCTTCACTGGTTCTCAGAACAAATATTGTATTTTACCTTAAACTTTGGCCTGAAAAAAAAGGCACTTTCATAACCACAAAAGGCCTTAAAATGATACTTTGAAACCAACATTTTAGTTTTTCCGATAAGAAATAAATCAAACTTCACAAAAAGCTCTTAAATAGCTTCTACTGGTAAAAGTTCTACCAATGACCTCCCTCAAATTACAGCCTATTTTTAATTAATTCACACAGCAATCTGTTAATTTCAACAACTACTAAATCTACAAATATGACATCCATTATTCTCACAATTAATGAAAATTCCACAATATTCACTGAATGTTATATCTGAAATAATATAGAACTGCGTGATTAGCTGAAAACAGGACCTTGTTAACACAAACATGTAGATAAGTATATAAACAACCAGCTAATGAATATTTCATAATGCCTCTCTACCAACGTGAAAACTGTAGAATTACCTGAATCTCGGGGACTGCCTATTGTAAACAAAATGAAGATTACATGACTGATTACTGAAGGACACTTTGCGGTCACAAACCATGCATTGTCAATGTGCCAGACCACGCACAGCTGTGCATACATCATTCAAAACATTCAACAAAAAAGCCAGAAGAAGCTAATGATGAAAAACACTTACTGATATCTGACAGACAGCAGCGTGAAACACAATGAATAAATAATTAACATAAAAAAACAGGCAAAGTTAAGACTTTTTCATTTCAGAATGACTGACAAAAATGTTCCAAATATCACATTGTGTCTTGGTAAGAACACAATATAATTGCTCAAGATCATGTGCGCTTGTGTAAGGTCACATGTGTGCTTATGGACGATAACATGTGTGCTTGTGCACGATGACACTGTGCTCTCGTAAGAAGATGATATGCTTGTATAAGATCACACATGTGCCTTCATAAGATCATGTGTGCTAATGTCAGCCATGTGTTTGTGTAAGATCACACATGTGCCTGCATAAGATCATGTGTGCTAATCTCAGACATGTGCTTGTGTAAGATCATACATGTGCCTTCATCAGATCATACATGTGCCTTCATAAGATCATGTGTGCTAATGTCAGCCATGTGTTTGTGTAAGATCAGACATGTGCCTGCATGAGATCATGTGTGCTAATGTAAGACGTGTTGGTGTAAGATCACACATGTACTAATGTGAAGATCACATGTGCACTTGTGTAAGATTACACATGCTTGTGTAAGATCATGTGTGCTTGTGTAAACAGATATGTGCTGAGGCGACACTCTCAGTAACATTTACAGTACATGCTTTTCAAATTTGCTGCAAGGTTCCATTAGAGTGTATATAGCACCAGCACATAAATATGTACGTATCTTCTTAAACACACTTGCAACTTTATATGTCAGATCAACTTATTGGGTAACAATAATTGTGAAGTCAACAGCTCAATCAACAAGGCTGAAACAGATTTATTTATTTATTTACATATTGGGTTGCTGTTCAACGCCATATTTTAAAATCTTTCACTCATAAGATGGTGATCAGTTTTATGGGTGCAGGAATACAGAGTTTTTGAGGTAAACCACTGACTTTTAACAAGTTACAGACAAACTTTCCCACATGTGATATTCAGATATGCACACCATACTGATGGGAGACAAGTGGGTTAAATAAGATGAGTATGGAACATTCTGACAGATATCGTTTTGAAAATATATAATTGTTATGTGAGAGATGTAACAAGAAATATTTATAAGATCGCAATATCACAAAAAAAAGCATATACATCATTTGATATGTAAGACAATTTGCTGAAAGAAAACATATTTTTCAAATCTATGTTTAAGAACACTAAAAAAATGCTCATCAGGACAAGCAACACAACTGACTTTCATGCAAACTTCAAAATAAAACAAACTTATTTTTAATAGCATAAAGATGCCTTCAAAATAAAACAAACTTATTTTTAATAGCATAAAGATGCCTTCAAAATAAAACAAACTTATTTTTAATAGCATAAAGATGCCTTCAAAATAAAACAAACTTATTTTTAATAGCATAAAGATGCCTTCAAAATAAAACAAACTTATTTTTAATAGCATAAAGATGCCTAACTTATTTTACAAAGAGAATGTTCTTGTTATTCTGCTATATTTCTTTAACCTCTACAGTGTCTCTTATTTTAGCTTGGGTAGTGAAAAGAACCAAATGTATCTCTGTAATTAAGTAAAAGAAATTATGTTTTGTATTTTTTCTATAAAATGCAGTATGTATTCCAGTCTACAGGTAAGTCTTCAGTGCTAAATGTAGTACATATATCAATTTAATTTTTATCTGACTGATGATGTACATGCAAGGACATATGACAAAAATCTTTCTTAACTCTCTTGCAAATGTAAAGAGTATTATCTAAATCTTTATTGTGTCCAAAAAGAAAGAAAGAAGAATAATTGGTCTTTGAATCATTCAAAATATTTAAGAAGGTGGCAAAAACAAAGTTAAAGCTAGCAACATGAACACTGATTAGAAAAGAACTGAATGAGATAGGCACACAAAGGATATGATGATATGAAAATCAAACAGCACACAAAGAGAAGTAAATTGATACTGATGAAGCTATAATAGAACAACAGCAAACTCAACAACAGAGAACTTACTGCCTTCTTCATCTGCCTCTACAGGTACAGAGCAATCATAAAACAGGTGAGAAAAAATCATTACTATTGACGTGTAGAAAAGAAACAAAAATTCTTCTAATGGCCTATAGAATGGAATTCTTGACCTTTCCTTGTTTGGATGTCTTAATGCCGATAGTTTCATCCTGGCTAACTTCCATCAGGGGAAACAAAAACACATCATCGTTGGAACAAAAATAAATATGGTACTTTTCATTCCTTTCTAATTTCCAATATCTATTACAATAATAAGACACATACGCAAAATAATGATTATCTTGCTGGAAACGTAATAAAAGTGATGAGTAAATGAAAGAGGATTCAATATTTATACCATGATGTTCATGATCACTGAAAGTGGTTCAGATGAAAGAACTGATCGTTGTTTTAGACCACATTGTCATCATTTTAGACATACTGTGGTGATTGAATGAAATGACAATGGGTTTTAATTATTATCAGTTTTCCATAGATAACATCTAAGAGAATATGTGACAAATAAATCACCTGAATGACCTGAAATTTCGACCACTTTTGGTGGTGTAACGTACAGTTTCCAAGAAGGATATCACCCAACATTCCAAATCAACATCAAAACATCTTTCTACATTTATCAGAGCCCTCACAAACTGGGAAAATGAGCAACTTGGTCTTGGAATAAATTTTAGATCATTTACACTGGAAGAATATTGCTTTCATAAAATTGTAACTTTCAGAAAATCATATCTATAAGTATGAACATTCAGAATAATTCAGCAGAATCTGTAGGAAAGTTTTTAGGTCAACAGCCAGTAAATGGTCTGTCAATTGTCATGGTGTTCATAAATCTAGGTATGAATTTTGTTCTGTAGTTTTTATTATATTTCTGCTGCATTTAAAAGTGTGTGCATTGGAATATCACACAAATTTAGCACTTGTTATGTTATCATTTAAAGGTACTTTCCGGGTCAGAATTTATTAAATAACTAGTACTGGAGTACATACGGCTCCTCAAAGAAAGTGTTCAAAACAAAGGTTGTTGCCCTGCATGACTTGAAAGTGAACATGAATGTGTCTTACCACACAAAAGAACAGTTACTTTGCAAAGTGTTGCATCAAGAAAATATAAACCTTTTCAGAACAGCCTTCCAAATAAAAAAGGTATTCAGGCAATTGTAAACAAACTTGTCAAAGGATTGTTTCCCTCCCATGAATAAGACTGTAACTTGAAATACTATGCCTTCATATTGTGCTACTGGTACACATATTATCCACTGATGATGGCAAAATGAAGTGCTAAAGTAATGAGCTATAATGAGCCTTTTGTTTTCTCCAGGGTCACTCTATTCATTTTTTAAACAAATGTTATTTGTATTAACTGCATAATCATAAGAACTGTGAGTGGCTTGTAGGATAACAACGCTATTATTTTGACAGAAATCAAATAGGGCCATTTTGCACCGCAAAATATTTTATTTATTTATTTGATTGGTGTTTTACGCCGTACTCAAGAATATTTCACTTATACAACGGCGGCCAGCATTATGGTGGGTGGAAACCGGGCAGAGCCCCGGGGCAACCCACGACCATCTGCAGGTTATTGGTAGACCTTCCCATGTACAGCGACCGCACGTTAACATATTTCTATATCATGCAAATTTAGCCCTTTCAATATACAAAAAAAAAAAACTTGCCAATATGAATAAACCGGTTTGGTAAAAGGTATAACAGACTAGACATCTCATGTACAGGTAACAAATTCCCACTGTGGAGAGTATAAAAGATTACCTTTGGTAGCACTGTCAATACTGTTGGTCACTTGAAAATGCACCTGCACTAAAAACACCTGCTGGACAAACTCCTTCACAAACAGCTGGAGACTAGAAGACCTGTAACAAGAACAGCAAACAACATGTCCAGTTCATCGTCAGTTTTACTCTCATTAAGGACAGTACAGATATATAAACAGCATGTTGAACACTTTCTCACTGTCAGAAAGCAACCTCATTTAGCAGTAGTCGAAATGTTTCACAAAAATTAATGCTGATGACCTCAAAATATTTAAATATTTAAATTTAAATACCGATGAGTTCAAAGTGGAGATATTTGCGATAAAAATTTTACCCTTATGGTTACATTTCATTCAGATTACCAGATTTAAGTTAGGACAGGAATTAATACAAATTTACTGTTAAATTGAAATTTGCTATTAACAATGATTACCTGAACCCTTGGCAATTTGAAGAGTGAAGAAAACCAAGATAATGTTTATACAGTATTTTTTTTACATTTTTAAGAGTTTAAATTTAAGGGGTGTGGTCACTGTGACTTCAAGTCCAGCTCATGCTGGCTTCCTCTTCGGTCGTACATAGGAAGGTTTGTCAGCAACCTGTAGACTGTCGTGGGTTTCCACCGGGCTCTGCCCAGTTTCCTCCCACTGTAATACTGGCCGTCATCATATCAGTGAAATATTTTTGAGTATGGTGTAAAATACAAATCAAATAATATAAATAAATAATTAATTAAACATTTAGTCTTTCTGATATATGCAGTGGTGCATTAAGCAGAAAGATGTTTGAAAACAAATTTCCTGAAGAGGAAGGTCAGCAAATATGTACTATACACTGTAACTCAAGTTGGTTCCATAGTCTTAATCTCAAGGCTTTTCCAAGCCCAAATGCACTAACCCTTGATTCTTCCAGGCTTCTCAAGGCCTGGAAAAGTTTCCTTCAAATTCCAGGGTTTTCAAGGTTCCAAGGCCCCATATGAACCCTGTCACACAGTTTATGAAACAGCTATTTTTTATATCAATTTAATCTAAAGCATAATTTTAATGTTTAGTTGTATATTCCTTATTGTAAATATGTATAAATTTTCATATTTATAAGTCAAATATGACTGCGCAAAATAGATCCCTGGAAGAAAAATAATCCTGAAATAGCTCTACCTACCCAGAGCGATTTGAACTGCTCATGGCTGCATCAATTTCTTTTATGAATGACTGAAGGGGATTGAAGATGGCTGAAATAAAGTTCATGTGTCATGGTTAATGAATCCAGAGGACTTTTCCGAACAGAAAATTAAGACTAGTCTCACTGAAATCCTATACCTGAAAACAATCTGTGGAGGAGAATAGTCAACATTACAATGCAAGGTAAAACCCTCACCCACCCCAAATGTCATTTTCCCCATTACTGATTAATCTTCATCTCGACCATAGTCTTCGACTTCATCACTTCTAACTATTTCAGTTTTCCGTAATCAACACTTTAGATTTAAATGATGTTTGACAACTGCTTCTTTTTCTGTAGTAATTTACAAAGGTTCACTAACTGCATTTAATTGCTAAAAAACACATATTTATATATGGTATAACATTGAGTCTTAAAATCTAGTTATAGTTTGTACAAATGAAAATGTTTTGAGTACACACCAATCAAATAAATACATAAATTCTACCAGAACTTTAAGCAAAAATCTTCAATTATATTTAAACTCCAGATTCTGTTAACTGCAAGGAAACAGTTGAATACAATTAACACACCTGTGATGTTATCAGCTCCAGGCTTACAGACAAACTGAGGACTGCCAATGTCCATTATCATACGGGATCCGCCCACCACATCATCCTGAGAGTACAGAAACATCAGGTCAGCAACCATGTACCCATAAATCTTGTACATGTCATGCTACAAATGTTACATACACAATGTAGACGTTAGTTACATCAAAGTTTTATTATTAAATGACAAACCATGAATTTGCACCTCTAACTACCGGTATATGGTAGTCTAGGAGTTCAAAATTAAAAATGCACTACCAGGTAGCTACCTGAAGGGAAAACAAGATTCATTGTAAGCATAAGAAAGGCTTGTTATCCAACAGTCATCTCTTTTGTCCTAAATAATATAACATTCTCAAAACCTGAAGAGGATGAGGAATGGAAAAACTTGAAATTAGAAAGAAAATATCTTATAAAGTAAGGATTAGATAAGTTTAATCAAACCAATAAACTTTTATCTGGACAAAAAGTTGAGACCAACCTAACTCTTGAAAATGTAAAGATATATAATCCTAACTTACTGGATCATAATGCCTCTGTTCTCGCAGGTAATTATTCATGCTGATTGCATGGGAAGAGGCATCAAATCTAAACAAAGCTGGCTGTGATAGGAAAAGTAAACATAGCATTATGATATTAATTCAAGCATTCCAGTTCCTTATACTGTGAATATTTAAAAAGTTATCTACAAGTTATTTCAAACTTCATGTATTCAACATAAAGGAAGTAACATTCCATTTAGTACTTTATCAGACCAAAAGGCTTTGCACTGTTACTGAAAGTTTTCTGTTTGATGAGTTGAAATGAAGTTATATTAATTACATAATCTTTTCAAACCTTTTTAGGTCGTGTTGATCTTTTCCTGGCAAAATATGTGCCTATATCCTGACTGGGCTCATCAAAGTTGTTGGGTGTTTGTTGGCTGTTGGCTGCAGTGTTTGCGGATATCCAGGTAGTCTCCTAGCAACAACTGAAGCTGAGGTTGTAACAGAGAAGAGACTAATCAGTGAGAAACCACATCATATGTTTGATCAAAAATTAATCAGGCGTTAGTAAATAGATTGTCTAATGATGATGATGGCAGTTGCTTTCGAATCAATCACTGTTAATGAATCACATAGTGATTCGAAGTCTTATAGTTATATGTAGTAGAAAGACCTGATACCAACACCTTTGTTTTTCCGCAAAGAAATTAATCAAACTTCAAAATAAACTCTTAAGCTACCCTACAATGTGGATGAATCGATCAGAATCAAACAAAATGTGTCACTTAAAAAAAGTCAAAATTTACTCAAAAGACAGTAAAGAGACTGCGCTCCCCAAAAGCTCTGTCACAGGAACTCATTCTGTGCATATAACTGAAAAACTAAACACTTACGACTGCCTCAATCTTAGACCAGACATCCACCATGTCATACAGTCGAATTAACTGGTCACTCTTGGATCCTCCCATGTTCTAGAAAGTAAAAAATTGATGATCACATAAACCTACACACACAAACAAACATTTCCTGTATAGTTGTTATGTGAGAGTAGTATACATGGTATGTTGTTTTAAATGTGTTCTGAAACTTGTTATGGTACTTTTTCAAAATACATTTAGAACAAAACTGTAAAACTTTAAAACATTTTCAATTGTTCAAAATTGTTTGTTGTCAAAATCAGTAATATTTGAATTAATTTATTTTGACAACACACACAAATACATAAAGGTAAAACACTGGACCTACTTTCACAAGAATTTTTTTTAATTTTGTCACTATTTTTTTCCTTCAATCCTATAAATCGCATGGCCTTATGGCCAATAGGAAGTTCTACAGTTACTGTCTGTTTCATTTAAAGAAACTGGATTTTAACAGTTTTGTGAAAGTAGCTTTAGCACTGTATCTAACACAATTAGATCTATTTAAACCTGAAATGAAAATAAAACATAAAAATGCAAAACAAAATAACATGCTGTCTGTTACACATGATCTAGTCCTGCTCTACTTCTACTTAAACACATAAGGCTTTGTATGGTATCATTACCATTTCAAGAGCCAGTAAAAAGAAAAAAAAAAAAAACACATAAATTAAAAAGGAATTTCTTGCATTGCTCCCAGCCCAAGTTTTGTTTGTAGGAGATCCTTCTTGGTCATGTACTAATGCCACCTGCTAAATTCTTGGTGGGGATGGGGGAGGGAAGTGGGGGAGGTCGGGGGACAGCAAGAAAGAGAGAGACCCTTGAAGTGTACAAAAGCGTATAAATCAAGCTGGAGAAATCTATTAAGCAGCGGGAACAGCATACAATACAAGGTAAATGCAACTACTGTGAAACACATGAACACTAAAAAAAATATTAAAAAAAACACATCACAATTTTTGCCAAAAGGTAAAGACAAGCAGAACAAAATGCAGTACATGTAGGTCCATTCACTTATATGCACAATGTATATATGGGAAATACAGATGTCCACAGGAGGCACCACAAATTCTGAACCAACTTTTAATAAATTTATTATTTAGCTGATATCCAAAAATAATGAATTAATTAATCATTAAATACGTTTAATGACTTAATAAATCTGACTAGACATGTAAACTACCTTTCCGAGTATATTGAGTAGACCAGAAAAAAACAGTAACCCTCTAACACTGACAATTATTCACAATGTAACACTTTGATATTTCACAAAACTAATTTAATGTATATTAGGCACCTTTCATGAAAATTTTATCATTAGTGGAGAAACAGTATTAAAACAGCTACATTTTTGCCTTGATTGACAGGTCATCGTCAACAGAAATACCAAATATCCAAGATATCTGATGCAACTCTTGACACTGTACATATGAGACAAGTAAGTATTTGTTACTGTTTTAATATTATTTCACCCATGATGCTGAAACTTTGATAAAAGGTGTCTAATATCAGTTAAACAATCTGTATGAAATATCATTATATTCAAAACATTTTGTACAATTGCTTATTTAAGATGGTTAGCATTTGCTTTTTTTCTGGCTCATTTGACACATTACATCTGATTTGATGATTCAACTTTCTAGTGCCTTTCCCATTGGACACCTAAACCCATCACATTATAATGATGAACTTTAGTAAACCTTTCAAGTTAAATCAATAAATCAATCTTATTGCTCCACAATAATCATCCCAGACACTCAAGTGACAAATGCAGTGAACCAAGGAAAATGCCTGAAGGGAATACCGATGATGAAGTGAATGATGGCCACTATAGATGTACTACCTTCTCTGGCTGGTCTTCTGATGAAACTGACTCCATGGCACTGTGCTAATCAACATAATATTACACCAAACACATTACAGCATTACTTCTCACTACAATCTACACAGCACACAGCTATTTAGCTACATTAATAGTTATTTTGGCCTCAGAAAGAAAAGATTTCTAGCAGACTTTTCAGAATTTTTTTTCCATAATTTACATCCAGTTGTCCGATACATGAATGTGTTTGCCAGATGTTTTACTCTTGCTTCAAAAAGTAATTTAGGAAGATGAAAACTTCTAAAAACAGAAAATTTACCACAGAATTTAAACTACATTTATCTGACTTGACAGTTGTGTTAAATGAAATTTTTGACTGAAAATCCCTACAGGATATCACAAACCTTATCACACCTTAAAGTCAAAAGTGAAAGTGATGATACAAACAGGAAACAGGGTAAAACCTACAGTGTAATCAAAATCAGGAAGTGACACTGTCAGAGCTACATGCAGAGTAATTGTGGATGAAAGCTGCAGGCTGTATAACAGTGTATCAAAAAGTGGGCTATATGGAGAAATGGGTTTAGTGTAGATTTACCTGGATTCGCCGCAGGTTGGACAGCATCAGCTTATGCATGGTAGCCACACACCTGAACTGCTGGAACACCATCTCCAGCAACTCCAACAGGTAGCGGGGCTGATCCAGGGTAGATAGGGTCTCACCCTGCTGGGAAGCACTACAAATACACAACATTTCGGAATGCAAAATATGACAGTAATATAAGTATATGATCCATTAAGCCAACAATAGGTACACACTCACTTTTAATAACAATTTTAAATACATAAGCACTTTAAGTTTGCAAGTTCAATGTTAAAGACTTTTCTACAGCGACATACACTTCAAATAGGCTTCTGGGCCAGTCATATAAGCATCTTTAGGTTTAAAGAGATATAGAGTAATGAAAATGAGTTTAGAGAGGGCGTCATGGGTGGACACCATAACATAGTGGGACCAACAATAATGGGTTTATGAAAACATACCATTCAAAGTTCAATATTTAATCAGGACTTTACTTATTCAGATAAATGTAAAGACAGATAATAGTCAGTTAGCAATCAGTGTACAGCGAGTCTGACTTACATATCCACCACTTGCTGAGAGGCTCTGTTTACTATGGCCAACAGTTCTGGGTGAATCCTTGCCTTCAGAGCCTGAAACAGGTAGGGATGATCTTTTCAGTGAGTGTAACCATCAATCTTGTAATTCCAATCTGATCATTTTACATCTTGAAAGATTTGGGATAAAGTTGTATATTGAACACTCAATCAAAGAAAGAACATATTGGAATTAATCATTTACAATGACTGGCCTATTTACAGGTCATATGAATAACATGTAAGTGTTAGTAGCTGAACATTATATTAACACTAGCATCTGAATGGCAAAGATTTTGGAGAGAAATGAAAGAAACAAAAGTTTCTGGTAGGTGTAAGGCTAATTCTTGGTTCAGGTTTAGGGGCAATTTACTGTGAAGAATACCTCCACAGCCTCTGGAAGTTTCCGTAGCACATACAAAGACTCTGTTAAAATAGCCATATATTTAGGAATATTCTCTTCCGGGTCAACATTTAAGTCTTCTGTGATGTGGTTGAACTCGTCCACGTTAGGCATGTCAGTCACAGAGCCTGCTCCTGTACATGTATAAGAAATTAGAACTTTTGTCAGGTCATACATTTTGAACATCTGTTACAGGTAACTAACAGTGGTACTGTCACCATGACTAATTTTTGTTCATTTTTGGTGAAATGTTTATATTCTACTGGCCTTTTCAGGAAGGGTTGTTATATTCTATCAATTCTGTCCTACACTTACTGAACTAATTATGGCAAGTGTCTCTAATGAGAAGAAGTTCCCCCTAAAGTATTGTCTTATGCAAAACAATTTAAGCAAAAGTGTACATGACTGACAGATTAAGGAGAGTGAGATATCAGAGCAGAAATAGCCATGGGCCCCTCTCCGGTATTATGTGAGAAGGTCAGCCAGCAAACTATGGATGGCTGTGGGTTTCCTCCCACCATAATGCTGGCCAATCAATATCAATCAAGTAAATAAATAACCATGAGCCATGCCATTTCTATAAACTGGATAATTGTAAAAGTGAAAGGCAGAAGACTTAAAGAGAAAGCTCCCCATGTATGAAGTTACCCATGTGGTGCACTCAATGGGCGAACTCATGCTCACATAATCTCATACACATGTACATAAAATAATTTTCTTCAGATTATGAAAATTTAAATCCTTCAGAACTACAGCTTTAACATTTTGCATAATTTTCTTACTGCATCTCTATATTAAAAAGTCCCATATAAACTAACAAAATTCAGCTATTTTTTCATATGCAATGCAATCTTATGGGACTGGTGGGTAGGTGTGTCTTAATAAAACAGACACCTTTATGCTTGAAACTATACCAAAAACACTCTTTACATGTACATAGGAAACTTAACAATTACATTTTGTTTTTTACATAATGAAAGATACTCGGTGCTATTCATCAAATATAAATGTTCACAGAAGTATTAAGCTTTAAAAGTGTAAGCTCTGATAGTTTTGCCAGATTTACCTTTCTTTGCCTTGATCGATCCGGTTTTCTGAGGAGCTTTGGCCATTGCGCTGGTACCTTTCACATAAATGACTCTGTTCAGCTCTTCTATAAGGACCTCATGCATTTGCTGACATGAAAGCAAACAATAACATTAAACTTTTTACTCATTCCTAATCGTAATGGGAATAAAGACTGATGACAAATACCACCCAAGTCCCATGAAATCAAATGAATCACAGCAATCATTCATTCTTATTTACATGCAATAATTTCAAATTGAATTTTGAAGATAAATAAATGTGCATAGATATAAATGGTAAAATTTAAAAACAATCACTTTATTACATCTCTGCATTCTTCAAAACTACATGTTCAACTTTTGATTCTCCAGTACAAACCTCTTTTCTTGCATTCAGTTCTGATCTTAGCTCTTTTAATGCATCAATTCCTGATAGTGGACCCTCAAGTTTAGCAACTATATAAAAAACAAAACATTTGCAACAGCTGTGAAATAGAAGAAACACAGAGATTCAGAAGTAATCCCAAGTATAATTACATTCAGATCAGAACAAAACAGACAAATATGAAATGACACGCTACTGTTTCCAACGATACAATCACATTTTCCTAACTCTGAAATCGCTGCAAACCACAGCTTTTTCATACAGCTATTTGTATGCATGACAGACAATTTAATTAATTAATGAATGCATGGTTATGGCTGAATGTCACTTTGCCACTTCTGTGCCCACATTGTGGGGCCACTTCAGTGATGTGTTGCCTTTTACTGGTCCATTGTACTCTTTGAACGAATGTGTCTCTATGAAACGTGTGACATAACTTCTGAGTCACAGAATAATGCTACTCCTGCACCCAATGACTTTTATACTATAAAAGAGATTAAAGCCTGATAAAGACAGTTGTACTTTAAGTTAACAAAATCATGATCATGGTTTATTACAGGTAAACAGCCTACAAATTAAAACTTTTCCACACTAAACTCTGATAGGATCATATATCAATATCATCAGACTAAACTATACAAATCAACATAATGTGAAAACATCTCCACTCACCTGCAGAAACCATCATGTCTGTAGCATGAAGATAATGTTTTCTGGCCATGTGTTCATCAATTCGTTCCAAAACTTCCTTAATATCTTCTCTGTAAAACCAAACACACAGATCGATTTAACAACTTAATCAGTAATCTTAAATATTAATCATGTCAAGTGGAAATGAAATTTTTAATCTAAGAACTATAATTTTAAATAATTTTTGTACACGTACATTTGGTCCAGCATGGCTACAACTGTTTTGTGCTCCACTCCTTCTATCCATAGTCTTCGTAAGTCATCTCTTTTGCAGTGCAGTAAGGTTTTACAAGAACTTAGATCTTCCTTTATTTTCTTAATTTTTTCTCTTGAATCTGTGAAACAAATACATACCAACAGCACATGAGAATAAGTCCACATGATCACGAGATGAATTAAGTGCTTCATGATATCCTATATTTCTCAGGGTACATTACTTTCAAGCAGAAATTACTTCATTAGATAAAATACAAAAAAAAAAATACATAACAGGTATTGTATTTATGTGATAATAATAATAAAAAAGACATCACTGGCAACATTTTTACTAGCAACTAGAAGTTGGTTATGAAGCCAACATCAACTAATTAGAACCAAATATCTGTCATGTTTTATCACTGAAAAGTCAAAACACCAAACCTCACACATCGAACATACCTGTAATTTTCTTGTACACTGTGGAAAATGACTGTAGAATTGTCATGAGATCCTTGTAGTTACCTAAAATCAAAACAAGACACCAACTAAATCCAAAAATCATTCCTCTTTTCTCACTTCTATGACTAGAATCACCAGATGTATGACTTACAGGTTATACTCTGAACTAAAAACCATACTTAAACATACCTGTGACCAGTTCACCCAATTTCTTATCACTTTCACGGAATGCCTTTTCAATTCTAGCTTTCTCTTTTTCTCTTTGCTCGAAGTCAGCACTGAAAATAAAAAAAATATTTTAGTAGCTTTTGGTAATAAAGGATATTAAATCTTACAAAATATATTTGTGCCAAACCCAAGACTATTTTAATTTGGACAATTTTAAAATTAAAATATAATATGTTTGATGTTACATGACCGACCCTTCAAAAAGGCCCTGACCAAAATTCTTTTTTTGTGTTTTTACAGATGCCAAATTTTTTTATATCCTTTCATTGCATTACCTTTTCTGGTTATAACTGGCACGAAATGTTCAACAACACTGATGAAATCTGGACACAGGCCTATACCATCAAGGACATGTCACTCAAGCTATAGCTGAGGTTCTACGTGTAGAACTCTTACATAAATCCCCCTAGTTTATGTTTTGTGAATTAAATTAATTCATTCATGGACTGGTATAATCAAGGTGACAAATTGAGACCAAACTTACATCATAATATCTGCTGTAACATGATCAAAATGTAAGATTTTTGTTTTAAATGTTGTCAAAGAATCCCCAACAGGGTCCCTTTTATGCTGGCATCCGCCATTGTGTTACTCTCATTTCACACGTATCAGAGGTCCCCACATGACCCCCTTCTATTGGCTTGGAAAAATAATGTTTGAGAGATCCCAAAATTAAAAAAAAAGGTTAGTCAGGTGTGTATACATTTTCTCCCCGTCAAAACTCTATGATGGGGAGTATGTAGCTGAGAATATATTGATATAATTTCCTGAACTGTCATTGATATCGCCACATCCAGATGCCATGGTGGATAGATTTATTTATTTATTTAATTGGTGTTTTACGCCATACTCAAGAATATTTCACTTATACGACGCCGACCAGCATTATGGTTGGAGGAAACTGGGCAGTGCCCGGGGAAAACCCACGATCATCCGCAGGTTGCTGGCAGATCTTCCCACATATGGCCAGAGAGGAAGCCAGCATGAGCTGGCTCACAGCGACCGGATTGGTGAGAGGCTCCTGGATCATTATGCTGCGCTAGCGCGCTAACCAAATGAGCCATGGAGGTCCCCTTATGGTGGATAGAAATGAAGTGAAAACAATGGTAGTGACACTAGTAAGGGCAGGTGCATTCCTAAATGGATGCATAGAAGTTCACAAACAAACACAAAGCTGGTATGTCCCATCCGTAAATCTTCATGCAGCCATACATGATTTTGGCTCTCCTCTTCCTCATATATAAATGTTTTGGACAGTGTAAATTAGGTCAAAGTTGGTGATCTGGGCTGAGGCTCACTTGGGTACTTACACTTTTCACACTTTTAGACAAGCATGTACACTGATAAACAAGCATAAATGTTTGATCCTTAACATGAAGGAAGAATCCCCTAAATCTCACCAAGTTTAATTAAAATAACGAAAATTAAGGAATCGAAACGGATTTCTCAGTAGAGATTTTATTTTCTAAGTCATGAGGTTCTGCTTCACTTCGTCAAAAGCATAAGCTGGATAGGATTTTGGGTACATTTTCACATGCTTGTCTCCTCTGTACAGGATCTGAACATGCTAGCACAAACTGTTGACATAAACTGTTGGCAATAGTATTCATACAAATGTTTAACAAATTTTTACCTGTTAGTTTTATTGTAAAGATCTAAGAATATTTATTTTGAGAATTGCCAAATACTGGGTGACATAATTTAGTACTGCATTCTGATCAATGGTGAGAAAGTTTTATTGTGATCAACAAGATGAACAGCATTCTATGATTGTTCTTCCCTTCTGAGAAAGAAAAACAAAAAAATGACAAAAAAAGCCTGATCTACCTACCCTCTTTTGTTATAAAGGCCTTGTAACATCAAACAAACAATATTTAAATTTTGGCCCAGTGTGGTCAGTTTTATGACTGGGGAAACCAGGCAAAGCCATGAGTAAAATGCAACACCTTGCCATGTACAAGGCCTAATATCTGATGCAAGACCACATCAAGAAGGTTAATTTACGCAGTTTAATATATGATAATTCGCTTACTTAGAGAAATTTTGTATTCTTACACATAAAAATTCATATTCTTACCTTGATGACAAAGTTCTGACAATTGACATTAAAAATCCAGACTGTGGCTGAAAGGGAAAAAGGTTAAACTTTAACACAGCAGGAACCACTCACATATGTTACTTTGTCAGTTAACATTTACAGCTAACAGAAAATTGGTATAGGTTTTTCAAAACATTGTTAATATATACATGAAGTCATCTTGATAAATATTAAACATTATACTTTAGATACAAGTTTGTATACACTATCTAGTTTGTACAAGGATAGAGTTTAAATTTGTCCCCTCAAATGTACCGTATGGCCAAAACGAAAAGTGACAAACTGAAACATCTAAGAGCTACTGAAAATTACTATCTTTGAAAAGTTTAAGAGTTACTTTTAAAAGTATTCTGTGCAAGTTATTTTACTCCACTATATTAAAATTACAACAGCTGTAAGCAAATAGGACAAACAACATGGAGAATGTTGGAGATTGCTAGCAATGTTTATAATCACATGATGCTATTTTGGGGTAGTATCCACAAATGATATTTGAATGATGAGTAGCTCTTCAAACATTTGTGTACAATTTTCCATAAAACCATAGTCAGTAAGAAGGCTGGCCACAAGTAGCAATGCCCAGTTGACATACATCAAGTACTTTCAAGTTTCACATGGATTTTAGGTACTGTTAGTCATTGTTTATGTCCAATAACTAAGGACACTTGATTCCTAATTTACCCTCATGTCACTTTCTACAGTCTATGCATAAATAGGCACTAAGCAATTAATTTGAAAAACTTATCAGCCGCATCATCACAAAGATCAGCTTGTATCATGAATCCAAATGACAAAAATTTATAACGCACAATAAATTAAAGGGGTGAAGTAATATTATCAAAAATGGCCACCTGTAGGTCTCACATGATTTACTGCAGGACAACTCCTGATAGATGACAACTGACTTGTCATCAGCCTATGATGGATATGAACCTGTACGGAGTCATTCATTCGAGCAAGGTGATCATTACAAGAGAAGAGGTTTTGTATATAGCCGATTTAATTGTGTGTCATTGTTGTCGCGAATGCCGCTATATTAGTACTGGGTGACTTGTTGACGTATTGACCTCGGGCAAAGAAATGAGATTGTTCTTATCGTCGCCATAGTATGCAGATCTACCCACAGCAGCGACTAATCTCACCGTCCTAGGCGCCTGTTGACGCCCACTTTGCTTTTCCTCCTCGGTGCTTGCCATTTTGACGAGAGAGAGCTCTTTGGCAATGGAGGCACTTTAAACCTCGTCAGGTGGCTTGTCTCCCCTTATTCTGTCGTCTGCTCCTCGTGATGATTTCAGAAGGCATGGCTTTCTCCGATGAACAGCATGAAATGTCGACTTTCAACAATGAAAAATGCTCTGATGTGCATAGAGCGGGGAATCTGGTTAGATTGCGTATAACTGCAACTGTGAATTAGTCTATTTATCATCTTAAAAGAAGAAAAACCCATGTGGTCCACCGACCATTTCCATCCATAAAATTTCTTAGCTCTTTTGTGCATCGCTCTGCATATTTTCTAATTTTGAGAACATTAAGCTATCGAACGCAGAGTGTTAATTTGTCATCGACGATTAAATCTTTATCACTTATTCACAAAAGGCTTTCAGAATGCACAAATGATTCATTGTTTCCACCATTATTAAATGCGACAAGGTGCGTAAAATCTTAATATTGTCTGAGTTGTCCCTCTTGGCTTACCTGTCGCATTTTTTGCTAACCATCAGTATGCCCACGAACTGGATTGCTCGATTTGTTATGGGATAAGCCACTCTCTTAGGTATTGGCTATTTATTTCTTATTATGTATATCTTCTTTTTTTCAGGAAAAAGTGCTATCCACTCAACTTTCAATAAAGGAAAGTATGAAGACATTTGGCACTAACAGTGTAAGGAGTTTAGGATCCTTTATGGGGTTATCAGAGAACAACTCTCAGCCCTTGTCTTTGTGGAAAGAAACATGGATAAAGAGAGTTAAGGTAACAGATAAAAAATATTAACCAGTTCTTGGACCCGTTGTGATTGGTGGGGTGATCATGTTCTCAGATTCTGTAGTGATGCATGATTATGATGTAAGAGTGAAAAATTCAAGTTGAACAAAAGTATAACGAAACAGCACCATGAATGTTATTGTTGGCGCAAAACTAAATATTTTCAACAAAAGCAAAGAATAAAGATCTCTTCATCCATCTTTGGTATTTCGATGATTGAATAGCTTTAATAACATACACACAATGTTGTACAAATGGGTTTAAAGCCAGTGGACTGATTAGTTCTAACCTGACTTTACTCTCAGTATATTTCAAAGCAAAGAGCTGTCCTTTTGGGAAGTCAGAGTGACATGCCTTGTATTACTTTTGCATGTGCTTCATCTGTCTGAGTTATTAATTTATTTCAGTCAGGAAATACAGGAATCTCTCTAGAGGTCCACACAAGTGAAAGAAAGCCAACTCCAGGTGATGAAATAGAGGACACACTGTTGAAACTGGAGAGGATAGAAACTTCTATCAATACTGATACACTGTTTGATAGCCAAGAGGATTTGTCTTTGCTTGATGCTGGCTTATTTTTGCTATTAAAAGATGTCCAAGATGATAAACAAAATTCAAGACCTGCAAAACTGTTTCAGGACACTGAAAACAGTGAACCATATGGTATGGAAGACAGTGAACTTGCAAATTTAATGTCTTTGTGCAGAACTGATCCAGTGGAGGAGAGCCAGTTTGTGTCATGTACAAATCTAAATGTACATTTAGATGAAGCCTGTGAACTGAGTTCTGATCAGCCGAAAGGAGTTGAAGGCACTCATGAGAAAGAGGTCAGAGTGGCACGATCTATTGAATCAAAAAAACAAGGGCATAAATCTACCTCAGCAGCTGACACAGATGAGGTATGATACCAAATGGCCAACCAGCCTGATGTACACGTATGTTCCTTACATGCTATCAACGAAAATATGCCCTTGCTTTCACTATAAAATATAAAAATCTCAGATATAATTGCATTATACTATGAAAGCGATCATAATCACAAAATAATTATGTTTCAGTATTAATGAGAAATAACCATATCTCTTGAGGTCAATAAAAATTTTTGCAAGTGTTGACTGTTAACTGTGTTCAGTTTTTATAAGTACTGGTATTATTAGTACATGCATATACATCTACAACACCAATATCCCCCATAGGTTATAGTTCTAGCTAGATTTTGTCACAGCCCTTCTCCTGAGTGATTGTCAGTCTAACACAGAGTGAACAAAATTA